>NC_079397.1:12690685-13040358 GCF_029220125.1 Pseudoliparis swirei | reverse complement strand
ACAAACAAACATTCCCAAAATCCATCTGTTTCCCCTAACAAAGGAAGTGGAGTCCCCGGAAGGCTTTGCTTAATCTGTACCCCCTGCTCTACCGAGTGACCATTTGAGTAAACTTTTCCGGTTTGGTCATGACCTCAAGACAATGGTTTGTGACCTTTCCCGTGACCCCACAGGATTAGATTACCCCCATAAACATTCCAGGAGAGAGACAACTGTTAACACATTTTCTCCCCCGACACCAAATATATTTGACAGCACCAGGGCGGCTGAGGCTCCATCTGATCACATCGGACTAGCCGGTAAACGCTCCTCACAGGTTGCTTATCAGAGGCAGAAAGCCAACACCGTTATTTTATTAGATAGCCGCAAAAACCTAGTAATACTGCAAACTGAGGGGAAATCCCATTATTGCCAATTCAGCAGTAAAGCCAACAGACACACAGAACCTGCTCGGAATAAAACATATTCTGATTTAAATAATAGAATGGGGTTAAAAAAAAAAAAGGGCGCTTAATATTTCTTCGAGCGCAAAGTGAAACAAGAAAGATTTATTCAAAATATGAATGTGAGGGTGAAAACAATGACCTCGTTCTGATGGTTATAATTGAATTGGATGAAACGTTTTTCTTCTTCTTCTTTTTACGTGACAATTGAACAGCGCCGTAATATCGACTCCTTATCGTCACGTTGTATCTAATTGCGGGGTGATTTAATGGAAACATAATTTGACGGAAAGGCGAGTTCATTGGAAGGGGAAATAATTGAGCACGAGGGGAGGAAGTGAATCTCGAGTACGAGAGCGGTGGAAGAAATGCCGTCTCCCCGAGGATGTTACACCGAGAGCGTTGGAGCAGTGCCAAAATACTGCCAGCAGGTAATGAGTTGAGCCGCGTCTCCTCCTCCCATCCGGCCTGCTACGCCTGTGTGGTAAAGGAATTTTTTTTAAAGAATCTTGTTGTAGGTTACCATCACATGGCACCCTGTCAGTGATACACCTCCGCTCCCTGCTCCACAGCTGGCGTGAGAGACGAGCAAAGAGGGACAGAAATAGTCCAAAGAAGCAAACAAGTGCGAGGAAAGATGAGACGATGGGGATTGTGAGGAATTGGGCATGTCGCCCCGCTTGAGCCCGGTGTGTGTTTTTACACCTTTGCGCATGACTGGATCCATTTAGAGGGCGGAGAGGTTCTCAATCTGACCGACAACTTCTTTCCACATAGTTGAGAATCACTCGCAAAACAATCCGTGTGGGACCGGTGCAGTTATTACTGTTAAGTATTTTCGTTTTTTTTTTTTATTTCTTAGAGGTCTTTTTAATTAATTTAAATATATATATAAAGATATATAAGATAATAATATATTATTATTAATGTATTATATATATTATGTATTATCGGGTAAGGGGTTTTGCAAATTTTTGCAAATGTAAATGGCAAATTAATATATATATATGTATTATAGTGTAATATAGATTATAGATTGACGAGGCGGTTGAAATTCACAAGTGAACAAGGGACTTTATTTTTTATTGTGAAGAGAGACACACAAACACAAACAAGGAGGACTCTAAAAAAAAAAATACTTGTTTAGTGACTGAAGGGAGTTTTTTTTTGGGGGGGGGAGATTGAGTATGAAACTCCGTGGATTAGAGAAATCGGGTCTCTTCTACAGGTATCTCCGAGGCCGCAAGGCTGAGGGGGCGGAGGCGCCGGGAGCCGAGGAAGAGCGCCTTGAATGGCCATTAAATGTTGATAACTTAATTCACACGCGTCTGGAAGCCTGTTTTCCATCATCTGCGAAGTGCCCAGTTTCAGAACTACTTTACATTACTCTGCGACCCAAGATCACGCACAATCGCTGACTTCTCATGGACGTCTCATTCTCTCTGCTCTGAACACCGCCAATGGTGACATGACGTCGCATGGTCTGCTGCGACGTCGAGGTTATAGGTGGGGATGTCCATCAATGTGAAAAGACTCTTTCGAGTTGAACTTGCAAAATAGGCTTGATGCTCTTCTGCTGCAGAGGCTGCACAGGAAGGATGAATGGTAAACGGTCAAGTATCGTATTTCCACATCAACACACTTCTGTCAAAACAAAGAACCAAAGTAAGTTCACGAGTGTCCGCTAAAATGCTGAGGTGCCAACGGTTTTCAATACAATTTCATTCCTCCTCTGCATTTTTCATGCAATGCTTAGTTTACTGGAAACATCCTGGTTTTTGCTAGTGTGTCGCCAGCTTTTATTCATTTATTACGGAGCTTTAAATACTTTGGGGGTTTGGTTCCAAATGTCCTCACAGACTGTGTTGACATTTTGTAAAAGAGGGATTTGGAGCACAATTCAATGGAGTTACATTACACGCTGCAGTCAACAGAAATGAGGAGATAGAAATGTGGTCTCTTGACACGTCGGCTGATTGAGTGAATATTAATTTGTGTCGGGGATAACACAAAAAGTTTCACTTAAAGCTTTACCGGTAAAAAAACCTTTATGGCTGCAAATGATATTGTGTTGCTTCTCAAATGGCCCTACAGTACGGCAAGAGTATCAGGCAACCGTATTCATGCCAAAAATAAGTCTGCATTGATTCACACAGGGAGGGACATCACATCCTAATCAATGCTCTGAAGTGGAAAAGTTGAGATGAAATACTCTCCCACTTTCAGTTGTGCGTCTAAATGTCATGTGACACATGTTCTCCGGGCTCTTTAGTGCTATGCCCTTGAATGCCTGGTTCAGGTTAGAATATCAACCATTACAACTAAAGTAAAGCAAAACATGTGGTATGAAATACAAACTGGATTTCATCAAGTCAATAAATCATCAGCTGCTCAAAATAAACACGCATGTGAAAACAAAGCAGTGACACGCAACACTCCGCACGGTTTTAGTTTTAAGCCCAAATGTCTTCTTGTTCAGGATAGATAGATAGATAGATACTTTATTAATCCCCAAGGGGGAAATTTGTCGTCACAGTAGCAGCACCAATAAACTAAACACACGAGAATAAAATATAAAAAACAGGGATGAAAGATATAGATGTATACAAGAAAAATATAAAATACAAAATGAAGTATATATATGTATATAAAATGAAACATCTATGTACAGTATATATATATACACACACACAAACAAATATAATATATATATATATATCTATGCATTTTTATATATAGCTTCCTCCCTTCAGCTGCAATAATGTGTGTAACTGCTTTTATATAAATAGTCGGCAAGCTGAGGGAAAAGCAAAAAAATCGTCACTGCATGAATACAACTCTGGAGAAATGGAACAAGCCGCCCCCAATGGAATAGCGTAAGTTTGAAATCACTGGAAATTGTGTTCCTCTGGGTTCAGTATCATATAGTTTTTCCGGTTGAGATAAGCAGGAGGCAAGAGGCACACCCGTTAAAACCAACTGACAAGGAGGATAACAAGTGCTGTGTATCCGTCTCTCTCTCTGTTCTCCACACACGACCCACAGAGAACAACTCATTTGCTCTTCTGTGCTGCCTCTGATGTTCTTATGCATTTTCTTTTGTTGATTAATCTTTCTTTTCTGAACTTGTGTCTTTCTGACTCTCAGAGGATTAGTCACCCTGAAAGTTTTCAAACTCAAAATACTCTCTTTCTCCATATACCTATCGTGATTTTTGCTCGGACCCCAACGGTAACAATTAGAAAGCCCATGCAGCATCCTTAAATTCACTTAGCGGGTTTAATTTCAATAAGGTAATGAGGATGTCTCACAGTGAATGTATTAAAAACAGAGAAGAGGGAGCAAACAAATGATACAAATTCACTGCACTGGGATAATTAAATGCCTTGAAGAGTTTACCAATCTATCGCTGTGAAAACACAGGAATCGAGAATGCAAGAACCTTTTTTTTTGTGAGCGTGCAAGATACAATTTCACACCGTCGCATTCATGCGAGTCTCTTTTTTCCAGTCACTGTCTATTGCATCTCCGCTTCCATGGAAGCAGTGCCATTGAACTTTCATTTAGTGGTTACCGTGTACCAAAAATGAAGCGGTCTATAACTGACAGTTTCAAAAAGCACAATGAGGAGAGAGAAGAGGAGGCTGTGGAGAGGGAGACACAATGAGATGCTACGAATCAGATAACACTTGTGATCGGAGGGCGGGGAGAGACCATTGATTAATACTGTGCTGTAGCAAAAGAAAAGAAAAAAGCTGCAACCAAAACATGTGATGGTGCAACCAACTGAGGAAATTGGTAGCAAGCTGCTATGGAGACTGTCCGATTATCCTGAACTGCAACACTGTGTGTGTGTGTGTGTGTGTCGAGAGAAAACATGGATGTGGAGAAGATGCAAACTCCACACTGAGTGGCCTACATTTAAACCGTGGACCATATTCAATCTGATATGCAGTGCCAGCCCGGGTGTTATTGAACAAGAACAGATTTGAACTAGAATGGGCACTCGGTAGAGCGCATACCTTCGCATATCACAAGATTGGGCATTGAATTCTGATCATTTTGGCATTAGTTGCATGCCAATTGGATAAAAATTGATCGTGCTATGGTAAAAAGAAGTTTTTGACCTATCCATGACCTTGACCTTTGACCCGATTGATTCCAAAATCGAATCAAATGGTCCCTGGATAATAACCAATCATCCCACCATATTTCATGCGATTCAAGAAGATGTTGACCTTTTCATGACCTTGACCTTTGACCCGATCGATCCCAAAATCTAATCAAATGGTCCCCGGATAATAACCAATCATCTCACCAAATTTCATGCGATTCGGTTTAAAACTTTTTTTGTTATGCGAATAACACGCATACAAATAAATAACTAATAAATACACGGCGATCAAAACATAACCTTCCGCATTTTCAATGCGAAGGTAATGACGTTTTGAGGTTAGTAGAATAGGATACAAACACAACATTTAACATATTACCTTCATGGAAGTTGATGGAGAACATGTGTTGCTCATGACTCATCTACACAGAAGCTGAAAGATTCTTAAAACATTGGAAGCGTCTGGCTGTATTTCTGTCTGGGCTCATCAACACGCACAATCCCTTGCACATTATTCAGAGACATATGTTTCTTGTTAATATTAAAATATTGACAAGATCAACTTTAGTGAGATGATAGAAAATGATGTGTTCTCACTACCTACTGTGTGCTCTGGACCGATTACATGCTCCCAACTAGAATGGGCACTCGGTAGAGCGCATACCTTCGCATATCACAAGATTGGGCATTGAATTATGAACATTTTGGCATTAGTTGCATGCCAATTGGACAAAAATGTATCGTGCTATGGTAAAAAAAAGATGTTGACCTTTCCATGACCTTGACCTTTGACCCGATTGATCCCAAAATCTAATCAAATGGTCCCCGGATAATAACCAATCATCCCACCAAATTCCATGTGATTCAAGAAGATTTGACCTGTTCATGACCTTTGACCTTGACCTTTGACCCGATCGATCCCACAATCTAATCAACTGGTCCCCGGATAATAAACAATCATCCCACCAAATTTCATGCGATTCGGTTCTATACTTTTTGAGTTCTGCGAAAGATTTTGACCTGTTCATGACCTTTGACCTTGACCTTTGACCCGATCTATCCCAAAATCTAATCAACTGGTCCCCGGATAATAAACAATCATCCCACCAAATTGCATGCGATTCGGTTCAATACTTTTTGAGTTTTGCGAATAACACGCATACAAATAAATAAATAAATAAATAAATACACGGCGATCAAAACATAACCTTCCGGCATTTTCAATGCGAAGGTAATGATGTCAACTGGAAGTGTTTTCCGGGATGGACGGCTGAAGTGGACTTCATGTCCAGAACCACCTGCTGATACCAGTGAGCAGTGGTTTCACAGGACCAGGTGTTTGCCACACACTCCTTGTATCACATGATCAGGGCCACACATAACACAGAAGCCCATTTGGTGAATGTCTCCTAAGAAGAAGAAGAAGAATAAAAAACAACATTCTCTCATCTCTTTCCCACCTTTGGCACAACGTCTTCTTCTCCCTCGCTCCCCTTTTCCACTCCACTCCTTTCAGCTCGGTGCGAGGTCTGTATTTCTGTGTGCAGAGCGCAGTGTTTCTGTCACTGGGGAGTGTCAGTATGTCTCTTCACTTGATATGCATTAGATTTCCCAAACATTCTGCCAGTTATCTGATTCCAACTCAATACTCTGCCGAGGGAAATTGAGTCCTAAGGCCAGGAGAGAGAGAGAAAGAGAGAGAAGTTTTCGGCGGCTTTTTAAATTCATTACAGTATTCTACCGTGGTCTCGATGGAGCGCGCCTGGCAGCGCTAGGCCGCGGAGGTTTGTGTTATAGAAATTGAAAAGAGGGGGCAAAGCTTAGTAAACCTCGCTGCCACTGCAATACAGGAGCTCGTCTCTTCACCGCACTCTAACACAGCCGGCTAACTCGTTGAAACTGGGCGAGAGCAGAAAAACAAGAAAGACATTAACTCCCAAGCCTCATACTATATGGTGAATTCAGTGTTTTACTTCAAGGCCTGACATGAGCCATTATGGTTTGTATTAAGGAATTATATAATTTCCACATTATGCCCAATTGCCATTTATGAACGTCTGCTGGTCAGTCAATCAATCAGCTGGTCAGTTCATTCAACTGATTCAGAGCAAAGTACTGTAATTTGCACATTGCCATTACATTTGCTGAGCATATTCATGCTTAAAAAAAGAAAATCACTTTGGATTTGAATGACTCATTTTGCCGTTCCTCTCGCTCTCCCTCAGGAATCAACTCTCCACGAGCCATTCTAGAAGTAAGGTTTTGAAAAAAGTATTCCAGTCATTTGCACTTTTAGAAAGTTGGCAGACTCAAATGCAAATGGTTAAGAAGGTCAAAATCAGTAGTGCAGAGGCACAGATATTATCACTTTACAGATCTCAGTCTGGGTCAAGCTGCATGAAACAAATTAGCATGTTTAGGCTTCCTTCCTGTCCGGTAAAGACACATTTAAATATCTGGCCCCAGATTTCTTACCTCAAGCTTTAGTAGTCTCTAAAGCCAAGTCGAAATAATACATACATTTTTACTGTATGCACCATTACCACAAATAAATCAAATTAAATTGTTGGATTTGCCCATTAAGAATAGCAAAACCAATCAATTTGCCAAGTGAGGAAATTCAAGTATCTCAGGGTTTTGTTCAAGAGTGAGAGTAAAAATGAGCAGAAGATGGAGAGACGGTGTGGTGGTTCATTGTGGTGTTAGCAGTGATGAGGCGTGAAGAGGGAGACAAAGCACTCCATCTATCAGTCCATCCGTGATCCGACCCTCACTTATGGTCATGAGCTTTGGGTCGTGACCAAAAGAATGAGATCACAGAAACAGGCAACCCAAATGAGCTGTCGATAGGGTGATGAGCCCGGACGTCCGGAAGGAGACGCGCTGCTCCTTCACTTTAACCCTCCTGTTACCTTTAGGGTCAATTTGACCCCATTCAATGTTTAATGTCGGTGTTCTTTGGGGTCAATTTGACCCCAGGCTGTTTTTCACTGTGTCAAACATATAAGAAATATCAACTTTTTTATATATTTAAAGGGCTATTTAGGTAGTCAACAAACAAACATAAAGTACCTCACACTTAAACTTGGGAAACAATATTAAGTCTAATAATCTTCTGGAGGTTTTAATTGCCGGGGTCAAATTGACCCCGAGGGTAAAATATGTTCGTAAATGTAAAGGCAACAGGAGGGTTAAAAGTGGCCTCCTGAGGCGGCCTCGGGACAGGAGGCCACCTACTCATCCCAGGTAAGAGGCCCAGGACACGCTGGAGGGGTTATATATCTGGACCGGCCTGTGACCGCCACAGGGTTCCCCCCCAGGAAGAGCTGGGAAACACATCTGGCCTCCTGTCCCCGCCCCCCCTCCAGCCCCCAGATAAGTGGTGACAAATCGATGGAAGTCACTATCTGACCAAGAGTTGAGAAGATCGATGCCACTTCAGCATCTGCCAGCGCCAGCAGCCGGCTACTCTAGCTCACCACAAAGCTCTGTGGGAACAGCGAGCAGATAACGCAACGCTAAG
The DNA here is from genome assembly GCF_029220125.1 of Pseudoliparis swirei. Lineage (NCBI taxonomy): Eukaryota > Metazoa > Chordata > Actinopteri > Perciformes > Liparidae > Pseudoliparis > Pseudoliparis swirei. Next base: position 13,032,278 of record NC_079397.1, on the reverse strand, counting down.
CAAACCGGCTGCTGGCGTACACTATGAGACCACCGCGCACGCACAAGAGCGACCTCGAGAGCGGCTCACTCTCGGCTCAATGACATGAAACCGAGTCCGTTTTTGGAAGATGTCAAACTGTCCCTTTACGTCATCGCGTTTCACATTCCGGTTAAACACCTTTTAAATAATATGTCAGTTTGAATCATCTTCTCTTTTCAGAAAGAGCAGAGAACCGATGACCGCAGCGTACAGTAAAGTTACATGTTTAATATGCGCTGTGGTGCCCTGCCAATATGAGCACAGACATACCGCGGCTCGTTTATTACACAGCCAATTCCAAGTCATGGTGAAAAATGATTTTAATCAGCATTTCTTGGCTTAAGCGTCTCTCAAGGAGCAGCAGGAACAGCGACTAAAGTAATGTGACATGTGATGAAGAGAGCTGTGCTAATCAACTGCAAGTTCACACGAGCAAGGAAGCCGGGCCTTATTATCCCCCACGCAGCATTGTAAGCGCATATTTATTTTATCTTTCAATTATTTTTTTGTTAGGCAAACAAGGCTATTCCGTTTACTGGACAGCTTTAGGAAGTCTAGCAGCCACAGCATGAATATACAATATACACTACCGTTCAAAAGTTTGGGGTCATTTAGAAATGTCTTTATTTTTCAAAGAAAAGCACTGTTTTTTCAATAAAGATAACATTAATCAAAAATACACACTATACATTGTTAATGTGGTAAATGACTATTCTAGGTGGAAACGTCTGGTTTCTAATGAAATATCTCCATAGGTGTATAGAGGCCCATTTCCATCAACTATCACTCCAGTGTTCTAATGGTACATTGTGTTTGCTAATCGCCTTAGAAGACTAATATCTGATTAGAAAACCCTTGTGCAATTATGTTAGCACAGCTGAAAACAGTTATGCTGGTGATATAGGCTATACAACTGGCCTTCCTTTGAGCTTGAAGTTTGAAGAACAAAATTAATACTTCAATATTAATCATTATTTCTAACCTTGTCAATGTCTTGACTATATTTTCTATTCAATTTTCAATTAATTTGATAAATAGAAGTGAGTTTTCATGGAAGACACAAAATTGTCAGGATGACCCCAAACTTTTGAACGGTAGTGTATAAACAATACAAAACAAAATGGATCAATATCACTATCTCTTGCAGACTGAAAGTATTTCAGCATTTTGTAATGCGTCAGGCCGTCTATCTGCAGGTCTTGCTTTGTGTTTCGTGCAAGTCATCACAGTCAGAGATATCATGATGCACTTTGAAGGGATATCGCCTCTCCCCAAGCATTCTCTTATCCGCCGGGCTGACAGCGTCTCGTTCTGTTTGTTCTTCTCTAACGGTATTGCTCCCTGTGTTTTTTAAACTCGGATATATGATATCCAGGTTTGTGCCGAATTGAGCAAGAGAAACCGTTTTCCGCCTTTCTTTTTCTCCCCCAGCTGTTTTAATCATCACAAAGCGCACTTGTTCTCATACCATCTCTGTGTTATTGTTCATGGGCTTCTCTTTCCCCCCATCTCATATTTTCTCCCCTCCGTATTCTACCTCTTCCGTCATTGTCTTTTCGCTCCCCCTCCCGCTGCTTCATTTCCATGCTCTTTCTACGTTTTGTCATTTCACCCGCGTTCTCCCCAATTCTGTCTTTCTCTCTTTGCCTTTGAAGGCCGGGTTCGCCGACAGATGTGTGGAGAGAATGGCTTCTGACAATCCGGGCTGTGTGGCTCTCATCTGTCATGCTGACCGACCGCCTGAGTACCGGTGCTTGAGAGAGACGTGGCGACGATGTATAAGATGAAAGGAGTCACACGTAGAAACCGATCCAAATACCTCGGCTCCCCGGTTCCCAACAGCTCTACAGAGACTTTAAAAAAAAAAAATGTTTCTTCAGTTTTTATGGTATTCAAGTGCATCATTTAAATGCGATTCAGTCTCGCCGATCTCATCAGCACCCGATCCATCTTCAGCTGTTTTCAGTAAACAAGCTCCAGCACGAAGCCGCACAGTTAGTGATTAGATAGTGAACATAGTGAAGCAGCTGCTATGGAGCCAGCTATGCACACACACACACACACACACACACACACACACACACACACACACACACACACACACAACAAAGTGAGTGAACAGACAGACATACTGCGGAGGAAACAGTGTAGTGGACCAGGTGAAGTGATTCGTCACTACAACGTTATTTTATTATCAGTTTCTCAACCAAAAATAGTGAAAGAACCGTTCAGTTCTATATAGTTTATTTACCAACGTGTATAATGTGTTCAGAAGCGAATCTCAGATTTAAATGTTTCTGGACTCTAAGGGATCATTGCAGCGCAAAGTGTGACCTATGTCCATAATAATCAGTCTTCTCTTAGTTGTCATGAGCACGATAATAGTCAAGTATTAAGTGCTCGCTCCACTGCTGCTCGGCAGCATCCTGGATGGACTTACGCGCCCTTTGGGACTTTAAGATCTCATTTTTGTAAACCTTTGTGCCAGCTCGGCTTCATGTTGTGAGAAAGCTCGCGGTGCAGAGAGTGAAGGTCCACTGGTTCAGGCTCTCATTACTCTGGAGAGGGCCAGAGGAGCTGAGTGGATGAACTGCACCTCCTCTATGCTGGATAAGAGGGTCAACTCCTCTTCCACAGGCGGCCTGTAATCAAAAGCCGTTTTGCACTCCCACAAAAATCACACTGCTTTTGCTCTCCCGACCAGTTTGATTCTATTCTGTATGCAAAGAGTAGAATCCGGTGTCGACGTGTGTTGGAGCACACGGTGAATGCATTTGTGGATTCGCGCTGCACTGCATGTAGATTAGTTTGTTTCCCTGATTTTCGGGATCCAATCTTCAAGGTTCGGTTCCCACACTGCTTGCATCAATCAGCTTTGAATCCCGACACGATTATAGATGCGACCCCACTTCACCAAAGCTGTGTTCCTATTACGAAGATCGTCAACGAGCATCTCCTCAAACCAAAGATTAAACGCTTTGGAATTGTTTTCAAATGAAATATTTTGCTCGTGGTACGTGACACAACACTGAAATGGAAGGAGAAGCATCTCCTATTAACCTCATTGTTGACACACATGTTCTTCTGACACCCGCTGATTGTGCAGTGACCCCGTCCTTCCACATGTTCACCCGAGTGTGAATCATTTGTCCTCGTCCCAACCTTTTTTTATTTTTACCCAGGTATTGCGATACGCTGCTTTGATCCATTACTGACATCAATAGATGATGCGATTGATCAAGCAGTACTTGTGCAGTTGAATTTGACAAATACTAAAACCTCTTGGCTCGTCATCAGGTAAATGATTTAAGTGATTTGGAATTAGACTTCTATAACGTTGGATTAAAAAAAAGAGTCAAAGCAACAGAGGCTGAGACCTCCTGACTTTTAATACCGAGAATAGACCCTTTTTTTTGTTAGTTACCGTGATGATTTCTTTAGTGGGCAAAGTCAGTCTTTATTTCCCGTAAGGCCTTTCCTATAATATGCTGCAGGGATGCTCAGAATGGTTATTATGTGAGGAGGTCCACTCAGGTTTTAGATCCAGGATTAAACTGAATAATAAATGTTAGTACTTTCAAGGACTTCAAAGAAATATTCAGCGACAAAGAACAATGGAAATAATCTGATCCGATATTTGCTTGTTTGTTCTATTGGTCTAAATCTATTCATGACATGCTTTTAAATTCATTATATAATCATTATATCATTTTCCATAATAAATGTATTATGTTTTTTTATTATTATTAAAGTGCAAAAAAAAAGACCCTCATAGGTAGACACTGAAACCTGACTATTATAATTAGTCTGTTTAGTCATCAAAAGGCAATATTGAATTCATGGTCATTAGCAGGCTAATGAGAGCATCCTGCTGTGGCTGTGTGTGTGTGTGTGTGTGTGTGCTGGTGCCTCTTTGTTCATGCGAGTGAGTGCAAGCAGGTGTTTGTGACCATGTGAATGTGTGTTTGTTCATATGCACCGTGTGTGTTGTTTGTGTGTTTCCTGGGATACACCTATTCAAGAAAATACTTCTAAGTGCACACGTGTTGCTCTCCCTTCCTATAATGTGCAGTAGTGTACTCGGAGACTCTGAGCACATCTTAATGCATTATTCATTCCAATCATCAATAAAATATTGCTGATGTTGAACAAGGGAAGTGAGTACAAAACATCCATGTGATGATGCTCTTAGGTCCATTCCATCCCATTATCCGGACCTCTTATTCTATTTTAGGGGCGCTGGAGTCGATCCCGGCTGCAGCCGTCCATCACAGGGCACATCTAGAGAGACAGACAACCAACCACTCACGCTCACTCCTACGGGTGATTTAGAGTCCAATTAACCTGACTGCATGTCTTTGGTTTGTAGGAGGAAGCCGGAGAACCCGGAGGGAACCCACGCCACCACGGGGAGAACATGCAAACTCCACACAGTCGGGCTCCAAACCCGGCCCCTCTTGATGTACGGCCACAGTGCTAGCCGCGACACCACCTTGCAGCCCACCCTGTGAGTGGAAATAAATACAAAATGTGCTGAAACAGTTACATCAATAATAGAAATAACCCGTAACAGCTGTGAGCACATCAACAGACACATTGAAGCCTCATGACTGGGAAGTCATTACTTATTAATACAATGCATATTGTTGTCAGTAGATGTGGATACATGAAGCCAGCCTGTGTGATTGTGTGGTGATTGGTTAACTTTTGCATGAACAGAATTTGCATTTTTAACTGTTAACTAACAATAGGAATTTTGAGCGATTAATGCTATGAATAATATTTTTTAAATAATACGTTACAGGTAAGCCCACCTGTAAGGTGCCTGAGCCGTTACTGTTACTACTATTACTAGTATTACTACTACTACTAGTAATAGTAGTATACTATTACTGCTACTACCACTACTATTACCAGTAATACTACTACTAGTATTACTACTACGACTACTATTACTAGTATTACTACTACTACTACTATTACTAGTATTACTACTACTATTACTTGTATTACTACTACTACTACTATTACTAGTATTACTACTACTACTACTACTAGTAATACTACTGCTACTACATTACTGCTACCACCACTATGCTACCTACTACTACTACTACAAGTATTACTACTACTACTATTACTGCTACTAGTACTACTACTACTGCTACTGCTACTACTGCTACTACTGCTACTACTACTACTACTACTGCTATTACTACTACTATTACTGCTACTACTACTACTGCTACTACTCTACTACTACTACTACTACTACTAGTATTACTACTACTACTAGTATTACTACTGCTACTACTAGTATTACTACTACTACTATTACTAGTATTACTACTACTACTACTATGAGGAAACAATAACTTGGCTCAGGTCTTAATAAAAGTAATAGCATTTATTCAGCAACACACACTTCACTTCTTCATTCACAGCTGCGACTTTAATGCAGACTTTTTACTTATCGTCTCTCTCTCTGTATCTGGAAACCCAGACGGAGGATGAGAGGCAGAAACCCAGCTGACCACCTTCCAGGTCGACTAATTGATGTGGTTGAGACTTCCTGGAAAAGGGGCTGCATGATGACAGGTCCACAACCTTGTGACCTCTGACTCTCGCTGGCTACGGGGCGAGATTCAGTTAAAGTGTTTTGCGCAGACACTGCAGCTGGCAGCGAGCGATGGATTCCACCTGTTTGCAGCTAGGCATTAGTGCCTCGCGCCCCTGGACGCAGGGCACTAATGTTGTCAGTTAATGATTGGTCAGTGAAGGTCGGGCATAAAAAAAAAATTGTAATACAAAACTAGCATCACAAATGTGTACAGTATAGCACATTTGAATTGACAAGTCCATCCTCTGAATGACCCTGACAGGATGGTGTATTACAGCTGTGAAATACGATGCCGTTGTGTGACTTATGAGAAATGCAAAGAATTGCCTAAAGTTCACCTTCTCTTATCTCACCATACTGTAATTTAGTTTGTGAAAAATGGGCAGCAGAAGAAACTCTATCTTACGTGCCCGCTGGGGTAAAATCACGATATGACTTCCTTTTTTTCAACGTTTATCTGTGAAATCAACCTTTAGTTGCCAAAGCTATGGCAATGGAACAAAAAGAAAAGAATACACACAGCTCTTTCTTTTTTTTCTCCCTCTGGTTTCTTCCTGCTTCCACTAATCTCTCCCTTTCTTCCTGACTCAGGAGTTTCAGGACTGGGCACGTATGGTGTCTTCTCAAATGGTGTTGGGCAGTTTGTGTACCCAGCAATATTGTCTTTCACAGGAAAGAAGAATTGATTAAAAACTAGAAAGGTAGTAGAATGAAACAAGAACAAAGGCTTTGGAATTAAAGGTTTCATTTCTCTTTGTAGTTTTGGTTTATTTGGTCGGGATGAAGAATAAACACATTGTTGCCTTTTCGATTATACCGGGCCCTTCATCCACACTCACTGAATCATTTACAAGGTGTATTCATACACTGCTTACTGTTTAAAAGACCTACTAGAGTCGGTTTATCTAACTATAACCAATGAGCCTTCCCCTGCAAAAGTAACACAATCTACACCCTCCCTCTGTTATAAAGTCATTAGTCGGTCCTGAAAGGTTTTAGAAACAAAATTGGGTCATTACACTCGTTCCAATATGCGACGTATCACTTCTAAATGCGGAAAAATAGCACTAATCACAAACTTCAATACAGCCCAGCATGAGTTACTCGAGCAGAGCTGGTACATTATTTTGTTAAATCGACAGTGAACATGAAATATGACCGGTCAGTTTGATTGCGTGCCCGAAGGGATGTGAATTGCTAGTGTGTTTATCCCCAAGGGGGGAAACACTGAGTCCCGAGAGAGAAGCACAGGGGAAATCTGCCAGAAGTCAGAATGAAAATCAATGCTAAAAGATAAGGTAAACAACAGTCAACAAAAAAAAAAGTCAAACGTATCTGCCTTTTATTTTTACCTACAATTTCTCCTTTGTAACTCGTATATTTTAATCCCTGAATAAGGGATTTCCCCTTGATTTGGCTAATCACAGTTTAACGCCCACAATATTTCCTCTATATAGGACAAGTACTGCAAAAAGAGAAATTGAAATGCAAACAATTTGACATATAAAAAGAGAGTCACTGAGCGAAGTCTCACAGAAGTGAACATGTGGCAGGAAGAGTTAGACAACGATGCAAGAGTCATTCCCAGAGGAAATCCTTAGCTCTATTTCACTGCTGATGCCTTGTCACTCCAAAGCCAACATCTGTTATTTACTACAGGAGTAAATACACGTCTGGAATTTACATGATTTTTGGAGCAAATATTATCATAGACAATTTCATATACTTGTCTGATGCCCCTTGATAATGAATGTAGGTACACGTGCTGAGTTCTTTTTAAAGTTTCAGGCTGGATGGCGCCTCCTCATCCTCAAAAAGTTTCGGCTATTTCATATGTAATATGTAGTGCAACAGCTGGATAAGAGCTGAGACCTTTGCTGTGGCCTGTAAATAGTTGTTCCATAGTGATGTGCGTGTCACCCAGCCTCCCCTCGATTCAGGCTCATGTATGTGCAGCAGTGCCACCAGCAAAACACCCGGGTCAAGGCGATCATCATTCAGCAGTCGTGATTATCAAACAATCTCTCAGCACTGGTCCCACAGTTGGAAAAGAGGCTCGGATGCGTCTCCTCCTTCCTGCGACCGACCGTCTGTGGACGTCCGCGTGTTTATGCTGCAGCAGCCACGGTTTCGGTTTAAGGTGATTTAATGACGGTAAACACAGGGAACTTCCACGCGTAACGGCTCCGCACTGGAGCACGCCACTTCTGAGAGGCTGCGGATGCATCGGCAGATGCGTCCTGCTGCCTTCAGCTGCTACAGGGGCTTCAAACACTGAAGGAGAAGCTTTACATTCAGTATAAAGCTTTTATACCAAGAAAGTACAGTAAAATAGTGTTACTACTTGGAAACAGTGTGGTTTATTCTTGAGTAACACTGGTTTCGTCAAAGGGGGACGGCTATTAAATCAAGTTATTGATAATTGAAATAGCCTCCCATTATATGCCATCACTAAATACAGTATTTTACTTTGAAATCTAGGTTGGTCAGATTTCTTTGTATGAAATGTCTCGTTTAAGAAAAAAATGCTGAAAGAAATATGTTTCAATCACATTCAGTCAGTACAAAGCATTCATGAGCACCTATTGTGGCACCTTTTTTTAAATCCCAATTCACGGCAAATAGGACGTTGGTGTCCCATGTGGTGCAAGTGTGTGAATGAGATGAATCTAACATGTGAAATGAAAGTATATCACTTTATTCCAGCCAGTACCTGTAGCCTCCAGTAAATCCTTTCTTCCTCTCCACAGCGTGGTTCGAGGAATGAAGAACTGGCAGGGAGCCACCCTTCCTCCCCACACACACACACACACACACACACACACACGAGGACCGAAGATGTCAGCCAGATACACCCAAGATGGAGTTCTTCACAATAGGCTTCACTTCATCAGGTCCTGGAAGTCCGATTTCCCTCCGGACCATTAGGTGGTGGAAAACAGGTCCAGGTAGCCCTCCCCTTCGATGAATTCACCCTACAAGGTCAGCCCATTCGATATCAGGAGGGTCGATCACTTTGCGTCTTTTAGCAACTTTTTGTGCCGATAAGCGAACATCAGAATTATTGATGTGAGAAAATGCTCAACAGAAAACCAAATGTGTGATTTATTAATATTTGTCCACAGCTTCGAGGGCTTGTTTTACCCTCGTTGTTCACGGTGAGAGAGGAACAATATATTTAGTAAACTATATAAGTTACATTAGTGCCACTAGCTTCTGCAATTCAATGCCGCCATTTCTTTAATATGACTTTCTAAAAAAGTGAAGCGTGTTCCTGCGTCCTACTGTCCATACTCCAAGAAAAAGTGGTTTCCATAATAGCAGTTCCAGGAAGGAATTGAAACCATTGTGATTTTTAAAAAGTTAAATAATAATCACAGAAACAGCTCGTAGAAAATAAGCAGAGAAGCATCCGTTCTTTTTATGTTAGGTTTGTGAAAATGATTGATAATAAACATGTAAAAAAATGTGTTGCAGTTTGGCTGAAAGCCTTTAAAGCATTTCTGTAGTTACTGCTGTCTGCCTCTGAAAGGCTTTTAGGCCTATTAATGATCTATTATGGGGGATTCGCTGTACATGTGTGATGTGGTTGACTTTAATAAATAAAGTTCATGTGTAGCTTTAGGAAACAAGTTAAAAATGTCTAAACACATCACTAAAATACAATAATCACAATCTTATTGGTGAAAATTGTTTATTGCAGTACACAGCTTATTTGAGGTAAAAACAAATGTCAAAAAGCACTTATTATTTCCGTTTGAAATTATCTTGATGAGCTTTTTATGATAGAATTCCCTGACCTTAAAATATTGAAGATAATTACTGCATGTTGTTAAGAGATTAATAATTTCAGCAAAACAGCAGGCAATTAGAGTTAATCACACATTTTATACAGACTTCTTTGTGACTGAAAACAAGTCCAGTAATATCTGAATTGTTGAAATTTGAAAGAGGACAAATTGAGAGAAAGAGGGTGAGATACACAAACAGTGGAGCTCTTCCAACGTGTAGATGTGTTCCACAACTCGTTGGCAACCTTCTCACATCTCAAAAATAAGAAACGTACATGGACCCATTGACCCTTGGGAATATTTCACGGTTTGTCATTACTGATGTAATTGATTGATGTTTTCTGTGCAATTACAAAGTGAGAAAGACAGATTAAAGCCTTTCATTGAAGCGTTTTGTTATTGACGTTCAGAATACCAAGACCCGTGTTACAGATTTTTCCTTTGAAGTGATACAAATATATTTCATGATCAGAAGGGTGATTAATCGGTTGCTGCCATCGTAAGATTGTATTGTTAGGGGGAACTGCCGGCATATTAATTGGTGCAGTAGTGGTCCATTACATTTTATTTGTTCCACTGTCAGTCATTGTGTAAACTGTTGTTCCCACTCCCTTGAGAGTAATACTCCATCAATATCTTGTACTAATATCACCTTTTGTAGAATAATATGCAACGCTATTTTTCACAGTTTGATCCATACAATACAAATCAATATTCTCCTCTAACACACTGCAAGAAAGCAACAAAAAAAAGCATATTTCCAAAATGTGGACCAAAAGATCTCGACTAGTTTATTTGAAACTTTTTTTTCATATTTCCATTTGAAATAAAACCAGTGTAACATTCCTACGCCGCTGTTTGCAAGCGTGTATCCTCCCCTGCTGTCATCGGCCCTGTAGTGTTCAGTCTGGTGCCCCATCTCTTCTCTGGGGGGCATCCACTTTGGATAACAGACATGACCTGCTTCTCTTTCCCCCTTCTCTCCAGCACATATTCTCTCACGGCACATAAGTATTGAAATGCTTGACCTTGGGTCAAAGAGAAATAACTCTTTTTTTTCTTCACTCCAAAACAAAATGGAAGAGAAGTGAGATATTTTCCGCAACCTTCAGGCACTGATGAATGTGTAATGTATCGTGAGTTAATATATTCTATCAATAACTTTCCCGTTCGAAGTAGAAAAAGTGAGAGGAAAAGGTAAAATAGTTGACGGTAAAGATTTTGTATGGCATCCATCGGAAATCTGAATTGGAATATGTGAGTCATCTCCCAATAGCGTCACCGGAATGTGTTGTCATCCAATATGGAGCCATTAGATGTGGTGTGTTTATGTCCATCTTTTTTGATATGTCAACATTGATTACAGACATCAATTCATTAGTATTCAACTCTGCTTCAAGTCTTCCCAGTGGTAACAAAGGCCCACCTGTTTCTGTGATGAAGATTGGATTAGGGTCGCGATGGCGCTCGGTGAAGAGCGGCGGGGTGAAACGGAACAGACTGTGTTAATCCTGAATGTCCAAACTTATTCAAACGGTCATTTATCACTTTGATTCTCATATCTCACAGTCGGAAAAACCCGTGAGCATCATACATACACATGAATACATGTGTAGAGATGTTGTGTGCTTGCACTCCCGTAATTCAGAATTATGCGTATCTAACAAAAGTAAGTGGAAGAGTTATGACTAATGAGTGTGTGTGTGTGTGTGTGTGTGTGTGTGTGTGTGTACTGTATGTGTGTGTAGTAGGACTGGAGATAGCTCTGCAACAAAAAAGGTAAGAAAAAGAGAAAACAAAAGAATCAAATTAAACTTGCTGATGCAAGACTTAACATGCTAAATATTTAACAAGAACCCTTCTTTTGAGAATGAGATGCTCTTCTACCACCATGGAACAGTAGGGACAGTCAGACATATGTTATAAAAAATTTCAGAAACACCACCTGAGAAATATAAACTGACCCTTCTGTATTTTTTCAAAATACGGCTCCTTTGTTTCCCATTTGCTGTGAACACACGGACGGATACAACAGTTCTGGTTTTGGAAGCGATTAGCCGTCACCTGACCACAGTTCCCCGGCTCCTGGCCCCCTACGATGGCTTTAGCGGAAAACGCAGCATAATTAGCCCGTTAAGGAAAAGGTCACCAACTGTAATATTATGCAGGAAGGCTGTCCGTTACACTGGTTATTTGTGCAAACATAACGGAGGTAATCAGGAGCAAAAATCTGAAGAACAGTACAAAAAGAGAAAGGGAGAGAAGGGAGAAGTCCCAGTGGGCCAACACGATTTCACTGATGGATGGTTTAGTGAAGGGCAGGAAAGTATTCAGGTGGGTCCCACATGTGGAGTGCCAGTCGTCTCCTTAATCCTACAGTTTACTGCACATTATCTACAAATCTTCTTTTGCTATGTACACTACCGTTCAAAAGTTTGTGGTCATCCAGACAATTTTGTGTCTTCCATGAAAACTCACTTTTATTTATCAAATGAATTGAAAATTTAATAGAAAATATAGTCAAGACATTGACAAGGTTAGAAATAATGATTAATATTTGAAGTATTCATTTTGTTCTTCAAACTTCAAGCTCAAAGGAAGGCCAGTTGTATAGCTTATATTACCAGCATAACTGTTTTCAGCTGTGCTAACATAATTGCACAAGGGTTTTCTAATCAGATATTAGTCTTCTAAGGCGATTAGCAAACACAATGTACCATTAGAACACTGGAGTGATAGTTGATGGAAATGGGCCTCTATACACCTCTGGAGATATTTCATTAGAAACCAGACGTTTCCACCTAGAATAGTCATTTACCACATTAAGAATGTATAGTGTGTATTTCTGATTAATGTTATCTTTATTGAAAAAACAGTGCTTTTCTTTGAAAAATAAAGACATTTCTAATTGACCCCAAACTTTTGAACGGTAGTGTATATTAAACAAAAATGCAAATTGAACAATGCCCAACATTTATTGCAGGGGCTTTGTGCTTCTCAAGATAAATAGGAAAACGATAATGGTCATATGGCCGACACACACACACACACACAATTACCTGTGTCTCCCCCCCTTTAATGCAGTGGCGAAAGAAGCGGTTGGCAGTTGGCCCGAGGTGGGTTGTCCTCAGTGTTCTTTTCCCTCATGCCTTGTTAAACATGATGTATTCCCCTTGTCATGTCGTCTTGTCCCCATGGAATCAATGGGCCAAGGACCCATACATGTACAGTAGCAGCCATTCTGCATTCATCCCATATATTATACATGAGTACTGAAAGGCTGCTGCAAATATGTACCGTACAGCAGTAAAACAGATGAACATGCTTGTTATGTCTTATGTCCAGACTGTTCTCTCCTGTTATATACAAAATAAAAACATAATCAGACTAAAATGGGCACTCGGTAGAGCGCATACCTTCGCATATCACAAGATTGGGCATTGAGTTATGAACATTTTGGCATTAGTTGAATGCCAATTGGATATAAATTGACCGCGCTATGATAAAAAGAAGATAATAATAATAATAATATACACTTTTATTAATCCCCAAGGGGAAATTAGTTCTCTGCATTTAACCCATCCTTAGTTATTAAGGAGCAGTGGAAGCGTGAAGAAGCAGGGGGGGTTCAGTGCCAGTTGTTTGCTGCTCGACAAGACTTGCAGCTAATGGGGGGGAGGGGGGGACCCACGACCCGGTTTGTTGAAGGGGCCCCCTTACCCCACTGAGCTACAGCCGCCCATGTTGACCTTTTCATGACCTTGACCATGACCTTTGACCCGATCGATCCCAAAATCTAAGCAAATGGTCTCCGGATAATAACCAATCATCCCACCAAATTTCATGCAATTCAAGAAGATTTTGACCTTTTTCATGACCTTGACCTTGACCTTTGACCCGATCGTTCACAAAATCTAATCAAATGGTTCCCGGATAATAACCAATAATCCCACCAAATTTCATGCGATTCAGTTTAATACTTTTTTACTTAAGCGAATAACACGCATACAAATAAATAAATAAATAAATGGCGATCAAAACATAACCTTCCGCATTTTCAATGCGAAGGTAACAAGGTGAATAGGAACATTACATGTACCGGTGGTATGCCTCAGACAACCAGTCAAGTCGCAGTTATTTTTCATGTTTATCCAAATTTCTTTCATTTCACACTGTTTTTAAGAATCTCCCTCAAGGCATTCCAGCGACGTCGCCTTCACGGCCATGACTCGTGTCCACATAGAGGCATCAAACAGCCATAATGCGGCCTCAATAAAATGTGCCAGCACAACGACAACACGTCGACGTGAATGCTTTTTCCGCTTTGACTATCGCATATTAAGTCATACACGGTCACTTCATATTGTAAAAATATAAACATGAAATGCAACTTTTGCTGAAGACAGGGATGATCAGCTGCTGTAATCAGACATTATTAACACAATACTGAGTTATAAACTGACCAGTCTGTAGACTTTGAGGTGTGTGTGGTTAATCTCAGCCCGGCATCGTTTACACATGACTTCATCAAGGTAAACACAGGAGACGGTTGTGCATGATGACACTTGGCTCCGATACGGTATATCTCCGATCCGATGCTGCAGGCTTTTTGCCCTGCTGTCATCAGGGATGTAACACGTATGCATGTATCTGCTGGTTCAGAGAGCGATTTATAAAAAGTCACATTACGTTATTAAGTTCTTGGTTTTGATATGTCGATGTTCTTTCTGATGAAATCATCAAAGTGGAGGTCAACACAAAGTTCGTAAGCAAATATTTAAATGTGGTATTAATACGTTTAAGTACAAATTGGGATTAACTTCCTCCACATCTGTTTTTCGAGCGTAGCTAACAGAAATGTCAATCAATGGTGAAAAAGTGATTTTTAGTGGTAAATTCTCCTTTGTTGAATATAAAAATATATATACCTTTTTAGGAGAAATTTAGTTGGAGACCTTGTTGAGCTAATGCTTGTTAGTCATAATATCATAATTACAATCTCAATCTATAAACTTGAGTGCAACAATTCACATTAACCTCCAGCTGTGCGCTTTGACACTCAAATATAAGACCATATTTAAGTCTGGTTGAGAGGTCTGAATGACTTCAGAGGTGAAGAAAGCATTTAAATAAGTATTGCTCTTGTAGTTTCCAGTCTTTAGGTTTCTGATAGTATTAAGGATGGTATTTATGATGGTTATTCTTAAAACGACAACTAGATATATTTAGTCACTCGTGACCAGTACTTTAAATGAAGTTGCAATGCTAATTAGATTATATTTGGATTAGCTGAGTAACATAACTTGAGGTTCTACAATGTGTGTATTAGTGTGTATATTTCCTGCAGTGCCAAAAGATTAGAGAAGCTGCTACAGGGGAAATGGAAGCGCTCCGTAAAAAAAAAAAACGTTTCTATTTTTACTGTATTTTACGGGATGCGATTGTTGGACAACCAGAATGGTACCGTTTATTTGCAAAGGGTATACAAATTGCTACTTCTGCATGGAACTCCCCATAATGACTATCATAACTGTAACGTTATCATAGAGCTTTACATTTAAATTTAGCTCACGCTTCCAAAGCGACTTACAATCATGGTACAATCATACAGCGCAGAAACTGCTACAGGGAGCAATTCAGGGTTAAGTGTCTTAGTCAAGGACGCATTGACTAGGGACACATCAATCAGGGGATGGGCGGATTGAACCACCCAACCCCTGATTGAAAGACCGACCTGCAAACCACTGAGGCAGCTGAGGAAATTTAAAGTTTCCCAGAGGATCCTTCAGTCCTTCTACTCTGGAGCTGTAGAGAGCGTCCTGACAGGAAGCATCACAGCCTGGTTTGGCAACTGCTCCGCTCAGGACAGGAAGGCTCTGCAGAGAGTAGTGCGTTCGGCTGAGCGCACTATTGGAACTACACTCCCCACCCTGCAGGACTTGTACACCAGGAGGTGCAGAACCAGAGCCGGCAGGATCATGAAGGATCCTCACCACCCCAACAACAGACTGTTTCAGCTGCTGCGGTCAGGCAGGCGCCTCCGTAGTCACGCTGCAAGAACAGAGAGACTGAGACGGAGTTTCTTTCCTCAGGCCATCAGGATTGTGAACTCCGACCTCACCAGGACCCCCACATAGACCCACACAACTGCCCCTCTTAGGCACACACACACACACACACACACACACACACACTTACTGTAAATATTGTGTTGTTTTTTATTTGTAAATAGTGTGTACTTGTTGCCCTTGCACATTCCTGCTGAGCATTGCCACTTTCATTTCACTGCACACCCTGTGTGTGTATGTGACAAATAAAACATCTTGAATCTTGAATCTTGAATCTTGAATCTTGACCCACAGTCGCCTTAGCTGTGATGGAAAACATATCTAATAATCAGTGGAATGTCTCTCATTTTCATATTTTGAATTGTCTTTCAATCAGAAGATTCGGCAGTCCGATCCCCGGCTCTGCTCGCCAATGTCGATGTGTCCGTCGAGACACCGATCCCCAATATGTCTCTAGTAGCTGTGCTATGGTGTGTGAATGCTAGTTACTGCCGATGTGCAGTTGGAACCATAGCCCCTCCCATCAGGGGGTGAATGACGTCATGGATTGTTAAAGCAATTTGAGTGGTCGGAAGACAAGAAAAGTGTATGTCCAAATACCATTTACTTCAGTTGATCAGAAAAATTCTAATTCGGCATATGTTGCATAATATATACAGTAAGTATACATTTTTAAACAATTGATTAAACTGTGTATGAAGTACACTTTACTAATTAGGAGCCTCTTTCCTCATGATAATTACATCTGTGACGCTTTGAATCGCTTTGACCTAATAACAACAGACCGAGTTTGACTAGAAAATGAATTGCAACAGAGAAAACCACTTTGTGTTTCAACAATCTAGTTTTGCTCTCTTTCCCGTCATGATAGAGGTTATCGTTTGAATTTGCCAGTAATGAACACCTGGGCACTTTATATCCAGTTGTGATTGGGGACAATTTGCTGCAAGGATTCAATTAAGCGTCCTCACTGGTCGACGTGCCGGCTGAAATACAAGATCAAGTTTGACTGTGTCCAGATTGCGGCTGAAGCACAGAAGCTTGACATGTTGTACAAAATATCCATTATGCTTTGTTGAGTTGGATGAGAAGATTGACAACAGTCTCAAATATGTCTGTATTTAAGTTTAGCTTTACATGGAGACTGGAAGCAGGGGGGTAACCGCTAATCTGGACCTATATCCAACAGTTTAAAAGAAATCCACCTCAAAAAACTATTAAACTAAAGCTCACAAATCAAAATATTAGATCATTTCTTTAATAATGCAACAACCCTAATTGAACAAGTTATCACTGTGAGGTTGCCAGACAACCAGTGAAGCACCTTGCCAAATTTTCAAACAGATTTAACCAGATATAAATAGTGTGCTTAGCTGTTGCCCTCTGGATGGAGCCATATATTTAAGCGAGAAATGAGTCCCGATGATCTTCTAATCGTGCACTGCAAGAAAGGGTGCATCCCAAAAGGCCAAACATATGTACAAGCTCTCCTTTCGATACTTCTCCATACTTTTACGCTATGATACGGATGCAAGATAGGGATAGCATCTGTGCAAAAAACACCACGGATACATGCTCTGGCTCAGCCTCCTGACTGATGTCTCAGATGTTCGAAACGGAGCCGACGGTGAACACGGCCAAGCTCCCCGGGGTTCGGTAGGTTGGTCCGAGCTGAAAGATCAGATAGCCATGTGGTGGTTCAGCCTCTCTCTTCCAACAAAGAGCCAACTGTCCGACGACGAGTCAGGCTTCTCCAAATAGTCGGTCATCGGGGGGGCACATCAAAGGGACTTCATCACACTGAATATTCTCTCTATGCAAACGCAAAAATGACCAAAAAAACAACAGGTTAGCAGGGCCTGTATCTGAAAAGCATTTGCAATTCAAATCGATGTCTCGCATGTTCACTCATTTTAACGAGGTTCACATTTGTTGGAGAAGTTTCGTTAACTGTCGAGTGACCTGCCAGGCCAGCAGACTCAGGTTTCTTATCCTATGTCTCATTGCACAACTTGGCCTTGTGAACTGCAAGGTTAGCTATTACTTCAGAATAGGATCGCTGATACACTTCAATCGTTGAACTGCTGGCACGGCTGAACGGATCAGCCTGTGCAACCAACATGGAATGTTGTGGTCAGTGCACAGTGTAAGTTAGGAGTAGATACACAATAGTATCGATGATGACGCATGTCTTTAGAGCCGATGTGACAGCAGACATTGATGTCAATCTTTTTGGTTGTGTGTTGGGACATAACAATTCTCCACTAAATTCCAAATATAAAACCCAAGTGTAAAACATCAGAATCCCGTTTTAATTCAAGATGATTCCGATTTATTACACTTGGGATTTGTTTGGAATTTGTCTATGGTTCTTATAGGTAATGATAAGATAGCACTCACAAAATTCATTAATCAAATCTGAGATTATCATCGTCATTTTTGACCAATCAGATGGGGCAATATAATATACCAACTGTCAGATGATCAGAAGGTTCTAAAATTAATTAAAGATACAGTTACTGGTTTGTTCGGGAGCTTTTTACCTTTTGATAAGGGTCTTTTAAATGTTTCCTCAGCACTTTAATACTCTTCTATACATACAGACTCAAACTTGACCTTCAAGTGTCAATAGTAAACATACATCAGGATTCAGTGACTCAGTCATCATTCCCGCCCTCTTAGCCTTCATTGTCGCGATGTTGGCGAGTACCCAGAGCTCAGCAATTACATCACAATCCTACAATAAAACACCCACATTGTAATAAACCTGAGTTATCGTTTTACCCCAATAACCCCCTTTTCCTGCAGTCATCAAGCTACTTTCTGCATTGGTGGTCACTGACAACACCATTGGGGATGGCTACACTGCATTCTGTGACCAATGAAAGGATGAGATGATGTTGGAAACCCCACATGTACCCAGATGGCCTTTTCATATCTGTGGGCGATTTTAGTGGCTGCAACTATAAACAATTGCATGCCATCTGCTTTGAGATGTATTTCGTTCCATCTGTTTAATCAAGCATCTCTTAAAGCTTGTTCATGGTTTGCATGAAGGGTGAGAAATGATAATCAGCCATAACATCACACATGTGTAAATCAAACATATTTACTGTATCGATTTTGTCTTTTGAGTTAAATGTTATCTAAACAGCCAACTTCCTCTTTAGAAAGTGGGTATTATATAAATGACTGCTGTTCTACTTTAGTTAACCCTCCTTGCTTGAACACAGTATTTCAGGTTAAAGTTTCCCCTGTCGGCTGCAGCAGTCTTGGTTGTTTTCTATTTATCTCTTCACCTGAATGTGTCTGTAAAACATGCCCGAGTGCTCCTCTCTTTGCCAGTCCCACACATCATCCACCCAAACCCATTCACAACACCGTGACGCAATCTTGCTTACGGACTGGATGGCCGGACATCCAACAGACGTACACACACACACACAAACACAGGTGGCTGGCTAACAAGACAGTTTGACATGTGGGAGCAGGTTTTGCTGACCAGAGGGGGTTTCTAACTGACGTTAGGAGAAATCCCACAGTCATTTAACTCTCGGCCCGGCTGTTTTCACACCAGCTCTCTGTAGACTGCTTAACACAAGCTGGGCTGTCAGAAGAGAGAGAGGAGAAAAAGAAACAGACTGCCTCAGAATACCTCTGACTATTGCATGTGTATGGATCTGTATGCATGTGTATAATACAGGGACGTGCGGTCAGGAGAGGCAGGTGAGAGCCTCACCTGTCATCATGAGTAAAAAAATAAATACAAAAATAATAATGACAACATCAAATATATATGAATATTTGTCCACCGATCTTTATGTATGACTAATTTCGAACATTTTATAGTCAAAATCGCTGAATTTGCCTGTTCAAATACAGGATGAAACGAGAGTTGAGGCGACGAGTCGAGCCTCACCTCTGATTGCGCAATCCATCACAAGCTGGGTTGATGCAATTGGCCCGTGCGGGTTGCCGTATCTCTGCATGTCGCCAATATAATGTTTGCAGATATGTTTATTTGCCCTGATTTTCCACAGTCTGGCTAAGGTCTTTAACCATTACAGTTTAATGTTTGTAAGTGACATATTTAGTTTTGCTGATGGGAAATAAAACCGCAGTGAAAAGGCGCAGGGGGAGGCAGATCATACTCTGCCGCCCTGCAGGGGGCGCTCGTGAGCCAACGGGTACTTGTTGCTGCTTCTTCTACGCAGAGGCGCCAGGCCAGTCAAGTCCGTTTGTTTTTGTATTTTGCTACGCTAGACTGCCAACATGGAAGAGGATTATATATCTAAGCTTAACAATGTCTCAAAACTGGACTTTCAGTCAAAAGTGGACGTGATTAACACAGGTAGACCAACGCCGGAGCTAAAAGGTTTGCTTCAAACTTTTCCTTACCTTTACATATCTGTAATATGTACCGTGTGCGTGTGTGGAGAATGCTGATGAGATATGAAATAACCAGTAGCTAATTGAATAAGCTACCCTTTTGGGTTTATATATTTGTAAATCTGACACTAAAGGAGTCAGTGCCTCACCAACCATGAACCTCACCGCACGTCACTGGTATAATATGTCTGCAACATCTGTCTGTGTGTGTGTGCCTCTAATGAGCTCTGCCTGAGGGTAAAGAGAAGTCTTAAGGCATTAAAAGTCCCTCACGATATTTTTGTGTTTTTCTGTGTGTGTGTTTGTAAAGATAAAACATAGAATTAGAAATCGGAAAATTAAAAATCGATAAACAAAAGGTTTGTCCATAAATAATAAAAAAAGAAGAAGTTTAATGATTAGATTAGTCAAATACGAGTGTGCAGTGAGAATTATTGTCTCCAGTTCTTCATGCTCTTCCGTATTTGCCCTTGTCTCCATTCATCTACCTTCTTTTACTCACAAATGTAACCATAAACTTGAAAAGTTACCTATTCTTAATGGATGTCCATTTCTGTTCAGGTATTGAAACACACATTTGCTGGACATGCAGGACCTAAAGCGTTGCTTTGACTCGAATATAAAAGGTCTAAAAGTAACAGTGGAGTAGTAGTTTGTTGGTGGAAACAGTTATTCTTCTCTTTGTGGGTTTTAGTCATCTTACGGTTTCTCTCGCTCTAGTCCACAAGGCAAATTAAATCAATACAGGAAATATGTTGTCGTTTAACAACTGAGTAGTTTTTCCATTGGCTCTGGTTAATAGCTTTTTAGCGCTGCCACAAAATAAAATAAAATCTGCAGACCTGAGCAATATTTGTATTCAACATTTCATCCATTTATTTTGCGGTTCTTGTACATATTTATTTTTGTCCACTGGTGCGTAAGCACTGGTGTTTGTGTTGTTGGTGCGTGATGGCGTGTGCAGGTGCAAGCGTCAGTTGTCCTGTCAGACTTCATTTTCACGGCTACGTGCCAATGTTCCCGGATACATCGCACAGCAGTCAACCGGTCTGGACTGGCTAAAGCCAAGGTGACACAAATTAGTCCGTTTGCGTGTCTGCCTGCATGTTGAGTGCATTTCAATCTGTGTGTGCATGAATGATCACAGAAAGATGACATTTCTGCTCAGCTGTCTGACAAGTCGGATGCGTCGTTAAGATCTGTCATTACGCTGTTTTAAAGCCCCATAATGGAGTTTTTCCCTTTTAGCGCCCCCTTCAGTTTTGGAGGTATTTAACGTTTACTTCAGTGTCGTAAATACCCAGTTACGATAGATGCAGCCTCGCATACACTTGTATTGATGACCAGACGAAGTCAGAAACCAAGAAATGATGTCAACCGATAAGGTAAGAATATTCAAAGATTTTACATAAATGACTGCATAGTTTTATTCATTGTGATATCGGAGATGAATGCTAACATAACCAAAAGAATGACAACATTTAGTTTAGATGAAATACCGATCGCGTTTTCAGCCTATATACGTTGTTTTCTAAATGTTTGAATGTGGAGTGCGTGTGATCGAATACAATATTGTTGACAACACCAAAAAGCTACATGTTCATAATTTACATTGGAACGTGTAATTCATTACAAGAGACTTCGCTTGCTTCGCCCTTTTACTGCAGCTGCGAGCGTGGACTGGCACTATATGACATTGCGTAATCACTGCCAGAAAGCAGGTCGAAGTACATCCGCCCCGGATCGGGCGGCCCCAGAATCCTACATAACGGAGTTATTTCCCCACAGACCCCCGATGGAAATGGCGGAGGCGCAAATCGCCATATTAAAAGTCATTGTAGCGGCCCAATTTTTGTCAAGCTGTTATTTTAAGGTACAATTGTTGCATAATGTTATCTTAACTAAATTAGTAGCTACCTTGTGCGATATAGATTCATGGACTTTTCACATAATGCTCAAGGAAAAATAAGCACAACTGGTTAAACACAAACGATGAACTGTATGCTACGTGCTAATCAGTTTAAATTACTAAACTCAACTCTCAAAATCTGCTTTGTAAAACCATACAGCTCCAGGTATCCACACACAGCCACCATATGTTTGTCTTCCTTGTTTGCTCAGCAATGCAAAAGCAGAAAACTATTTAAAAAGCCGCTCCCAGGCTGCTAAAACACGCTCCGTCTGATTAGGGCTTGAAACCTGACATGGATGTCAGGTGGCATTGTCGGGCCGATGGACCAATACAACATTTGATTTTGCCGTTTGCTTTATGTTTGCTACCTAGTGAGCATAGTTGTTAGCATAACTACAATCCCTTCTATAACCATCACCACATTCGTATTATATCCATTCAAAGATAGCCTTATTAATTTGAACCAAAACCACAATTACCTAATGTTAACAAAGTACCTATTTGAACACATTTCATTGAATAAACTACCTTTTTCATCAATAAAGTAAGTAGTACAGCTGTCAAATAAATGTAGTAGAGAAACATACAATATTTCCCATCTGCAGTCGAAGCACGATGTAGAATGAGATACAAATACTCAAGCAATGTACAAATAAGTATACTCCCTACTTAAGTACTTGGCTAAAGGTACTTAGTTACATTCCACTAGCTGCTTAAACTATAAGCAATATAGTAACATACTATTCTTAAAAAAACTAAAACAGACAGCCAACTCATGAACACCTGACACTTTCAGGAAGAGAGCTACTGCAAAGAGTAAGAGTCAACACACCGGATGCTGAGAAGGCCTTGGGGCATAAACACATTTTGGCACCAGGAAAACAAGAAATAAAAATAGTGTCAAGGCTGCAGGACACAGAGATACTCTCACAGCAAAACGTCCTCTCAACAAGGATAAATAAAAGATCTCTCGAGACATTGACTCCTTAAGGAAATCCAGATCACCATGATGGAACACAAAAGTTTCAGTGTTTGGGAAGTTAAGAAAGCAGACGCGACCGACCTTCTTGTAAAGAGGATTGCATTTTGGTTATGTGTGATAAAAGAAGTTCCAGATTTTTTTTTTTTAAGTTTCTTGCCACTATGAGCATATAAAGAGAAAGACAGAATGTCTTGAATGACAGGTAACAAAATGTAGTATGGAATTATAGACTAGATTAGTTGTGAAACAATTAAACATTTTAAATGTTTTCAAGATTATTTCCTGTTCTAGGATGCAAACAAATGTATTAGTTCAAATGTCGCTGGTTGTCTACAAGATGCTTGTATTGAGTTGAAAGACATTTAGGTCTCCAGTATCTTTTTTAAAGAAAACGTTGTACCTACAGGCTGCTTGAGAGATCTTCTTTCTCCAAAGGAAGACAACACGTCAACCAGCATAACGGTCCCATCTATGTATACCAGTCTGAACAGCGGTGGGAAATGATGCTATGCTTGGATTCCTGACAAAAACTCGTCTCCTGAAGGTGAGATCTGTGCAGGCATCTTTAAAAAGGAGGAAGGACCATTAAGTCACTGAACTCACATCGCTAGTGTTAGCCAACTATCTAGATAATGTGAAATAATTAGTGTCACAACGATGTAATAATGAACCCTTGTTTTGTGCGTATTCCTTGTTACAGTGCAGGTCAATGACAGACAATAAAGATTAACCTTGTTTAAACTGTCTAGAGTTAAGGTGTTTAAGCATTAATGACTGGTTTTGAAAGGGCCCAGAGACAAAGAGTGAAGGAAAGCCCAATTCTTTAATCTGTTGAGACTCAAGAGAGTTTAGGGGGATGGATAAACTTCAACAAAAGATTCCTCCCAGTCGGGGTCTTTGGACTTCGGTCTCATGCTTGGCGTGAGTCATTTCCTTGGTCCTGCATGGGCAGAGGAGAGAGGAGAGTGCGCTTGGTTACCTCTTGCCCAATGCCACAAAGGTCCAGAGGTCCAGAGGTCCAGAGGTCCAGGAGATCCTCGTGGTCTCCTGTTCAGCCTGTCTGCCTTGCTGCTTCCCAGCTCTGATAAGATATGCTCCCTCGATTCACCTGATGGGCTGCAGGTGTGACCAATGCCATGTGCTAATTGGCTGCAGCACCTGCACTGCATGGGAAGTACACACACACACACACACACACACACACACAAGCAACTGCCAACTTGGGAAACATTCCTAAGTACCACTATTTGCCTCTTGACTCAGCATTTCTTTAGAGAGGCAGAGAGATGAATGCTCACAACAAAAGCCAGTTATTGATTCGACCCCTGCTGAATCAAATGCATACAGCGGGCAGAGAAAGACAATTTTCAAAACAAACAATGATTTTCCAGTTAGTCTTATAAACTCACACAAAAATCAGATTGAACCAGAAAATATCTTGTAAACACTGGTCAGCTATATTAAATACTGAATGGATATGCACCTTTTTGCCGTTCTATGATAATTAGGAATACATTGACATTAGTGTCACATTACTGTGGAGATCGATTGATAGATCACTGCATAGTTTCAGTTGATCAGTAGATAGCTTGTAAAATAATGTCAAATGCTGAGAAAATCCAGTCACAACAGGAAGTGGTTTGAGAGTCAACATGCTTTTTTGTTGAGTGTCTGGGGATTCTACCAACAATGGAAAGACTAAGAATGAATGAGAATAAAATGCCACATAACTGCAAAAATATGCCAAGAACATCGTCACTTGTTCAAACTAATCCTTGATGTTGGACCTGGAATTACTGTCAACACACTGAGAAACAACATAATCAGAGGAACCACACAATATAACAAAGACCTACAGGGATAGTGCCAGACTCTGCTTCCCTTCTGATGGTCAGAAAAGCAGAACAAACTAAACATTTCATTTCCTGCTGAAAATGCGTTGGAATGCTAACATCTGAAAGCTTGAAGCTGAAAAATGAAAACTAAATTGCTGAAAATGTTTGAAAATAGCTAAAAACTGGAGAAGCCTGTCTTTCGTGACGGAGGCGGAGCCTGTTTTTCGTTACGGGGGCGGAGCCTGTATTTCGTGACAGAGGCGGAGCCTGTTTTTCGTGACGGAGGAGGAGCCTGTTTTTTCGTGACGGTGCGGACTGCTGAAGCATTCCAACTAATAATACGTTTATTAAAGAAGACAAGAACAGTAGTTGGACTGCTGAAGCTTTCCAACTAATGAGTTAAAGTAGGGGGAAATTCCACTGATGTGAGCAGAAAGCCTCCGATGACGGCCACAGCATTTGTTAGTGAACTACTAAATAACACTTTTTTACAAGTAAAACACCTAGCATAACTTGAATTATAGTATTGTGCATGTCAAGTTAAATGCATTCAAACATTGTTTTGAATTCAAGATCTAAAGTTTGATTGATTGCACTCTCCTATTTGTGAATATAAGGCTTTATCAATGTTACATCTTGTTTATTTAATTGCTATCTCTTTGGACAGAGCCAGGCTAGCTGTTACTAGTTTGTATGCAAAGCTAAGCTAAGTCAAGCCTTATACAGACGTACACTACCGTTCAAAAGTTTGGGGTCACTTAGAAATTTCTTTATTTTTCAAAGAAAAGCACTGTTTTTTCAATAAAGATAACATTAATCAAAAATACACTCTCTACATTGTTAATGTGGTAAATGACTATTCTAGGTGGAAACGTCTGGTTTCTAATGAAATATCTCCATAGGTGTATAGAGGCCCATTTCCATCAACGATCACTCCAGTGTTCTAATGGTACATTGTGTTTGCTAATCGCCTTAGAAGACTAATATCTGATTAGAAAACCCTTGTGCAATTATGTTAGCACAGCTGAAAACAGTTATGCTGGTGATATAAACTATACAACTGGCCTTCCTTTGAGCTTGAAGTTTGAAGAACAAAATTAATACTTCAAATATTAATCATTATTTCTAACCTTGTCAATGTCTTGACTATATTTTCTATTCAATTTTCAATTCATTTGATAAATAAAAGTGAGTTTTCATGGAAGACACAAAATTGTCTGGATGACCCCAAACTTTTGAACGGTAGTGTATGTCTGTTAATCCCTTGTAGCCTATAACTATGGGCAATAAATTACATTAATAAATCTCACAAATAAAGCCAATATTCCCTAAAATGTCTTGCTATTTATTTATACTAGAATGCAATGCTTGCTAGCCGTTACTCATTAACAGGTCAGCACTTAGCATTCACTCAGTGATTAAGTTACATGGACAAACAGCCATTTATCACTTTACCAAACATTCAAGCAAACAAACTAACTTGTAAAGATATCCAGCATGCAAGCCTCCGAGTCATTAATTCAGTCAACTAGACAACGAGCCAGCGAGTCAGTCACACAGGCAGCTGCTCCATCACCCAGAGCTACAGCAGGCCCAATGAGTGCCAACTGTCAACCACAAAGCAGCCCACGTCACTTGGTGCACCGCTAGGATTCCAGTCAGCCATCCAGCCAAAAAGTCTAAGTCACCCACATATTCGGCGGGCCAAACATTTCCACTGGATAACAACGAAGGAGGCTGGCGAGCAATAGTCTTGAGGTAAAGCAAGACAGGAGTTGAGAAACCAGAAGCACAGATCTAGATAAACCGAGAGGAAATAAATGATAAACATGCCAGAATACTAGACTGCATTCAGCTGCAGAGCCAGCCGATGGTATAGTATTCACTGCATTTGTTCAATAATGGGTCGGATACAATACATTAATATGTCAATGAGGCTGTGTGTGTGTGTATAGGTGTGGTAAGGCATATAATAATGACTTTCCTTGAGTGAGTGTTTAAAATTAAATGTATGAGAAAAAGTGATGATTTGAAAACAGACCAGAAAGCTAATAGAGTCATAAACATTATAGTAATATCTCACGTAAAAATTGGAACCGAATTAGCAATCATCTGGCTATCATGGAGAGGGACAATAGATGACACAAGATGGCCATTGTTTTATGAGGCACAATGCTGCCAAAGTACTGTATCATTATTACACACAATGCCTGTGTAGACACGCCAATACATCCATCCGCACACACAGGAGAATACTGTAGAGACGGACACAAATGATAGCCACACACACACTCGCACACATGCATGCCCGCATGGATATAAAACCGTTGTCATATTAATTTGCTGCCTCGTGATATGAGATGAAGCCTTTTAAATGGTTCGTTGAAAGCCCATTGTACCAGTGTACCACCAGGGAGAGGACTTTTGTCTCATGATAAATTCTGCACAAATGTGAATGTGCGTGTATATGTCTGTGTACTGATGGAATTAGAAAGCTGAATTAATCATGAAAAAGAATGTTTTGACAGTTTGATATGGCAGCCCGGGGAGCAAGTATAGGAGTGAAATGGTAAAGATTGGAATATTTGGAAAGGAATATAGATGCAAAAATAACAGGCAAATCAGAAGGCCCTGCCCATTGGTGATCATAAAACAACCCTCTGGGGAAACCCATTACATGCCTTTAACTCATTCCAAGTTTCTTCTTCCGAAGACATCAATATGCAAGTATCCTGCTTTATTAATTTATAGCAAACACTCTGTGCCAATGCTGCGTGACACTGATACAATATAGCACAGCAAATTACCATGAACATCCTCTTCTTAATCCCTTAACTAACTAGGTTTAGTTTGCGTATGTATATATAAATACCTCTAAAAAGTATAAAGTAGCATAGAATAGATCAGAAAAACAAGTAAATTCCAAGTACCTCAAATGTACAAATTAGTACTGTACTAAGTAAATATTTATGTGGCTGTTGAGTCTAAAATGGGATATTTATGCAAGTCAGATATTATCAATTTCATAGTAAAGCATTAGCACTAATTAGAATATATTACGCTATCAATATCATAGCAATACTGTATACATGTTGAGATGTACTAACTTCTAAGGCTTTGTACATAATTTATTGCTCACTTAAACTTCCATATCTATCTTATTGTGTGGAAGTGTGGGGGTCGACCTATAAATCCTTTTTAAATTCTACAGTTGTGTTACAAAAACGTGCGATACACATTTTGAATAATGTCGGCTACTATGGGCACACAAACCCATTGTTTTACAGATCACATGTTATGAAATTGAATGATTTGGTTTATTATAAAATAATGCAGACAATGTACAGAGCTACAGCAAAGTCACTGCCAGACTGTGTACAAAGTTTATTTTCAATACATGAGTGTAAATATGATTTGAGAGATGTTTGTAAGTTTACTGTACAAAAGGCTAAAAAGGGGATTAAAAGAAGATGTATTTATGTTGTAGGAGTCCAATTATGGAATAATGTTGAAATGGATGTAAGAATGGTGAACTCCTTTTTGGTTTTCAAGGCAATTATTTATAAATCAATTCTTGAGAGTTAGAAATGTGATTGAAACGTATTTATATGGAAGATGTATGTGGAAGTATGTATGTGTGTATGTATATATATATATATATGTAAATATAGTTTTTTGTTATTTTTCTTTATTTTAGATGAATTTTCTGATTTATTTGATATTAATTTAGGATAGGAATATATAACCATGTTTTGCTTCTATCTATACCTTTTCAGTCTTTCTGTTTTGTATATTATATAGAATAACATTGTATTGTATTTGATTGACTGAATAAAATACACAACAACAATTATCATAAACCAGCCATTCTCCCACATTAATATATAAGGATAATGAATGTAGGATTAAAGAAACCATTAAAGGACCTTCATGCATTCAAATTGCGGATCTAATTAATTGTGTAGTTTGCTTACTCTAAAATCTTGGAAAACTACGTTTGCGGCGAGCAAATAAACTCACAAAGAACCAGTGGCTCTCACAAGCTCCATGGGATCCTTCACTGGGAACCAAGACACTGTTGGACTGACAACCAGTAGAAGCTTCCACTGAGTGGATCGAACTGCTCAGCTCGACACGTTGCCTCCAGCGGATGTTGTGCTCTACTTTCTGCCACCAGAAACTACTTCAACCGAGGTTCCCGCAGTTTATTGTGCACGCTGCTGCCGACCTGCCTGACCTTCACATACCTCACCTTCAGTAGCCGAGTCTGTCAGGAATCCAAGCAGAGCATCATTTCCCACCATTGTTCAGACTGGTATACAGAGAGAGGACCGCTATGCTGGCTGACATGTTGTCTTCCTTTGGAGAAAGTAACACTCTCGAGCAGCCAGTAGGTACAACGTTTTCTTTTTAAAAAATACTGGAGACTTAAATGTCTTTCAACACAATACAAGCATCTTGTTGACAACCAATGACATTTGAACTAACACATTTGTGTGCACCCTAATTGTTGTGTCAGTTTCTTTTTTTTGGTCCAATTTATCATTTAGTTGTGAACAGTTTCGGAAATTGGCAGGAACTGTATTTTGAAAATCCTCCACGGGTGTGTTCACATGAAGCCAGATCAAGTTCTGAAGTATTTTTTTGTGCGCAATCTCTGAATCTGACTTAAAGGCTATCATCCACACAATATTGAGCATGCAGTTATTCCCCTGTATCATTTCATTTGATACAAATGAGTAGATTTGTTAACCCTCCTGTTACCTTTATGGTCAATTTGACCCCATTCAATGTTTAACGTCGGTGTTCTTTGGGGTCAATTTGACCCCAGGCTGTTTTTCACTGTGTCAAACATAGAAGAAATATCAACTTTTTTATATATTTAAAAGGCTATTTAGGTAGTCAACAAACAAACATAAAGTACCTCACACTTAGACTTGGGAAACAATATTAATTCTAATAATTTTCTGGAGGTTTTAATTGCTGGGGTCAAATTGACCCCGAGGGTAAAATATGTTAGTAAATGTGAAGGTAACAGGAGGGTTAAACAATTTCAGAAGGCAAAGAGTTCATTGATACTCCCTGAAGAATAATCAAATAGTAAATACACTATCCACTTGTTGAAGTGGCAGCAGGTGCAGCAGAGGTCCACTAGTGTTGGGGTTGTGACAGTTTGACAGCCAGCCCGAAGACAAGAAAACTAAACACCTGTTCACACGAGATATCAACTTCTTCTGTCTTGAAGCTTCTACTACTCCAGAAGAGTAGTAGAAGGCCGATGGTGAACATCTGTGTCATGAAGGCGAGCCCCCATGAAGAGAAACGGCCTTTGAAGGAAATTTTACTTCATGGCCAAACCGGTGGGATTATAATTTCCATCAGGTGGTGCTCATTGGGCAAAGCCTTTTTTTTTTTTTCATTGTGCGTAAAATCATCAAAAGAAGCAGAATTATATACTTGGAAGTACAACTTGTTTGGCTTCATGTGCCGAATAGCAACTTTCATAGAAATGATTATTGTGCGACATCTGAAGCTGTATCCATTACTCTTCATACACGTCCATTCACGAAGGGGCTGATTCATTTTAGGATAGGAAGAATAATCAATGTTCTTCCATATTTGGTGTTTTTAAACAGATCATTTGCACAAGGCGTTGGGCAAATTGTGCATTTTGATCATTTGCCTAATATGTTGTGTCACTTTGGCATGGTCTTTGGCGTGGTTGCTGGAGGGAATTGAGAGAGCAGGCTGGTTAAATGCACAAGATACTGCAGAGTCATAGTAGGAGACACATTTATGGTGGAGAGAGTCATGGGATTTAAATAAAAAAAGAAGCAGCATTTAGCTAAATGTGTTTACAGCTAGACATATCAATGGTGGAAAAATACAAACAGGGCCATGATGATGCCCACCTCCTTCTGATAAATATTCTTCTCCACCAGTGATTTTCAAAACAGAATAAAATCACATAATAGAAATCAAATCAAGGGAAATGTATAGGTCGCCTTTGATCCCTGGCATGTCTAACATCTCATGCAATACAATTGAGCACCGTGTTATTTGCTGTAACTGCAACAATATATTCTGAAGTGTCTTGATGTGGAGAAATAATGGTCACGGGCAACAAGTCTGTTATGTTCAATGGAGATAACACCTCTCAGGTTAATGGTGGATCACTGCATAATGTATTAGTTCAACATATGAAGTCAAAAGAATTAGCTATGGGAGACAGTCAAAACGTCAGTACGTGTCCTGCTGATTAATGTGGACTCCTGTGTTTTTTACAGAAGGCATTTGGTGGTAGTCCCGGCAGACATTCGTCAAAATAAAAGTCTGCAGTTTGCTGTTGGAATAAAATCCAGCACGCCCACATTAACCATTTTGTTTCTGGTTTCATGTAAACAGAAAAGGAGATTTAGAGTGCCTCTGTTGTGAATGGAAGCCACAATCATAAGCATTTGGGATTATGATGATGTGAAAGAGAGCAAGAGAGAGAATTAATGGAAGAAAATATTATAGAGGTTTTCTTTTATTCATCCTCATGTTATATTATTTCTACATTCTTGACGTCTTGTCAGGGTCTTTGATAACTGTGTCCACCTTCCCCACAGGACCAATTCTAAAGGGCTTTTATTCAGCAATAATAGCATATTCTTATCTCGGGAGTACAGACTCTCACATGCACATTACACACACACACACACACACATGCACACTGACACAGACGCACAGTTGGCTCATATTGCATTATGCTATGGCTTTTACATGCTCATGGACATTTTCACAGACACACTAACAGCAATGAAAACACTGAAGCTCCCACACATATGTAAAGGTTCATATGTGATCACACACAAGCATATACATCCAAAAGATCAAACGAAGTAGGCCTATCCCAGAATATGTTACATCTCCATAGCAACAACTAAGCATGTCACTTAGAGTCACTGATAATTGACTGGATGCTGAGCTGTCAGTCATGCTGTGTTGCTTTGTGGAAGCAAATGAAAGAGGGCTACAGGTCTTGCACCAGTGTGGGTATTTATTACCATAATTAATAATAGATATCATGGATGCAAATTACAGGTTTTGGTTTTACTGAGTCTCTCAAAAAGAAAAGAAAACTTTACAGACCTTAAAAATGTCTTTGTTAAAAGAGACAACACTGGATAGGTGCTATATGCTACAAGATTGATACCACCATCATTCAAGTTTTTTTGTCAAGTCCCCTTTTTTATACAAAATATATCGGTTTGTATTTATGCAAAACAAACGACGACAGCAACAGCAGAAAAAAAAAATAAGAATGAGAATAAACTATACAATATCCACACAAAAAAGAAGAAAGTATTAACAATATATGTATATATTAAAGTAAATATGACAGAAGCTTAACTGTCACTCTGGCAAAATCACAATCCGTCTGAATGACAAGCAGCGAAGTGTGAAGAATACATGGTGTAACAGTTTAGCTCCACACCTTCCTTTATGAGTTGTTTTCACCCCGTCTGCCTGTTTCACTAACTGTCATGTCATTCCAGATCCTGCTTCCCATCTCGTTAGTCCAACTCCCTTCACCTGTTCTCTCACCTGCCTCAGATCACTCCCACCTCGTCAGTCTCATTCCTTTCACCTGGTCATCATGCCCGTCTCACCTGTTGCCCATTCCCTCGTTAGTCTCTGTCTACTTAGGTCTCCTGTGCGTTACATATTGTTTTGAAATATTTCTTAGTGTTCTGTTCCTGATTATTCTCTGAGTAAAGATCAGTATTTGCAGTTCTGTCTCCTGAGTCTTGCTATTGGGTTCATACTAATCGCCCCGTGACACATGGGACACAATAAGTGCATGCATTCAGCCTTTAAGCGCTAAAATGAATGTATTTAAAAAAAGCAGCACTAAGGTTAGCTTGTGGTATCAATGAATATTTTCTTTTATTTCAGACTCATGAGTCGATATAACAACAAACAGAAATACAACAATAATATATTCATATTGTAAGCTTGATGAGTGCTTTCACTTCACAAGTGTATATTGGAAAATTAAATTGGACTGGTCAAGTGCCTCTAAATGTTGAATAGAAGCGAGTATAATGTGAGCTATTCATACATCATGATTGTACACTTGACCTTAGGCTCGAGGGAGAGTGTCTGACTCAGTGACTATGGGACAGCATTTGTTTGTAAAATGAACAGGAAGACAAATGTGCTAGAGTTATTGTACCATCAGAGACTTTTAGTGGTGACTTTAAAGAGCTTTATTTTACGGCGTTTCAAATGTGAGTGTGTGTTGTTGCTGTCATGCTGATTTCTGGTCCTCTCCAATGGTCTACTCTCAGCAGTGGACGAACCCCAGCAGAGCTGTCAATGAAAAGCATTCACATACACACACACACACACACACACACACACACACACACACACACACACACACACACATAATTGTCCTCAGAAATAGTTTATTGATGATTAGTCCAATTCAAATGTGATTAACAGGAACCACTAATACCCGACCACTGTGTTTTTAGTTGCTGTATTATATCTAAAAATAAAAGCCTAATTGCTGATTTAAATTTTTTTATTTTGTCAAAAAGCATATATTTAATGCATGTTTTTTTCCGCCACTATAACCTTCCTTGTTGCTCAGTAAATCCCATCTGAGCTATTTTGTTTTATTGCAAAACTGACATATATATATATATATATATATAGCGTGACCAAAGTAAGTGTGCCAACAAAACATTAATGTATGTGTGTTTGCAAATTAATTAATTAAATTTCTTTTCCACTTTATGTCCTTGAGACAAAACACTACGGCTGCTTTGTTTCAATTATTTTACATATTCTAAAAGAGGATCCTTCTCCCTCATTGGTGATTCACACCCACATCGTCGGCTTTAAGACATGATCCATCGTCTGCATATATGTAGATTTTAAAATATCATGGGGCAAAAAGATAACATGGCATGTAATGCTGCGAGATAAATTTGGAGTAACCCACAATGGGTGTTTTCCCTGTGTGATCAAACACATGGAGTCATGGTAGTCTCATAGTTACACCTGCTTCTGTCTGAAGGGAGAAAAAAAAGGCTATTGTACAAATGTCCACTATTGTTTAACACACACTGCATGCTGTGACAGTGGTTCTCAGCCTTTTCTCATATGAATGGAGTGAGAATCGATTAATTATTGTTGCATAATTGTACAAACTCTCACTTGTCTCTTACTTTAAAAACCATGAGATGGTTGATACTACATATTCAATTCAGTTTATTTGTATAGCCCATTCTCACGAATTACAAATTTGCCTCAGAGTGTTTAACAATCTTATGTGTTGCTGATATGTTTGCTGTTACATTGCTGTCATGTAAAGCAAATGTATTCTGAACTAATTTAGACATTGGTGTATTCTGTACATCTGTTGAAATAATTGGTTAAGATTAAGATTGGTTACAAAAGGAAAAACACTATTTTGTAAGCCTTGGACATAATATGATACTCAGAGCTTCTCTCTATATTGTATTGTTCCTTTTACTTTCTCCTGGCACCTTTTAGTTCAATAAAAAGTTATGGAATGGGAAAATAGCAGTTAGCAAACTGCATGGAAAAGTTGCCTAAATTTGAGCACGATTCAAATTCTCTGTATGAATAGATTGTGTCCAGTCCATTAAAGCTTTCTTAACAAACAGGCCTTATATGGACAATTCATTATTGCACACTTCATCACCAATGAAGACTTTATTTTAACTATTCCTTACACTCCTTCCTATCCAATCTTGAGACTATTTTATCTGACTCTCCCTCCTTTAGAGGCTGCCTTTTGTCAATGTACTGAGATAATATCATTTCTACTTTTGTAGTATACAGCTATAGGATTGGGGGCATACGTCTACCTGATAATGTCCTTTTTAGCTCTCTGGAATCCAGCTGATAAAGCAGTGTCCCCTATAATTGCCTCAGCTATAAGAAAGATATGCGGGGTATTCTAGAATCTATTAGGGTTTTCGTTCAAAACCTAATTGAACTCAACTCTGAAAAAGAAAGACACCTAGCATTGCAGCAAAAGCAACATTTGTACTATGAATGACACAGCAGCTTTAAATGCTGTGTTGCTGACAACCTTGATTACTCATGATCACGGTTTATCTTCATGAGTTCCACCGATGCAAGTGTGTCGTCAAACTTCAACGTTTTATGTTCTGAAGACTGTCAACAGCAACAGATCAGAAAGCCTTTTATTTTGCATTGGCAGAATACTTGTTTTCATCCATTCGGCGGAGGTGGCAGTTCATCTTATGCATATTTAACCTTCTCCCTCCCCCCCCTTGTTTTTCTTCACGGTCTATCATGTCGTATCAAATCAGACCGAGAACAGCCAAACAAGTCAGCAATGCATTTACTTAATGCGTGATGCTGGTGGCCCACTTCTATATTAATAAAAATCATATGTTAATTGTTGTTTTGAGCCACTTAATTAAAGATAAGTGTGCTAATAAGTGTTTATTTATGGTACTCTGCTGAGTATAGAACAAGCTCACAGGTCAAACATATTCCATCCTCATTAGACATCCTATCAAACTCTAATGTGGCTACAGGGGTCAGTCACAACACATGCTGCTTTATGTTCTGGAGTAAACTGCAAGAAAGTTGAATGGCAGTTGTTTTGCCTTCCTCATTCCTTAGTGGGCAATCAACATAATATATATATATGAAATGCAATAATTCATTCTATTGCTTTTTCACCGTATTTATGTCTTGATCTACCTTGGACACTTTGTGGTGCCGTTTGGCTAGTTTGTTGACCTCTGTCAAATTCATCCTTGGGGCTGTTTTAATGAGGCTTAATCGCATTTATTTTTTATTTAACCATGTCGGGAGTGCAAGTGAGCATGTGTTTACCACAGGTTTCTGAGAATCCTTTGCATTTATCTGCACATTGCATATTTGCACTCGTGATATTTGAAAATGTTACTTTTATTCGACTGTAACAATGATTTCTTTTTTAGAATCCTTATTTCTCAAACTAGTCCAAATCTCATCCTATTGCATTGTATGTTACATATTACTTGTGTTTGTGACACATAATAGGAAGGTACTGTAAGACCTCCTGTGCTGTATCATTACAATATGTATAACTCCAATATATTACACTTAAGGTATGGATATGCATGATTGAACTGGCTCAACTGGTAAGAGCACACTGCTTCCTCGATTGCACTGCTGGAATAAACACATATGAAATCACATCTAGTATTTGCCTGTTCCCTCCACTATATTTGTCTCTGTCTAATGTTTTGGATCTGATAGATTTTAAGTACAAAAGAAAACATAAAATGAGATTGCAAATACATTTAGAACAAAGCTTTACTCAGGGTAGCTGAGCCCAGTAAACTGACTGATATGTCATTGAGGCCTCAGATGTATCAGATATAAACTATTATTCACATTACTGTCAGTTTAGAATGCATGAATAGTGAATAGAGCAAACGTGTAACACATTGAGGCCGCTGGATGTTCAATTGTGGTTATGGTAATTACCATTGTTGCTCTTAATTGCAGTACAAAGGCCAAAGTATACAGAATTAGCAGCATGTTATTATAACAGTGATTATGGGAATTAACAGAGAATTTCAATCAAGCTCCGATTGTTTTCTGCATGCTTTGTTCTGCCCGGTAGCTGTAGAATTAGTATGTGCACACATTGAACTTACCAATCTATTTTTGTTTCTGTGAGCTACGCAAAAAATAGTTGAGTTTTGGTGAGATGCTTTTGTGTTTAGTGGTTAAACTTTCAAGCTTCATATCATTGCGTGTTTGCTTCTGGCTTTGTAAATGTGCAGAAAGAGATAATGATGCAGTTTGTAATACACACACTCATTTCATTAAACTAATATGGTTGCCTTTGTATCCGTACATATTTGCTTTTGCATATGGTGCCTGAATATGCAAATCCCACAAAGGGAGAAATAAAAGCCTTCAGAGAACAATCATTATGAATCCCAACACCATGTGTGCCAATCCTCACTTCAGTCCCTCTCCATTATTCATTCAAGCAAAACAAATATTAACACATCAAATATTAGCACAAATTCCCACGGGAAATTGGTACCACTCCAGAACTAAAAAGGGCAATTTAATGCCACAGTTGAAACTCAAGTTAAAGTAATGTGCCTATGTCAGTAGAGGAGAGGTGCAGAGTATATCTCAACAGAAACCAGCAGAGAGATGATTTCACATCATATTTTTGATAATTGAACTCTTGAGGTGGTTGTAACTATAACAATGTATAAACTACTCCTTAAATGACTGTCTTTGCATTTGATTATTATTTTTTCAGGTGTAAACATATATATTGTACATGGATTTATATAAATGTAAAAATATACACGACCGTTCAAAAGTTTGGGGTCATCCAGACAATTTCGTGTCTTCCATGAAAACTCACTTTTATTTATCAAATGAATTGAAAATTTAATAGAAAATATAGTCAAGACATTGACAAGGTTAGAAACAATGATTAATATTTGAAGTATTAATTTTGTTCTTCAAACTTCAAGCTCAAAGGAAGGCCAGTTGTATAGCTTATATCACCAGCATAACTGTTTTCAGCTGTGCTAACATAATTGCACAAGTGTTTTCTAATCAGATATTAGTCTTCTAAGGCAATTAGCAAACACAATGTACCATTAGAACACTGGAGTGATAGTTGATGGAAATGGGCCTCTATACACCTATGGAGATATTTCATTAGAAACCAGACGTTTCCACCTAGAGTAGTCATTTACCACATTAACAATGTATAGTGTGTATTTTTGATTAATGTTATCTTTATTGAAAAAACAGTGCTGTTCTTTGAAAAATAAAGACATTTCTAAGTGACCCCAAACTTTTGAACGGTTGTGTATGTAAGCAACTTTCGCTGTTATTATAGCACGAATCCATTTAATTTAGGGTTAAGAGACCAACATCACACTATCAAAGATCAAACTTGAATTTTTCTTTTTATTATTACATTAACTTTGTAAAAAAACCGTTTTGTCACAGCTGAGAAGGACATCACTATGGTCCAACACATAATTGTTAGCTGCTGAGAACATGTGTGACATATGTGGTTTGTGGCACACCTGCTCACACTTTATGTAGTTTGTGGCACACCTGCTAACATGCCTTTTATGTGGTGTTAGGGCACACCAACACAGCATCATCCTTTTTGGCTGTGAATATAGTATGCTAAGATTGCAGTCCGCTTTTTAATTCTTCTAATTATACATTTTTCTTGGAGGCTTAATTTCGCATGCTTGGCTCTGTGTCTGTCTTGAGATGACCTTTTACACCCTATTATTAAGCAGCATTCGACTACACTCATGGGGACATTTCTGCAACTCTTTGTCTCCTGTTTCTATCTTTTGTCTGACTGTCAGTGTTTCTGACGGTATTTATTCACAGCTGTATTGACTTCTACTGCAATACACTCTGTAGGCTAGGGATGGCAATGCTCGTTGGTTTTCTCCATATATGTATGATCCCCAGAGGATGAATCCTACTGATTTGATGGTCCTAGTCCAACCATAACCCTGATCCTCCTTTTCCCCCCCGAGTACTTATGAGGTTGACATTAGTGATTTTAAGTGAAACGTCTCAACAATTCATAGATAGAGCCCCATGAAATGTGGGACATTTAATGTATCCCTTATTGATCCCACAGTGAATAAATTCTTCTCTGCATTTGACCCATCCTTAGTTATTAAGGAGCAGTGGGCTGCAGTCAAGCGCCCGGGGGTTCAGTGTGTTGCTCAAGGACACTTCAACATGCAATTATGGAGAGAGCAGGGATCGAACCAGGTAACTTCTGATTACAGGAGGACCACTCAACCCCATGAGCTACAGCCGCCCTAATTCATTCATTCTTATTCCTCTAAGAATAATTAAATACATGCAAAACTAAAGTGAGCTAAGAAGCAACTTTCAGTTTTTAGCTCACATGAAAAACCAAGACGTTAACGTAGTTAACATTATACCTGCTTTAACATCAGCATCCCCGCATTGTCACTGTGACAATGTCAGCATGCTGATGTTTGCATTTAGGTTGAAACTCCACCGTGCCTCTAAGCATAGTGTCACAGAGCTTTAGTACTTAGTCCGGAGGCTTATTCATTTCCCCTAAGTTATTCATGTTTTATTTGTTTTTGTCTGATGGAGCAATCTGGTTTGATTAAAAGTGATTGCAATTTTCTTTATTCTATTATTTGAAAAATTACAGAATCACAGGAAGTCACACAAAGTTGTTATTTCAATAACAATTCAGCATGGACCATTTATTTACAATTTCGTTCATGCGGTGGAGCGCGAAGATTTTTCTTCCTCCGACGTGGGGGCGCGGCAGAAAAAGTTTGAGAACAACTGATTTAATCCCATGAGAAAATAGAATCCAGCTAAATCACCTCTGGATATGAGATGCGTTTCAATGTGTCGCCAGGTGCAGAAGAAGCCTGTTGAGTCCATCTATCTGTCTCCTTTTCTGCCTGCCCAATAGATAGATGATATATACTTTTATAGGGTCTCTCAGTCTGCCAACTGCGTACGTCTATTATCACCCAGTCTTTCTTAGTTTCTCGTTTCCCCTCGGCTCGGCTACATGGATCAAATCCTCAGGTTCAATTGTCTCCTGCCCTTTGGACTTATCAGTGCTCCCAAGCAGAGGGTGTCTCTTGGATTTCAGAAATCATTAACCCTTTTAAAACATTAATTCATGAGGGCAATGTCTAAGCCATTCCATATCATCCCCTGGACACCCGCAATATAGCTTAGCTTAACACATCATTTAATCCTTCCATTATGATAAAGATAACACAAAGAAGACGAACAGCAAAGGGAGAGGAGAAGAAGAGAGTGAAAGCAAGAGAGGGAGGGCTCAACCTGACATGTTCGCGGCTGCTGGTCGGATCCTCTTTGATAGCGGCGGTGTAATGTTTAAACCGAGTAGGAGAAAGAGAGAGGGCAATAAAGGGTTTGGGGTGGTGGGGGTTGAGTGAGAGTGGGAGGACGAGTTTTTGACGTGAGTTTGACCCCTTTCACAATAATTGTCTGCAGCCTTTACTTACACAGAGACATGGAGGTGGAAAAAAATTTGATGGGAATAGGGAAAACAACAATACAGGAGACAAGGAGTACCGCTTTGTGTTGCTTACATTCATGTCTGTCCAAAATGTCAAACTTGAGAAGCATATCCTCAAAAGGATTCTGGTCATTACGTTAGTTAAACCCACTTTGGGTTAAGACCTGACGAGCAGCACAACACATCTGTCTTGACTCATTTTACGTGGAGATCCACAGACAAGTTCACTTTTGGATTCATACATTTCACTTAAATCACATAACCCGGCGGTTGATTAGAGTTCTCGACACAAAAGAAGAGTTAGTCCCTTTTTTTAAAGTACAAAACACACAAGTCAAATAAGAGAGAGAAGAGAGAGTTGGGGAGACAAAAGAGTCCACATTGATGTTTACAAGGAAGGAAAGAGTAGAAAGAAGGAGAGAAAGATAAAAAAACAGAGTGGAAAAGAAAAGTAAAAGAAAAAACACTGAGCATCACAGGGTGAGAATACAGAGTTATGGCATAGAAAACGGGCTAATGGTTCACAGCAAGCCTAATTGATGCAAAGGCTGCATGCTGGAATCGACAGGAGTCTGACCTGGATCCATTCAAGTGGGATTTATTAGCCAATCCATGAATACCACATACACATACACGATCATGGATATTACTGTGGAAACATAGGGGACTAAGAACGAGCAGGAACCACATATAGGGAAACATAGTTAGATTATATAATAACATAGTGTAACACCCGGTTCCGTTTCTGCTGTCCCCTTTTTCTCCTCGGTCTTGATTGTTCATTCCCTTCACCTGCACTCAGCCACTCCTGTCTCCTTGATTGGTTAATTCCCTTCACCTGCCCTCAGCCACTCCTGTCTCCTTAATTGGTTAATTCCCTTCACCTGCCCTCAGCCACTCCTGTCTCCTTGATTGGTTAATTCCCTTCACCTGCCCTCAGCCACTCCTCTGTCTCCTTGATTGGTTAATTCCCTTCACCTGCCCTCAGCCACTCCTCTGTCTACTTGATTGGTTAATTCCCTTCACCTGCCCTCAGCCACTCCTCTGTCTACTTGATTGGTTAATTCCCTTCACCTGCCCTCAGCCACTCCTCTGTCTCCTTGATTGGTTAATTCCCTTCACCTGCCTTCAGCCACTCCTGTCTCCCTGATTGCATCATGCCGTACACCTGTGTTTGTACCCCTATATATTGTGCCTGTCTTTCCCTTGTCTCCTGTAGGTTTGTTGTCTTTTTCTCAGTCTCGGAGCGTCTCTGTTTCGATGTCTCACTCTCAGTCTTTGTTCAGCTGGGTCATGCTTATAAAACCTCTGCCAGATTCCCTGGTAAATGATTTCATATAGCCTCCAACTTCAGGGGGCAAGTCCCCTGATGGCGGCGAGAATTGTTTTCAGTCTGATATTTTGCTGATATAAATGATTGAGCATTGCTGAATGAGAGCTGCAAGACACATGCAGAGGTTGAGAGGAGAGGTCGATGGAGGAGGAAGAAAGTGTAGACGAAGGAAAGGGAATGCAGAAATGTGGTGAGCAAAGAGGTCTGAGACACAGGAGAAAAACGAAAGCGAAGCACGAGGAACGGAGACGGGGAAAAGATCCAGCGTTGCAGAGAATAAGCGAGAGGAACGACAGATTGAGGAAGAGTGTGAGAAACACGACGGAAGACGGATGAACAGGCAAGCGAGGACGGAGGAGGAAGAGTGTTGAGGGAAGACGTTGGCGGCGTACAGATTTCTCCTCCATTGCATTCTGAAAAGAGAGAGACAAGGTGATGCGAGGTAGCGATTAGAGGAAGTTGATTAAAGAGGAAACCTTTCAGAAAATAGGCCCCTGTATTTAGCATTCTCCTGGCACGGCGGGGGCTTTTTTTCATGTCCTAGTTTGTCAGAACGAGAAAAAGCCAGAGGGTAACGGCAGAGGAGACAACAGGCAGCGAGCGCACAGAGATAGTCATGTTACGTGATTGAGACAGAGCGAGGGAACAAAATGCAGAGCGAGGGAGCGATGGAGAGAACGAGAGAACACTCCTTGTAATTACCAAACCTTCAGCATCGTTCCTCTGCCACACTTCAAGGGACAAAGTGTAAAATCACATTGTCGCACACAGATGTTGACTATTACACAAGAAAATACTGTAAAATAAGTGATAAGAGATTATTATTTTTTGCTTGGGCGGCATCTCATTTATATATATCGGATCGTACATATTGAGTGTGGTGAAGCAGCAGCACGGTGTGTGGTCGTCAGCCTGGTTCAGATTAAACTTGCGAACAGAGAGAAGGTTTTTAATACAAAAAAAATAAGAAGAAAAAGATATAATATATGTATTGGTCATATTACACTTTTTTTTTTTTTTTTTTAACATATACAGGAAATGTGGTCCCTGCATTGAACCCACCCTGAACTGGGGTCGAACCGGCTACCTTGTTATCTGAGGACGATCCACCCTCCCCAAGAGCTACAGCCAACCCACATATTCACATATTTACATCCTATATTTTTGTCTGTCTTGCTTGTAATTTCTATTCCTCCAAATCTCTCGCGCCTTCTCTTCTTGTTCCCCCCTTCCCCTGTCGCGTAAACATTGAGTTATTTGGATGAGCAACAGTCTCCTTTAATTCAACAGAGCAAGGTTCCTCTGCAAACTCTTCTCTGCCGATGCGTTGCACGTTTCGCTGGCCGAGGACAGGAACCATGTTCTTGTGCGTAAGAATAACTTGAGCCTTGGGCAGATGGGGTTAAACAGAAGATCACATTCTCTCCCAGACCAGAACCGTCAGCTTTGGCTGCCTGAGCCCAACATCAGGAGGAGGCCGGACACACACATGCTCGTCAAGGTCTCCTCATCCACCCTGACGTCTGCGCTGCAGTAACAGGATGTCACAACATTGTGTGTGTCATTTCATTTATTCCTTCTGTCCTTGCCTCTGTTTGTTCATTCCTCTTCCCTCTCACTCAAACCTCCCTCGCTTCCTCTCATCTCGTCCCTTCTTCTCCCACTTCCACTTCACTCCCCACCTCTCCTCTCCTCCCATCGTCTCCCCTCCTTACATTGCGGTAGCTCTTCTCTCCTTCCCTGCTGCTCACTCCTATCCTCTTCACCCCCCCCCCCCCCCCCGTACAGCCTGTAGGTGGCACGGAGGCATGTAAATTGGCACAGAGTGCATGAGAGTGATCTGAAAACTAATGTCTGCTCCACAGCCATCACGAGAGACTCGGCTGTCATGTCCCCTCCTCCGTTCCAGCACACTTTCACTCTTCTCGCTGTTAAGTAATTCTGAAACTGGGCACTTCGCAAATGATGGAAAACAGGCTTCCAGACGCGCGCGAATTAAGTTATCAACATTTAATGGCAGGAAGGGTAAAACAAACATTCAAGGCCTCACGATCGTGATCTTCATCGGCTCCTCCGCCCTCCTTCCGGCGTCGAGAATACCTGTGGAAGACACCTGCTAACTCTAATCCACAGAGTCTTAGCCTCAAAATCAGCCAATCCTCACTCTCAAAGGTGAGTCCAGCCTTTAACACGTGGTGATTGGTTCAAAGTTCCGCTAGAACAATGGA
This sequence comes from Pseudoliparis swirei, assembly GCF_029220125.1. Classification (NCBI taxonomy): domain Eukaryota; kingdom Metazoa; phylum Chordata; class Actinopteri; order Perciformes; family Liparidae; genus Pseudoliparis; species Pseudoliparis swirei. Next base: position 12,988,987 of record NC_079397.1, on the reverse strand, counting down.
GGGGTTGAATGTCACTGGCCCTGGGTTAAAACGTCATTTCCGGTCAAGTATTTTCACAATAAGAGTCCCGTCTTGATATTGTCCGCATTAAAGTCACTTTCACAATAAAAGTCCCTTGTTATTGTAAGTCACTTGACGGAATTCAACCGGCCTCGTCAATCTATAATACGAACATAGTCACTCTCATGCAATATACATTAATTCTTTCCATTTCCATTTGCATAGAGTAAACATTACCCCTATGCTTCATAATACATTAATAACACTATCAATATTCTCCCTAATATCTTCTATATTTATTAATTAAAAACATAAGAACTCTGCAGATGTTATCAAAATAAACTATTACAACCTAACATCGCGTTGCATCGTCCTCCCTCATCCAGGCCTCTCACTCCAATGATCAAATTTCACTCTTTTAATTTCCTCTTTTTACAATCTCCTTTCACCCGGATACTCTCTCATTCTCCGATCAGACTTTCACTGCTTTGCTTATCCGTCCATCATGTTGCTCCCTCCTTCTACTCTCCTGCCTAGTCATTGCTCCAGTGTGTATTAATGTCCATGTTAACAGTGCCAGTGAGAATGTGCCATGTGTGCACATGTTGATAGGTGGACATGGAGGGCGGAGGGATTACCTGCATCCTACTGCAACAACTCAAACTTGGTAAATGAAGAATTTTCACAAAACCAATTCCATCGTTAAAACATCAGTCATGTTTTAATCATGAGCTTGTTTTCATTTTAAGTAATTACAGTCAATTATTCTTAGTTGTACTCATGATTGATGTTAAGATACATCCGCCGATGATGACAGGGAATACAGAGAGCTAAACCAGGACTTTTTAGGATGGTGCCAGCGGAACCGCCTCCAGATTAACTCCAGTAAAACCAAGGAGCTGGTGGTGGACTTCCGGGTAAACGTCCTCCTGGTACCGGTGAGCATCCAGGGACTAGACATTGAGATCGTCAAATCTTATAAGTACCTGGGTGTTCACTTGAACAACAAACTGGACTGGTCCGACCACATACATGCACTTTATAAAAAGGGACAGAGCAGACTCTTTCTGCTGAGGAGACTGAGGTCTTCGGTGCAGGGTGCACTCCTGAAGACCTTCTTCGACTCTGTGGTGGCATCAGCCATCTTCACGGAGTGGTCTTCTGGTGCAGCAGCATCACTGCAGCTGACAGGAGGAGAATGGACAAGCTGATAAAGAAGGCCAGCAGCGTGCTGGGCGTCCTCTGGATACCGTGGAAGTGGTGGGGACAGGAGGATGATGACGGCTGTCGTCCATGATGAGCCACGCCTCCACCCCATGCAGGACACTCTGGTAGCGCTGCACAGCTCCTTCGGTCACCGGCTGATTCATCCCCGGTGTCTGAGGGAGAGGTACCGCAAGTCCTTTCTTCCCGCTCATGTTAGGCTACACAACCGGCTGAGCTCCCGGTAGGCCACTTCACAACCAAACTGAACTTGGTCACTCAGCAGTTTATCACTTTATCACTCTACCACTACCTGGTGCAACAACATGTGCAATATGCTGAAGTACTTTTTGTTTATATATATATATATACTTTTTATTCAGTCTGTACATATATTCTACTGTTTTTAATGCTTACTATATTCTACTGATGTTTTCTTTTTTAATGCTTATTATATTACTTGTTTCTATTTTATTATTCGTTTATCAGTGAGCTATACTACTGTGATCCTGTAATTTCCCCACTGAGGGACTAATAAAGGAATATCTTATCTTATCTTATCTTATCTAATGAAATACCAAATAAGTTTAATTGAAGAAATGCATCAAGAAATAGGTAGGTTCTTTCATTCCTACTTATCACATGCATCTCCTCTTCTCCATCTCTGCCTCCTTGCTCCCTTCTCTCCTTTCCTTCAAAGACAGCACTTTGCTTACTTGTTGGTTTTCCCCACCATATCTCTTTCATCTCTCCTTCCCCACCTTGTCGCTCTCTTTTCCCCTTCTCCGTTTCCTCGTCGCACGCCTGCCCATTCATTCGTTCACTCTCCTGCCACCTAATGGGGTGTTGTTTCTATGGTAACGCGGGACGAGCACGCTCGCATTCCCGCATGAGAAAGTCGATAGCTTGTAAAGTGTCTCGCTCGCCCCCTTGTTCTCTCTCTCTGATTCTCTTTTGCGCACTGCACTCTTCTGTTACAGCAATTACATGACACAATGTATGAAGAAATGGGACGATAAAAAACGAAAGGTAAAATCTAATTATGAATAATTGATGACATAATTAAGTGGGATAGAAAGCAAACATAAATGCATGTACACAACATGTGCATATATATTACAATCGTACATACTATGATTACACACACTGTACATCAGAATGGCATTCGATCTCAAGGCAGATATATATGTTTTATTTCTGTAATTTCAGCCAGCAGATTACAGACTCTCGATCTCTTCACATTATTTCACAGAAATTGGAAATACATTTATATTTGTTTATTTTTGAGGGGGACATATAACTAATATTGCCAGATTGACATTGTCTTCATGTATTCTATTTTCTTTGAACTACATATGCTGACTTAATATAGATTATAAGATTTTAAATCTGTCACATTTATTTTGAGATTTAAGTCAAATGGTAATGTGTGGCTGGTAAAGGCGGATTTAGCTTGTGTTTGTCAGCCAGCTGTCAGTGCAGCTCGTTTACATGCTGAAGAGTCTGGTTGATTTTGCGGGAAAATGATTCTCACGGCTTCATTCTCCTTTTCTGTAAAGGCAAACATGTGATTTTGCTGCAAAACTATACCTACAATCGAATTTGGATCTAACTTTATTCCCTTCCTCAACATATCCTCATAATAGACGTGCCAGAGAATATGTAGACCGCAATATCTGTGGGTTGGTCCCATGATTACACAGCGGTGAGTTAAAATGTATTATGCTTTTCTAATGCAGATTTATTATAGCCACAATAAGCTTTTACAGTTAAGCCAATGATTTGTTTACATTTCTCTTCAGACGTGCTTCTTTTCTGAAACACCATGACTTGCATCTTGTCTCTCTACACCAATGTTTGTTTCCTTCTTTCTCAAAGTGACAGAGAGGGACAGAAGTCCACTGTGGTGCAGAGACAGTAAAGTATATCCTTTTTCTTTAAGAAAGCAAGACAAGCACTTTCCCTTCTTAACCTCTGGATCTGAAAAGTGAAGCTAATTCACAAGTGCCTTAAACTTGCATTCTTTCTAATGGCCACCAGGGGGCGACTCCTCTGGTTGCAAACAAAAGTCAGATTGTAGTCTTTGAAAAATGACCCTACTCCTCATTTGAATTCCTGTAAACATTGACCTTCATTAGCTTCATTAACTGGTCTAAATTGATTGTGTCATGTCTTCCTAAAAGAGCACAATGTTACTTTAGTAAATTATGGTTCCATTGAGAGTAAAATAGATAGTAAAACCTCGTAAGCTTTCGGTTATGCCTAACTTGTAATTGAAAAGTTGCTACCACAGCATCACGGATCACATACGCAATCTCGCTACCATGGCATAGTCAGTGTTGTTCATCATTTGTTTGTACTATAAAACAATTTAAGAATTCAGCTGTTGAAGCTAGTTTTAAAAACATATTTAAAAAGATGTACATCCCAATTATTTTTGCTTTTAACTTGGATTATCGATATGCAACTTGCTAACCAAGGTCAATTTAGAGTTTGGTATGTTAAGGGTACCTGGCCACGCCGAGCCTCGCACCCTGTAGTCCCAAACATGGTCTGGCTAAAAAAAAAACAAGATAGCGAAAGCCAAAAAGGCCAAACGCAATGCTCTAAAACCAAATGGAACTCCTCAATACATGACGTCAAGCTGACTTTGTCCACTTCTCCAGTACAGCTTATGTTACTGTCGTTGAGCATGAGCTCAATTGAGACGCAAAGCAGCTAATTTTGGTGACATTTTCAATCTGGCTCGATAGATTACGGCACATTTGGGATCTGCACCCATTCCCTTTTATTTTCATCCGTCAAGCTTCAGACAGCAAAATGAAGAGAGTTATTTCGTTATCGGGCTTTAATAATTAGCTCATGCATCAAACGTGTCACGGAGGATACAAGTATGTCAAACATTGCCGCTGTTGACAGTCCCAGTAATCTAAAAGTCCCAGTAATCTGTAAATAACAGGAGCTGTAAAGATGTAGAAGCCTTTTGTATGTAAATGATCTGGTTGGTGCTACAGATGGCTGCCATGGTGAACTGATGTACTGTTTGTAATTTAGAGGAAAAATAATTAATATGATAAATGAATACCGTGAAAGCCAATTTAGACTTCATCAGGGCATTTTTTTATATAATACTATTTCAACAACAGCTGGACGGGTTTATTACTCCCTTCGCTGTGAAACAATGAGCATTTCTTTTGTCAGAGCACTACTATATGGTCTGTCACCTTCCTGCCTGACACTTCTTCTGATGGACTGCTGCTTCTCCCCAAGGCCTTCACACCACAAAGTGGATCGGAATCAACCCTCCATTGCTATTTCTGACTTTGGACGAGGAGAAAAAACACCCATGCAGGTTGAGCAAACTAATCAGAAATAAAGGAATAACTCTGTTTACTTCTTTTTATAAATCTTTTGGCATTTTTGCCAGTAAAACACAGTTACTTAATACATTCTCTTAGCCGACACCAGTGTCGCCAACTTCACATTCTTTCTGGTTGCAGTGGTAAATTAAGTCCCTCAATGTTACCGGAGGTTGCTGCAATGCAGGGAAATAAAGATGAGGTGATGGGAGAAAACCGAGGGAGAGGAATGAAGAGCAGAATGGAGAATTACACAGAGGTGTAGAAAAGTGGAAGGGTCCAGAGCCACAAACAACCCTACAGTTCCATGAGAAAGATAAATACATGATAGGACACATATATAATGTCTCCTGTTGTGTCCTGACGGTGTTCGATGTAAGGATGCCTCGGGGTTATTATCACGCATTGTGATGACGACGTCGAGTCCAAACACAACCTGGCAAATCGTTGTGGAAACAAATTCCATTATAACTGATTGTATGCATTCCCTGTTCATTTTTAGATAACAGTGGTTCGTGCTGATCGATTTTTTTATGAATGACTGTCTGTAGAGAGATGTGTATTTCTGACCACTAAATGTATTTGCAGCACTGTTTTTTGTGTGTGGTGTAAACAGAACCGTACATTTTCGGGCTGGAGTGGGTGCAAATGGAAGAAATGCCTCTGCCCTTTCCTCGTGTGATTGTTTTTTTTCGGACTCGCATTTTTCCAGGAAGTCCTTTTAATGAGTAAAAGTGAGTCGTGAACAATGCAAGGCCTTGACCCCCATGCGATGGTGTCCTACGCACTGTGAGCTCAACTCGCAGTGTAACTGTCTCCCTATCACACACACAGCACACAGATCAGAGGGCAGTTTGTCATTCCATTAGCTGAAAGGTCAGTTTCTCTCCATTAGCACCACCTGTCTGGACACATACACTCTTGTGTTAACTTAAACTTTATAAGCAATCCATTTAAACATGACTCGAACTACAAACAGGCAGCACCAGAATAGCAATGAAGCAATAAATCAATCCAAAGCATAACAGTTGGAACTAGAACGGGCACTCGGTAGAGCGCATACATTCGCATATCACAAGATTGGGCATTGAATTATGAACATTTTGGCATTAGTTGCATGCCAATTGGATAACAATTTACCGTAAAAAGAAGATTTTGACCTTTTCATGACCTTGACCTTGATCTTTGACTCGATTGATCCCAAAATCGAATCAAATGGTCCCCGGATAATAACCAATCATCCCACCAAATTTCATGCGATTCGGTTTAATACTTTTTTAGTTATGCGAATAACACGCATACAAATAAATAAATACACGGTGATCAAAACATAACCTTCCGCATTTTCAATGCGAAGGTAATTAGACAGGTAAAGGGTGGGTGGTTTAAAGCATTTCTGTTTTTGAGTCAAAGTCTGTCAAAGATCAGATAGGAGTATTGGATTCCTTAGACATTAACAGACAATCAGTGTTATACAAAAATGAACCCATTTATTTATCTTTTTCCCTTCATCACCAGCTAGGTGACATTTAATGAAAGCACCTTAAGAGAATGCTAACACAGCCCTGCAGCGACTGAAGGGATAGAGGAAAGAGAGAGAGCGGTGAGGTGGATTATTTCAGTTAAAACAGAGTCAAGTAGCAAGAAGAACCACGATGAGCCACTGAACTTAACCTTTGAGGCATGGAAATACCAGATAGGAAAGTCAAAAGCTTATTTCTGAGACTAAGATGGATATTTTGGGCGGAAAAGCTGAGAAAAAGTGAAAGGTCGGAAGATACTGAAGGCGAGAAGGGAGGAGGGGTGGAATGAAATGAGAATGGGGAGGCTGAATGGGGGGAAAGGGGGCTTACAATATGTTGCAGGTAAAACTGGTGTGCAGTCTTACTAAGTCAACTTATAATACAATTGATCATCTTCGTAATCAGCTCTGTTTGGCCACCAGAGAGCTGATGATCAATGTGACATTGTGTTTACTCTTCTGTATTGTTTAAAGTAATTTAGTGCATACATAGAACATATAACTCACCAGAATTTACATTCAACTGTTCCTCTTGTCCCCCCTGAGTAAAGACCACATGAAGGGAGCTGAAGCCCTCTTTGACACACGGCATAATTATAATGAAAAAGATTGAAGGAAGTGAGGTAACAGAGAATGATACTTAAATTAAGTGGCCACGAAAAAACATGGAGGCGATACGTGGGAAAGGAAGACGCCGTTGAGAGAAGGAAACTCATCAAAAGTGCAAGTAAGCAAAGTCCAGGACCACTGTGCCTTTTCAATATCCCTTTGGCCCTCCATTGGTCCCGAAGGATGAGGGTTGAGGAAAGAGATAATGAAGAGCGAAATGGAACGACGGAGGCAATTTTGGAAACCAAATTAGAAGGAATACGGGTGAGATTACGGTAATCAGAAGGGAGGCTCGGCTTTACCTGCATTGACATTCCAGGTACACTCAAAGAAATGACTCATTGGATGAACTCAATTAAATTGTTGGCAGGTTTTCCATCCAATAAATATATGCAACTCCAACTCAAATTTAGCACATCAGTGCAATAAAATGTAATTAAGTTAGTCCAACTCATTTGTATCAAATACATCTAAAATAAAATAACGATATTCATTAAATTAAATTAATTTGTGTTTGTCCAACTCAAAATATAAACTAACTAACTAACAAAATATGCAAACTCCACACTGAAGGAATGCCCCGACTGGGAATTGAACCCACATCCTTCTGGCTGTGAGGCGACAGTGCTAGCCACTACACCACCAAACAGCCCAGAAAGCGTCTTCATGCAAACAACTGATTTTCAGCTGGCGCATGCGCAAAGGGTAGTCCTCAATGAAACACATTTATTTTGAGTTGATATGCACACCATCTAACCGAAATAAATCTAATAAATGAAAGTATTCATACATTTTGTGTTACACCCATTAAATATAAATATCTATTTTTGTAATTGATTTATTTAAATGTATCAAACAATATTTAAATGTGTCACCTCGAAGAAGGGCTTGAATCGTTTTTGTGAGTGTAACCTAAATAAATCTAATAAATGAAAGTATTCCTACATTTTGTGTTACACCCATTCAATATAAATATCTTCATTTTGTAATTGATTTATTTAAATGTATCAAACAATATTTAAATGTGTCACCTCTAAGAAGGGCTTGAATCGTTTTTTTGAGTGTAGCAAATGCTTCGAGACAGCTGTCCGGTTGAACGCCAACATCCACACACTCGCCAAACAGATTCCACCATGACGCATAAGGACGCCGTCGCCCACACGCGAGCCGACCTCCAGTGACGTGTGTGCCTACAGCCCGACACCCTTCTCACTTGATTACACATGGAGAACACAGATATTTAGATGGCCTCATGCTGTCCACATCTTGGGGAGAAAACCACCTCAAACAATGCCTCATGATTGAAATAACAACACACTTGTACCTATAATATGTTCTGCCACACTTCTTCACAGCAAGCAGGAAATGGAGTCGTGGCTGTTTAGTGTTTCGATGATGAAGCTCTGAGGCTCATGCTGGTCAAATGGTGAGTGGCATTGAGCACAAACAAACACTTTCATATTGATATTTAGAATAGCTGGCGGAGTTGTGTGGAAGGAGCATGAAGCCTGAATATGAATTTGTCATTTCTCTTGTATCACAATGTGTGATGCACCTCCAAAAGAGTGATATCTTCATTTGAACCACCAATGGTGTAAAAGCTGACCATTCACCATGACACCTTTCTTCATTTCACATGGTGTTCTCCCTTCCTTGCAAGACATTTACACCACCCGCCTCACCCGGAGACCTACCTCGATTGTGAATGACACCAGCCACCCTGCACACAGTCTGTTCAGCCTCCTACCCTCTGGAAGAAGGTATAGGAGCCTCCGTTGCCGCACCACCAGACTCAGTAATGGCTTCATACACCAAGCTGTCAGGAAGCTGAATTCTCTCCCCTCACTCCCCCCAGCCATATCCTCCAGTCTGACAGGAAGCTGAAAATCCCCCCGCCCCCCTAAAAAATCACTCAAAACTCTGCACTTTAATCACTTGTATTCACTTGTTTAAAATTGTATGACGTATTTATAGTATTTATATATATATAGTATTTATAGTATTTATATATATAGTATTTATAACAACTGTACGTGAATCTTTATGTTTACTTAGTATTAGGAAATGTCTTGTCTTATCTGTTGTGCCTGTGCACTTTTATATGTTTCACCGTGGGAGAGTGGGAAACGTCCTATCGATTCCTTTGTATGTCTTAACATGTGAAGAAATTGACAAAGCTACTACTACTACTACTACGATTGATCCATAGCTGCTGTCGCTTCAATGTGTAGTAATATTTTTAAAGGTTGGGCATATCAGCAACATGTGTATACTGTGTTGTTAGCTTCTGTATAACCCCTTAATACAAAAGTAGAAATGTATCTTTAATAATGAGAAAGGAAGATAAATAGCCAATGCCACATTTAAAGGAAGACAGAAGGAGTGGTAAAGAAAGAGAGGAGTGGTTGCAGCAAAACAAAGAGGAGGAAGACTCTCACAGGAAGAAAGTCATTACTGTAGGAGAACAATTAGGAGAGAGAGAGAAAGAGAGAGAGAGAGAACGAGAGAGAGAGGTGGAACTTTCTCTCTCGAAAGTGCAAATTGTTGAAAAGGCTAGCGGCTGTGAGTGTGTGTTGCTCAACGAGAGGTCTAGATGTGCATGGACATGTGTGTGTGTTCCGGAGGAGAGGAATAGAAGAGAAGACAGGAAAAGAGAAACCACAGATGAGCTGTTTTAGGTTCAGGGGGTTGTCAGGCAAGTGGACAGAGATGTAGGGAATTTACAAGGTAGAGAGACACGTCGTAAATTGAAAACAAAAGGCAGAGAGAAAGGTGAAGGCAGGAACAGGAAGAATACAAAATATTTTTCAGCAGGGACCTTAAAGAAGGACTGGAATTTAAGAGAGAGAGAGAGAGCAGTGAGCAAGAAGTAGGTGGCAGTAATCCACCTCGCTCGTTAATGTCACCTCCAGCCTCTCGCCATATGGCTGCAGTCGATGTTTACTCCTCAAGCATGAAGAGGAGGAACTAGATTAGTTCAGAATCAAACAGAAACATCCACACACTGCGCCAATGTGCTGCAAGTGTGGGAGGAAGCAGGGATGTCTGTGTTCCCATATAGTGACACGAGGTCCTATATTTCTGTTTCTTTAATATGAAAAATATAATTACATTTTCTTCAAATGTGGTTTCAATTCCTAGAATAATTCTTAAAAAATGCACACCTGCAAGCACAAACCAACCCACATGAAGTCCACTCTTATTGCCCCCCAGGTATATTTACTGAGTATTTACAGGTCTATTACAGAGTAATCTCGGCAGAGCAGCTGCAGTAATCCCGACAGAGTGAACCTCTACCTCCCTGACCTATGATGTCATTCACATCAGATCTCATATGTCCCCTAATGGCTGGGTAGAAAGAGCTCGATAGGCACACGCACACGCACAAAAAGACACACACACACACACTCGCCTACATTATGTATGCGTGCATTCAGGCACATTAAGCGCAGACACAAAGAGCACACATCCTCAACCAAGTGAAAGGAATAGATGCTAAAAAATGACCCCGCAGACAGAGATACAGGAGAGAGTTAAATTAGTCCAAGAGGGAGAAAGTGAAAGAAGGGGCAGCAAAAGTGAAGCAGAACAGAGTTTGGAAAAAGAGGAAAGCAGAGATCTCATCACTCCTCAGAGTGTAAGACCCACATTAAAGAATCTCTAGAGTGAAACAGGAGGTAGAATAATTCATATTCAGAGAGGATTACCTGATATCCTTGTCACATCTCCAGGACCAAATCATCCGACACAGATCAAAACCTGACAGCTATGAAGGATGTTATTTTTTTTGTTTTACGGTTAAGATCCCACTGTAAAATAGAATAGGAAGACAGTGCAGGGATTTTTTTTTGTGCCTTCACAAACTCCACTTTACCTTCTCGCATTGAGGGACCGACGGATGGAGATAGTCACACAGATAGAGAACGATGTGTGGACGGCGCTGTATGGTGTAATATCTGTATTTTACACTGACTGGCTGAAAGCTTTCTGAGGCCAAGTAAAACCAAAAAGTGGATTGTTGACTTTGGAAAGAATGAGGTGTCGACATCAGTTTATTTTTTTTAATTTTAAAAAAAATTTATTTAACCAGGAAATGCCTCATTGAGATTAAAAATCTCCTTTACAAGAGTGTCCTGGCCAAGACAGCAGCAGTAGCACGTCACACAAAGTTCCATACAATACAACATAAAACAGTGACAGACAATATATAAAACGAAAAACTAAATCACAGCATGAATAAAACCAAAACTAAGACTCAAGCCAACACAACCCAGCTCACTCAGTGACGACATCAACAGAGCTTGGATGGAGCAAGTGAACCGTTTTAAGTTCCTGGGCATCAGCATGTCAAACAAACTGACATGGTTATCACATGAAAGGCTCGTGAACAGCTGAAGAGGACCAAATGACTGCTCCACAGAACTGGGATCGGATGTGCACGGCCACATTCATCATTGGTACCCATCCACCAAGCTGCTGTGGTATTGGCGAGATGAGGTGCCTGTGACCTTGAAACTCTGATATGTGTGTAGGAAAGCTGGCAAAGACTAAACGTACAGCAAGACACACTTTGACCAAGCGACACACACTCATAGGCAGTAACGTACAATATTGCAAAAGTGCTTATGCTTAGTCAGTGTAACGCCTGCAATGCCCTCATTCACCTAGCCACCTACACCTGCTATTAGGGCTGGAAAGAACATTCCTTGACACATTTACAAACTCTTGAACACAGATGTGCCTCTCATCCCTCCTTAAGAAAAGATTGAGGTCATTTTTAAACAGACGCTTCATATTAAAATCTGGTATGAAGGTTAAGCATTGTTGTGTTAAAATATACACTACCGTTCAAAAGTTTGGGGTCATCCAGACAATTCCGTGTCTTCCATGAAAACTCACTTTTATTTGTCAAATTAATTGAAAATTGAATAGAAAATATAGTCAAGACATTGACAAAGTTAGAAATAATGATTAATATTTGAAGTATTAATTTTGTTCTTCAAACTTCAAGCTCAAAGGAAGGCATAACTGTTTTCAGCTGTGCTAACATAATTGCACAAGGGTTTTCTAATCAGACATTAGTCTTCTAAGGCGATTATCAAACACAATGTACCATTAGAACACTGGAGTGATAGTTGATGGAAATGGGCCTCTATACACCTCTGGAGATATTTCATTAGAAACCAGACGTTTCCACCTAGAATAGTCATTTACCACATTAACAATGTATAGTGTGTATTTTTGATTAATGTTATCTTTATTGAAAAAACTGTGCTTTTCTTTGAAAAATAAAGACATTTCTAAGTGACCCCAAACTTTTGAACGGTAGTGTACATTCATAGGTTACAAGTTACAGTATGTTGCACAAGGACATTGCAAATGTGATGCACTTACTGAAGTTACCCGTTAGGTCGGATTAGCAAAGTCAGACACACTTTTTTTAACACATGTTTTGTAAATAATAAAAGACCATACACTTAAAATTGAAAAACACACGGATTATCCATAAATCAGAGTAAGCAAAACCCCAACTATCTTTTACAGAAATGGACTGCAGCATGCTTGATTTATGGACGAGCCGTTCTAAATTTTAGAAGAGACTTATGACTGGAAAAGCACACAAGCGTCAACGAGCCAGATGTTTTCTTAATGGAATGTGTGTGGGTGATTAAGTGGTGGTGTATCGTAATACCCAGGGCCTCAGCCTCGGCTGAGTTGACTTAATTTACAGGTTGCTTTTGGAAAGTCTGAAAATATTTTGTTCCCTGCTTACTAGGAGGTCATTTTTGTTGTGTTGCTGGTGAGATTTTATCATCGCCATAAACGGATGAATGGAGTGGGAGTCGTTAAAATTAAGGACTCACATAAGGATGACTCTTTCTGTTCAGCAGAGTTAGTTTTGCTTACTTTTCATTTTGATGAGCTTTTAAATGCTCTGAGCACCAAAAACATAATTATATTAATTCAAATTGTATGGAGGTGGAGGCAGGGATATCTCAAAACGTGTGCAAATAAAAACAAAATGGCTAAATATGTGCAGTGCTGGAAAGTAACTCAATGTGCTACTCTATAATTATTTAGCATTCTCACTTTACTTGAGTATTTACATTTGATGGTACTTTTTACAGTTTGAGTTTCTAGTTTACAGATTAGGAGTTTACATACTAAATATATGATAACAATAATGTAATACTACTATGCTATTGTATAGGGAGTTTTACAAAAGTTAAGTCCCATCAATAATGAATACTCAATAATATAATAGAGACAGCGGCAACGCTGCATAATAACAATGTTTTACTTTTTATATGTTAATTTCTTTTGCTAATACTTCTGTATTCTCTCGATGAAATGTTGAATTTAATGCCGGAGTTTTACTTACCAGAGGGAATGTTCATCGTGTGATGTTTCTCCTTTAACTGAAACAATTTGAAGACATCTTCCACCAGTAGGAAAGTGAGAAAATACTGTATTTTATTGGTGTGCCAACCCTTTAAAATGGACTCTGGATACAATATTGCCTTTTTTTTAAACCCAATTGGAAGCTGAAATTACTTGAGATGATGAAAATGCTTCCGGAGCCTGAGAGCACAGCGAGCCACTGATAATACATTGAAGAGCATCAAAAATGCATTGGTCTCAGTCGGAAAGACCAAGCCGCTAAAGCACAGTCCCACGGTCGCTCTCTGTCTGCAGAACCCTGGTAATGTGTTACGTTTGAAGAGCAATAAATGTGGCCTGTATCACAAATCACACGGATCCCATAGTCTGCGTGTTATTTAGTTATTTATGCCTCATGGAAAAATGGCTCTCCGTTCCTTTCCGAGCAGCACTTATTAGTGTCACATATGGAAGACTTCACCCCTCAGGTTGTCCCCGCCAATTTGGAAGTGCAGTATGAGTTTTTGAATATGTTTGACTGGAAGGGAAACAGAAGTCTGTGGCGTGTGCGCAGTAATAGAAGTGTGAGAATGTGATCGTTTGTGTGCGCTGGTGTGAAGGGTGTTGGTCCAGGCACATTTCTGCACCCCAAATCACTCCTTATTACATCATAACACCAGCCATGGCTTTTGTGATTACCTTCGCATTGAAAATGCGGAAGGTTATGTTTTGATCGCCGTGTATTTATTTATTTGTATGCGTGTTACTCGAATAACTAAAACAACATTAAACCGAATCGCATGAAATTTGGTGGGATGATTGGTTATTATCCGGGGACCATTTGATTAGATTTTGGGATCGATCGGGTCAAAGGTCAAGGTCAAGGTCATGAAAAGGTCTACATCTTCTTTTTACCATAGCACGGTCAACTTTTATCCAATTGGCATGCAACTAATGCCAAAATGTTCATAATTCAATGCCCAATCTTGTGATATGCGAAGGTATGCGCTCTACCGAAATTAATGGGCCCTCCTTGACACAAAGTCCATTTGTTAGTTTTGAAGCATTGTGACAGTTAATTACTGAGGGTTGGCTTCAGTGGGCCACTCCACTTAGGCCGCCTCAGAGAAGAGAAACATTGGAGACGGAGAGGACAGCTTGAGATGCTGTGGTTTAAGTGGGTTGGTGTGCGCAAGTGTGAGAATGTGTTGAGTGTGTAGGTTTAATACCTGTGTTCAACCTACAGGTGCATCTAGGGAACACACAGCTCCCTTTTTCCATCATTTTGCTTTGCCACATAGTTTGCAATGCTGCCTTGATTCTGTTTGCTGGCAGCATGTTGCCCAACCCAGTGAGTGTGACGAGCTGGTTCTGCAGGTTGGGGGTTGGGATGAGAACATGACTTTCACGATGGAGAAGTTTGCTTCAGGTTGGCATTCATATTTACAACCACGATTTTGTAGAGATGTTCAATATGAACACTTTGCATTGGAAGTTTGCTGATGCCTTCAATATAAATATTTGCCCATCACGATTATATATAAAACAAACAAATGTAATTAACTTTGCAGGACAGAGGTTTATTCTGCACGAGCCAATAGCGGTATGAGTTTACGAATGGTTTATTGCGAGAGGGTTGGATTAAGGAACCGAGGGATGTGGGAGCTGAAACGACAAGAGGGTTGGAGGGGTGCGAGGAGAGGCTGCTGGCGTCCGGTGGTTGGAGGGAACGGCGGGGGGGAGGGGAGACTCATGACTTGGGAGCCGTCTCTTCGGAAGCTTCAGAGTCCCCTGTTGTTCCTGTAGTCCGATATATATGAGAGAGAGAGAGAGAGAGAGAGAAGAGAGAGAGAGAGAGAGCTCGAAAGTGCAAAGGGTTCAGAAGAGTGTGTGTTGCTCCATAAGAGGTCTATATGTGCATGGACAAGTGTGTATTCTGAAAGAGAGGAATAACAGAGAAGACAGGAAAAGAGAAACCAGAGATGAGCTCTTTTAGGTTCAGCTTGTTGTCAGACAAGTGGACAGAGTAGGGAATTAACAAGGTAGAGAGACACGTCATAAATTGAAAACCAAAGGCACATCTATTTCTCAACACGACGACAGCCGACGAACGCGGGAGAAGTTCGCCTTCAGGACTTTCTGCCAGAAAGAGTTTCTTTTAACCCAAATCCTGATATCTTTGTTGCCTAAACATTCAGATTCATGACAGGAAGAGCTATCTGCGAGAAAAAAAACTTCTCTTGTGTTTTGCCGGCAGCTCAAACAACCAATGAATATGTCAGTCGCCACTGATTGGTCAAAGCAAAACAAGCCTGGCCGGACCGAAACACACCCTCGTGAGAAAGAATACCGAAGTAAACGCTAAACAGCATGCAGTCTTATTATCATGCCACATTGACTCACTCGAGACATCTCCACTGTGATTGGTTGATCCATTTACACGTGCACTTTATAAAGCACAACGCCCCACGCCTTCAGCCTTCAGGGAGTTTGTTTGGGAAACATTAACTGGCTACCGTCACATAAGATGCTGAGCACCTGCTTTCCTCTGTCACAATTCACTAATCTTTAAAGATTATTGTGCTGTCTGTTGGTTTTATGGCATTAGTGTTGATACTTTAGAGCACCACATTAACACAGTCTCAAGGAGAAATGTGATTAAAAATGCTTCAAAACATTCTCTCATCTTTCTGTCTTTGTGCAACAAACTCCTGTTTTACTTTTTTTGTAAACTGCCACTTAAAATATTCTTAAAACTGTTAATGCCCAGGTGCCATACCTAGAACACATGTGCAGTCTAGTTATCTCCATGACTCCATTGAGATATGGAAATGGGAATAGTTTTGAACAAATACTCATTAGTTGTAGTTTGTGTGTGCGCGTGTATGTGTGTGTGTGTGTGTGTGTGTGTGTGCTGGACTAGAGCTGTGACTTTGTTTTCTTTTACCTCTGTCCGTTTCACAGCTGTTAAAGCAACTTTTAAAAATGTTCACTTCAACAGATTTAACAATTCTTACCCGAACTAACAAGGTTTCTCATATTCTCTGTCGAATTTGATCTCGCCGCACCACATCATATGTCAGAGGTGTCACTTTTTGTTAAAAAGGCAGACAACTCATCGCAGTAAAATTCTCCAAATGTCAAACTCAATTCAAAGACTGATTTACCATTTGTCACGGTGATCTCGGCAAACAGAGCCTCCGGCTGCGTGTTCACGGAAAACCTCAAAACTCACTGGGATCAAAACATGGAACTGCCCTGCCAGTGAGTAACTGCTGTTACTGAAACTATTATCTCTGGAGGGTTATGGGTTCAGTCACGTCTGTGTGTGAGTGTGTGAGTGTGTGAGTGTGTGAGTGTGTGCCTGACCATGTGACTCTACAACACTGGTGGTATTATATGTCTGATGTGCACTTGACCCCTGTGCTGCTGTAATCCCGTAAATGTCCCCACTGTGGGACTAATAAAGGATTATCGTATCTTATCTATTCATTACCTTCGCATTGAAAATGCGGAAGGTAATGTTTTGATCGCCGTGTATTTATTTATTTATTTGTATGCGTGTTACTAGCGTAACTCAAAAAGTATTGAACCGAATCGCATGACATTTGGTGGGATGATTGGTTATTATCCGGGGACCATTTGATTAGATTTTGGGATCGATCAGGTCAAAGGTCAAGGTCATGAAAAGGTCAAAATCTTCTTGAATCGCATGAAATTTGGTGGGATGATTGGTTATTATCCGGGGACCATTTGATTAGATTTTGGGCTCGATCAGGTCAAAGGTCAAGGTCATGAAAAGGTCAAAATCTTATTGAATCGCATGAAATTTGGTGGGATGATTGGTTATTATCCAGGGACCATATGATTAGATTTTAAGATTGATCGGGTCAAAGGTCAAGGTCATGAAAAGGTCAAAATCTTCTTTTTACCATAGCGTGGTCAATTTTTATCCAATTGGCATGCAACTAATGCCAACATGTTCATAATTCAATGCCCAATCTTGTGATATGCGAAGGTATGCGCTCTACCGAGTGCCCATTCTAGTTTCTTATGTATTCATCACATAATTCATCAGTGGTCGTTGGAGCCTCGCCTCACAGAGAAGAGTATACCGTAGTTACTTTTGGTTTCTGCCCAGCATGCTTTCAGATACCTTAAATATATTGACAGTTGTGTGTGATTCCCTTTCTTATATCGATTATTGCTTCAGCCCAGTAAATGTACTGAATCTAGCAAGTAGTACACATGGTGAAATTAACCATCTTGTGTATTATTATCTCTATTAATAGAGTTATAAGAAATGCAGCGAGAAAAAAACTATACAAAGCTAAAGAGATGCGTGTACAACAGAAGGTATCTGTCGTCCATCAACCATTAATCTAAAAAAATCAACAATGCATTCACTTCAAAAAGAAGTTGTGTCTTTTCTTTGTATACTTTTCTTACTTCTAAATGTGCACCTATTTACAAATACAAATAGGATGAAATGGAAGCACACAAACAATATAAATATAGTGTTCACCTTTTCTCTTTCTGCAACTGTGAGTCATATGTTCTTCCCCTTTCATAGCAAAAAGTGTCAAGACTTAATTTACCACTTAATAAACTCAGACAGACTTCACTGTGGAACCAGAGGAACTGTGATTCCACATTTGTAATATGTCAGGCATTTTATAATGAAAGAACAACAATATCAACCAACTGCCCACTTTAATTAGTGCCATCCTTTTTTTTTTACTTTACCTCTCTTCCATTAGCTCTGGAGCCAATTAACACAAATTATACCACAAGTGCGAACAGGAGCACTTGAGAGAAATAGATTGGTGTCTGAAGACCATCCTTGGATAAAATCCAACAAAATGATGTTCATCCTCCATTTAAATTCTGGAATAACAGATCACTGCCAGTGTTTGCCTGAGGCTACGTGTGTGTGTGACTGTGTTATACTGAGATATAGTGTTAAAGCGAGAGATCGATATCAGAAAGAAAACACTTCTTTAACTGTATTCAGTTTGAGCAAAAGCATGAGAAAATCTGAAGAGAAGCTGAAGAGGGAGGAAGTGAAAATGAAAGGGAAAGAGAGAGTTGCAGAGGGAATTAAGGAGGGAAACTCCACTCATTATGCAGCAGGCCCTTCAGCTCTCAATCACTGTCAAGCCTCCTCTGCGTTAAGAGAGGCTGAAATCGGAGAAAATAGAATTTGGAAATGTTTTGTCGATAACATCGTGTAATTGTTAAACACATGTTGCGCAATGTTGCCGTTATGCTATTCAAAATGCAAGGATAATTGTTATATTCTCTGTTGAAAGAGTTCTTTTGATCCTTTAATCAGAACATGTGACAGTTTCTTTATTTACTATAATCTCATGGTTCAGTAATCTCAAAACAATAAAATCATACGGAGAAAAACTGAAAGTGTGCTTTTAATGCATCCGTGTGAATACAAATAATTTAAGTTAAAACCATACAAAAAGCTCAACACAGTGAGTTTAATTTGTTTCCACCACGATGCTGGCTTGTTGGAATTAACAGGTATATAATTTTTTTCAACAACTAGTTAATTTATCCTTTGGGTGCTGGATTGGGTTTTCCCACTTGTGTATTTTTTTAAATATATTGTTGTTTTTATTTTCTGTAATATTTTTCTTCTTTTAATATTGCTGATTATGGTTTCTTAAGAAAATTCTAAAATCCTATCTCATAAAATTTTAATATTTGACCAAGTAAAAAAAGATTTATAACAGCTGATGTTGTCAAGGCATCAGGAAACCCTTGCAAATGTTTGAGTTAATGAGACAATTCAAGTGATTTGTTTAATACCCTACTAGTATACTTTTTCATGATATTCTAATATTTAGAGATAGGATATTTGAGTTTTCTTAAGCTGAAAACCATAATCAGCAATAAATCAGAATAAAAGGCTTGCAATATTTCAGTTGATTTGTAATGAATCCAGAATGCATGCATTTTTTTTTTTTTGTATTACAGAAAATAAAGAACTTCATCACAATATTCTAATTTTCTGAGACAGTCCTGTATATTGTTTTTTAAGTGCTTTTCTTAATTAAACGTATGGGGAGCTCTGTGCCGTGGGGGACACTGGCGGCTGCAAACACATGGAGATGTCTCTTAATCCACTGCTGTGGCCAAATCAATTCTTTACATATTGACTGGGGGTCAATAAAAGAAACACAGTGCCGCTGGTGCGCTAAAAGGGAGAATATTACCTGCCTTTTAAACTCCCTAATGTCTTTTTTTTTTAAGTAAGCTGCTCGCTGCTGTAGCCTCAGATGAGGCCAAAAATAGGTTTTATAAAACCGTTAGGTAAAATGATACATTTCCATCTAAGCCACTAGTGCACCAGCGTGTAAATTGAATTTAAAAAGGGAGGACCAAGGCTATCAACACCAGGGACACATTCCAGCTCAAACCACACG
Organism: Pseudoliparis swirei; assembly: GCF_029220125.1. Lineage (NCBI taxonomy): Eukaryota > Metazoa > Chordata > Actinopteri > Perciformes > Liparidae > Pseudoliparis > Pseudoliparis swirei. Next base: position 12,969,473 of record NC_079397.1, on the reverse strand, counting down.
ACGGCTGTTCAGCAGCAACTAACTCACTGAATGTAGAGCGCTGAATGATTTCACGTGTGCAGCACGAGCAGCACGGACAGCTGCTCTCCCCAGAGCTCCCGCCTGCTGAGCCGCTCACCGTCTCACAACACCGAGCATTCCATAGCACCACTGGGTTACCAGGGACAGGTGATCCAGACGCCCTTTTTGGCAAAGAAAGTGCAGTTTTTCCTCTCTTGGCTTTCTCGATGTTTATGTTGTAAAGCTGCTGAATAAATGGGAGAGCTCATTTACTTTGCTCACCCAGTGTTTCAACTCGCATCTAATTGGAAAAGCTGTCGACATTCTTTCCTAGATTAACTGATGAGAAGAGATTTAAAAAATAAAGATCCACCTGAATTAATTAATTTGATGTGCGGACCCTCTCTGCTGGTGACTCGTGTCCCTCCAGGTGGGCATGGCATAGGGTTGTCAGGTGAGTGGAAACACCCAATCAGCAGCACTGGTGACACATGACACACACTTTCCAAGCATGCACTGTTTATGCTACCTAAGTTATGTTATGCTACCTAAATTATATTATGCTACCTAAATTATGTTATGCTACCTAAATTATGTTATGCTACCTAGGTCATGTTATGCTACCTAAATTATGTTATGCTACCTAAGTTATGTTATGCTACCTAAATTATGTTATGCTACCTAAATTATGTTATGCTACCTAAGTTATGTTATGCTACCTAAGTTATGTTATGCTACCTAGGTCATGTTATGCTACCTAAGTTATGTTATGCTACCTAAATTATGTTATGCTACCTAAATTATGTTATGCTACCTAAATTATGTTATGCTACCTAAATTATGTTATCCTACTTAAGTTATATTATGCTACCTAGGCCATGTTATGCTACCTAAGTTATGTTATGCTAACTAAATTATGTTATGCTACCTAGGTCATGTTATGCTACCTATGTTATGTTATGCTACCTAAGTTATGTTATGCTACCTAAATTATGTTATGCTACCGAGGTCATGTTATGCTACCTAAGTTATGTTATGCTACCTAAGTTATGTTATGCTACCTAAATTATGTTATCCTACCTAAGTTATGTTATGCTAACTAAGTTATGTTATGATACCTAGGTCATGTTATGCTACCTAAATTATGTTATGCTACCTAAATTATGTTATGCTACCTAAGTTATGTTATGCTACCCAGGTCATGTTATGCCACCTAAGTTAGACCCTTTCTGTTAAGTATACTTGCTTGTTTGTATCCCTGTTTGTTGGCATGGCTGTGCGGCCCGGTTCGTGACATTTGTCTCATTCATAAAATATATATGTGTTGAATAACACATTCAAACATTTTTTTTAAATTAAAGGCATTCCGTCTGCTCAACTCTCAATCTTTTCACATGTAATTCAGCAATGACTTGAATAATGAATCAGATATGTGTTTGGAACTTTAATCAAGAGACTTGGTTGTGACCTTTACAGAGTTTCGAGATGCTTGGAGGTCGGACTTACAAAGAGCCACCTTTTCATTCCAAAAAAGGTCTTAATTAAATTAATTGGTAATCTCCCAGACAGAACAAAATCACCCTCTTCTTATTCTTTGATTTAACTTGTATCTGCTAGGATGGTGCTTTCTTCTCCACAGCAATTTCCCTTTTTTAAATGCTACTAATCAAAATCAAGACAGACGGGAAATACGTATTAGTTACGCCTGAGGTCCTTTCAAAATGTAAATCAAAATACATCCTTCTAGTCCAAGACCACCCAGAATCATGGCGCTTTAGCTTGTCCACAGGCTGCCTGATGAGCGGACAGGCAGAGAAAGTCAATCCGTTACTCCAGGGACTTGACGTGGAGCTATGCTTGGACTATTTAGGCCACACAGCGTAAGGTGCATTTGAGTATTTCCTCAATGGTCACACACACATTCCAATACTCACATTCATGTACACAGACACACACTCACTCTTAGCAATGTGTTAGAGTGATTCATGAGTAGCTGTAATGCAAACTGATAACTCGAAGCAACCCGTGTCATCCAAGTATCCTCTTATTCCTTATTCAAAGCCATACACATAATCACACACACGCACACGCACACACATGGCCATACCGTTCATATCCACCCCAATGTTATCTATTTTCTTCATTTGCTGAATTTATACCCTGCACCATTGCTCTCTGCCTCGTGCTTTAAAATCCATAAATTGTGATTCACAGCTGATGCAACCCAGTATTGGTGTTGTTGCCCCCCCTATTTTTGGTGGCTTACAGGTTTATTACTTGGGTTTGACATATCTTTCTATGGGTCAGTAGGCTTATTACTGGATGTACCGTAAATCCTCACTATGATTAGGGATGGGCATCGAGAACCGGTTCTGTTTTAGAACCGGTTCCCAGTGAACCGATTGTTTGGGATCGTTAGCCAAATTCTTTAACGGTTCTGCTAACGGTCCTCTGTGGCGCGCGAACTTTTTTAGTTTCTTCAGACTGCAGCAAACATGGCAACGAGGCAGAAGCGCTCTAAAGTTTGGCTCTATTTCACACGACAAAATGACAACTACGCCACTTGTAACGTGTGTCAAAAATCTATTTAAGGGAGGAAATACAACTAATATGAATAAGCATTTGAACACAGCGTGGAATTAAATGACAGGAATGTCATGTGTTCGATGCAGCAGCTCAGCTAACGCCGGCGCTTCATCTCTTTCTGTCCAAGGTAAACTCCTCCAAAGTGATCACAACCACTCACTGTGTGAAGCCATTTGCCTTTATTGTGTGTAGTCGATCAAGTTATCTTCTGTCCCGTCGTTTGAAGCACACATTTGAGCTCCGGCATTGGTCTCCCATTATCGATCACTTCACGCTTTGGATTGAAAGTCCAGTTTTGAGAAATGTTTGATCGTAACGGTATTAATTATTGAGGGCGTGTGTTATCAGCACACGTTCGCGTTAACCCATTATTAAACTGAGCATATCGATTTTTAATCCATTATTAAATTTAGCATATAGCTACGCTAGCTTAGCTACAGAATCTTCCATTGTCACCCTACATTGAGGCAGAGGTCGTGTTTGCCTCCCCTCTTAATGTGGCTTTATGTCAGCTCAGCAAATTCAGCGATTTTGTTAGTGCCATTTGTTTCATTGTGTAAACCAGCTTTCACTCTATAAATAATCTCCATTGCCATCCAATTTAGCTGATGAGGTTCAGAGTCAGACCGGTTCAGAGGCTGGTAGTTTGTCTGGGTCACAGGCTACAGCACGTCTTGTACACCTCCTCATATCTTTGTGTTCAGGCATCCTCTAGCCCATCTGAGAGAGTGTTCTCCACGGCTGGAGACACAATAAGTCCTGAGAGATCGCGTATCCTCCCGGAGAAAGCAGACATGCTTATTTTTCTGCACAAGAATTGTTGATGATCCATACAATTGATGGTGCACACTTGGTATTTGCCACTGCTAGTTTCATTTTTGGCAGCTCAGTTCATATACCCTTTAAAAAAAAGGAAGGAGCACTGTAATTTCTAGGAACATGTTTAAATTAAACAGAATACATTTTATTTAAGTTATGTAAGTTTTATTTTAAGTTCAAGAGTAATATCGTATAAATGTTTTTGCTTATTTAAAAAAAGTAAATGTGTATGTATACATACTGTGTGTGTGCAGCATTATATAAAAGAAAATTAATGTGAATAAACCCGTTTGTGCTCTTTTTTTCACCCCTTGCCCAAAAGAATCGATAAGAGAATCGATAAGGAATCGAATCGATAAGCAGGAATCGATAAGGTATCGGAATCGTTAAAATCTTATCAATTCTCATCCCTAACTATGATAGACAGTGGATCATGACAGGGCATCTGTAGATGTGCGTTTGGGATGTTAATACAATGCTGTATCGGTAAAAGCCATTAAAAACATGTATGGGTGTTAAACTGTAATTTAAAGGAAGATTTTGCCATTTTGGGAAATATGCTGAGTTGCGGGACGGAGCAAAGAAAAAATCACTAGCACCCTCCCGATCGTCTTGACTTGGTCACATAATAAGTAGCTTGCATGCTGAAAAAGTGTGAGCACCCCTGCCATAGACTGTATATAGGAAGTGGATTTGAATGTGGATTTATGCTAAATTAAGCCAATTGCCTACTGGCTTGGGCTCCATGTCAATCTCCTCCTCCAACTTGCACAAAACTGGGCCCAAGAGGGCTTTCAAGAATGTTAAACTATTCATTTAAGCTTAATTCATGAAAAGTATATCAGCAGAATAGTATCCTCTGGAGTCATGGAAGCAAAAGCTTTGGTGTAAAAAGAGTTTTGGAGGCGAAAGGGAAGGATGCTCTGCTAACTTCATTCGGGCTGTGATCTTTTTAAAGTGATATACGTCAAGTTCAAATGTTTTCGGATCTCCTTTGTGACTCCGAGAAAGAGATTGACTGGAAAAGGTAAATCAGGTGTTTCAGCGTACTGTTGTGGTGAGCTGTGAACCGAGCCTCAAGGTGAAGCTCCTACATTACATATCAATCTAAACTTCATCCCCCACTCAAATCAAGAGTTTTGGGTCGTGACCAAAATAATGACATTTGGAATGTTTCAGATTACATTTTGTCCAAGGTCTCTTGGTTCATCTTCAGGCACTGCTAAAAATAAGCCCAATGAGGTGGTGCAGTCATCTGATGGGCATGCCACTCTAAATATGTGTTCTTAAAGGAGGCCACAAGGCAGAACCAAAACATGCTGGAGGGATTACATATCTGATATGGCCTTGGAGCGCCTCATGAACCCCATAGGACTATTTTATCCACCGTTAATAAATGAGGAAGCGTAGTCTCAAGAGTCTGCAGTAGCCCCACTGCTGCAGCTATCCCCACTTTGATAGGACCTACACATTGTTGTTCAATCGAGTTCATAGTATACAGTACATTGCTTAATAAGCTCTGGTTGGTTGAAGGCAAAATCCATTCATCCATCTAGCCATGCATCCATTCATCCATCCAGACATTCATCCATCCATCCAGCCATGCATCCATCCATCCATCTAGCCATGCATCCATTCATCCATCCAGACATGGATCCATTCATCCATCCAGACATGGATCCATCCAGCCATGCATCCATTCATCCATCTAGCCATTCATCCATCCAGCCATGCATCCATTCATCCATCCAGACAGTCATCCATCCATGCATCCAGCCACTCATCCATCCATCCAGCCATGCATTCATCCATCCAGCCATGCATCCATTCATCCATCCAGCCATTCATCCATTTATCCATCCAGCCATCCATCCATTCATTCATCCATCCATCCATCCATTCATCCATCCAGCCATTCATCCATTTATCCATCCAGCCATGCATCCATTCATTCATCCATCCAGCCATGCATCCATTCATCCATCCAGCCATTCATCCATTTATCCATCCAGCCATGCATCCATTCATCCATCCATCCAGCCATGCATCCAGCCATGCATCCATCCATCCATCCATGCATCCATTCATCCATCCAGTCATGCATCCATCCATCCAGTCATGCATCCATCCAGTCATGCCTCTGTATAGCTTTGTGGACTGTTTATCTGCAAAGATGTGAGTCATTAAAATGTTTGCCATTGACAGTGACTTCAAATGACAGAGATCTCTGGAACTTATGGCACTTTTTTCTTCATTAGAAGCCCGATGTACACATCCACACATATGTATTATAGCAGAAGCGGCTATAATAGCTATAATAATGATTTTACATCTGTGTTTGAAAAAGGTCAAACTGTAGGGCATATCTGCTACCTTTCTCATAAAATAGAATGCTTACCTCAGGGGCTAAGTCTGGGGTCGAAAGGGAACGCCACACAAGTGGAGTACAAACCAAGTGATGAACAGGCACTAATCTCAAACAACCTCAGGTCTAGTATTTGCATTCGGGCAAATGGAATTTACTCTGAATGTATGTGTGTTTGCACGCTCAAATAACACACACACACGTACACAATGAAATGTCACCGTTAATGGTGTTTTTCAACTTCTTTTACTATGACATTTTAAATTCTTTGGAAAAGCAAGGCCAGTTCACCCCTGGGTGGTGCGGAGAAGAGCGAAACCAGCCTCAGTATTGTTTGCATTTTTAATTGCTAATTTGATACCAAGGGACAAGATCAGATTTGGGTTTTCATTTTCCAAAGGAAAAGGACATCGTTTGGCACCCCAGCAAGGAATTCGGCTCTGCAATTCTTTGTCGGTGGTTTTCTGAGCTGCATTAACTGCGGCGCACCAGTAAATGACTTAGCAGAACAGAGGGCATTGTGGGAGTGGAGGAAAGAGAGCTGAGATGTAGAATGAAGCTTTCGTTTCGAACTTGAAATCAACAGTATTTCCCTCCATTTGAATCCATATGAGTTAGAAAGGGCAAACTAAATACTGAGGAAAGTGAGCAGGAGAGCAACAACTGAAATAAAATTCTGGATCTTGTCTTATCTGCAACAATGTGACAACGATTCTGAAGTTCAACAAGAAAGAAAACACATCTACGTTTTCCATTAGGCTTTTCTTTGGTCTCCCAAAGACTCGCAGGAATGTTAATATCCGACTCCCTGTAAATCTGGAGAGCCAACTGAGAGCCAACCATTCACCCACTGCACCACACCGCAGTGGAAGGATGAAAAGTATTTTAACCAAACAGTTTAAAACACAGGTGGTCATATATTTGCCGTTCTCCTCATGATTCGAGCAGAGCCCCGGTCTTCAAAATAATGTGTATGAGTCAGGAAGGGTTGGACATCCCAAATAAGCAGAAGAATACCACAAAGTAGGATATACGTAATAATGTGTATGGAATAATCTCAACAAATTAAACACTTAATAAGCTGACATTTTAAAATGACCTAGCGATTTAGACTAATTTTGCCAAACATAGCATATATTTGAGACATATTGTCAGGGGCAAAGGCTTTACAGTCATAACGAAGACATGCCGTACTGATAGCTTAAAGCTCATTGTGAATGCTAACCTGATCTAATATCTAATAAAAGATGTCAACATTTTCAAAATTGTATAGCTTCACCTAAAGTAAACTTTTTCTTGTAGTTTGTCACGACTAAGAAACTAAAACAAGCGTTGAGGCCACACAACATGATCTGAGTCTGATTCCTTGATAATGGAAATAGGGGTAATTAGAAAAGTTTCAGAACAAACAGTGATGAGAAAGCTGTTTTTAAATCTCATCTCAAACATGAAATCCGGATTTCCCCACTATCTGGGATCCTTTGAAGTTATCTCATTTTGTGAGGAGCAGAATTGGCATGCATATTAACATCTTAAAGTTGTTATTTTTGGTTGACAGATAAGTGCCCAGATTGCATGACTTATGAGCATGTAGAGCTCACAGGGAGTGATGAATGTAGGGTGTGGATATTATTTTCCAATGTTAATGTGCTTATTACTGTTTAATAGTTGTTCTACTGTTGCTTTATGAGCACCGTTTGGGATTTAGGATGTCCATCCTAGCGAGAGAAGAAGAAAGAGAACAAGTGGGCCAGGACAGAAATAAATGGATGAAGACGATGGCTCGTGAAACAAAAGAGGCCCCAGTGGTGACCCTTCCTTGGTGACAGGAGGGGCGAGGTCAACGAGAGGAAGGCAGTTGCTCAGAGACACGTCAGGTGTTACCGAATATAATGTTAGTTGAAGTGAATTCAGTGAAGTAAATTTCAACAAAGCCTCAGAGGTTTACATTCTACAAAATTAGATCTGGCCCATTCATCTGTGCCGAAAGAAACGCAACCCAGACTGGCAGAACAGACGGCATGCTAATGTTGAACATCCTGAACAAAGATGCCTGTGAAGAATGTTTCTTGGATCACTGGCGCTTTACGAAGAGCCAGGTATTGAAGCAGAACCAGAGTGAGGGAAGACAAAGAGGCACGTGGTGGAAAGACAGATAAAGATAGACAGTGATAAAAAAAGACTGATGCAGTCAGAAAGTTGCACTTATCAAGGTAGAGATTTAACGGGTGGATTACCCAACCATTTAATGTAGCTCCAGACCTGATAGCGGGGACGGTAGAAGATATTGCTTTGACTTGAAAAGGAGAGGCAACACAATAACATGTTGATCTTTTCTAACCGTGGCTTAAAAATGTGAGATATGGACCGAAAGGTAGACGAATAAGAGTGGTGAGAAAGAAACTAGGATACAGAGTCAGACACAAGGAAACCAAGCCAAGAATGCGTGCAGATAGAAAATGCACCGCAATAGAAATGTAACCGGAAAACACCAAGAAGAGAAAAACATCTTCCATTAAGCCCTGATGCAAACACTTACTCCAACAAGTCCTCTGCCATCCATTTTGCAGCCAGAGAGAATTTGTGTTCGATGGGCAACTTTTCAGCACGACCAATCACTGTGACCATCTCAGCCGGGGTGAATCAATGAAAGTTACAAAATAAGATCTAATCTCATTGAACTTTGCCAGACCAACTCCCTTAGCATGCATGTGTGTAAAAGAAAGTTAAAGGTTTGAAAGTAAAGAGTACTTTTGCTGGACGTCTCGCGCTCGATGGGAATCAGGACCGGAATGTGATGGATTAAGTTGAACAATATTTAATGGCGAGAAGTTTAACAAACAATCAAAGCTCACGATCGTGGGTTTGTAGTGATCCAGGCACAAGCTAAAGCAAGTGTTGCTGTCTAACCCAGGCCAAGAACGAAAGAGCGATTTCTCCCAGTACAAAGAGGTATTAGTCGTCAGAAGCCAATCACCTATTCACAAAGTCCTTTGTTATTCAGTGATGCAACACCTTCTCGTTGGCTAAAAGACCGTTATCAAAATTGATGGGTCAAATGTCACTACCCTGGGTCACAACGCCACTTCCTGTCAGCTTACTAAAAAAGTCCCTTCACAATAAAAGTCGAGTATGTTACTTTCCGGATTGAAGTAACGTCACAGGCTTCAACCGGCTTCAGTAAACAGTGTCTTTTCCTTATGCTTCACAATAAAGTCATAAAAATATTCTCCCTGATATTTCCTATTATAATATCTTTCTATATGTTTTAATTTAAAGCATAACACTTCCTCTATGTATATGTGCAGAATCCAAATAAACTATTGCAAACTAGCAAAAGACAGAAAAAAAGTTAAGGAATCAAAAAAGGGAATTTGAGAACGAGATGGAAAAAATTTGTGAGAAAGTGTGAATGGAAAACAAACAGTAGAGAAGAGATAATGAAGCATTGATGTGTTGAAATAGTTTTTTGAATAATAAGTATGATTCTTTTGAACAACAGCATCAGTAATAATGAAGTGGCTTCTCTCGAGCCAAACTACATACGTTATTGGTGACACATAGGACAAGGTCATTTTTTGTGGAAAATACATGAATGCATAAAATAAAGAATGCATTTATTCATGCAATGGAGTTATGCAGTTTCTCAAGTGCAGATAAGATATAGTCTCTTCTCAAAAAACGTTATAATCTATATGTCGAACAGCCCAAAGGCTGAAAATGCAGTTAGTGTGAAATTCCCGAACGTTTTTTGTTCTCTCACATTTGTTGATGGAGATTTGCACCCACAAATCATTTAACAGTTATATTATGTAATGGAATCAGAAGCATAATTACATTAAAGCTCACTTTTTTTTTGGGAGGCATGAAAACTTCTCAGACTCCCCAAAAAACTAATAAAGAGTTGATAAATCTCCTACTTTAAAAGGAAAAGTGACACAATGATGACAATGAGACTATTTTATAACAGCAAAGAGAGGAAGAAGTTGTCTGCGTACCATTTTAACTTGATGTTTATTGTGCTGTGAATCTATTACGGATTATTCCTAATATCTTATTTTGATTAATAATTGATAATTTGGTCCACACAGTCTGAGGTGAAATTAAATCCTGAGTAAAGATTTTGGAGTCAAATCAATATTACCATTTGTTTTGGGGTTTTTTTTGTCTGAAAAGTCCCATCACTGAACTGTGCTCACTGAATTTGCCGAATTGGCATGCAAGGCAGTTGGGAGCTGATTGTATAATGAGCAGCTGCCTCTGGAAATCAGTAAGTTTGCAAACATATTGATTGAGGACATTTTTGTAGATTTTCAAATTTACTGATGACGGAGATTTAGTGTGTTTTCAAATAGGTCAGAGAAAAACAAGAAATCAAGGTCATATATGACACTCAGAAAACATAAAACCTGAAAAAATATATGTGGCAGATTGACAAAATGTAATACGGAGCAGGACGAAGAAGGGCTAACAATCAAGCAAGGGAAGACGCGTCAAAGACAAGGAGACGAGAAAAGAAAAACACAAGGGTGAGAGAATAGTAAAGAAAAACAGAAATGAACTGTCAGAGAGTCACAGATCAAGCAAATAACTACACGATTGAGAGAGGATAGAAGAAGAAAAAACTAAACCATAAGAGAGGCTGCAGGTAGGACAAAGATGGAGAAAAGAAAAGGTCTTGAACAGTCGCCTTCGGTTAAATCTGAGACATTTTAATTTGTCAGTGGGTGCTCAACGTGCACCTGATGGATAGCTTACTGTAATAACTACAGCCCAGAGAAACTCAGACACACATGAGACGTCAGTATCAGTGGTTTCAGTTTTCAGACCCGATGATACCCGATGACCCGTCAGCAGAGCACAATCTGCCATCAAGAGTAAATGTAGATGCTTTTAAATAAATGTTTAACCCTCCTGTTACCTTTATATTTACTGACATATTTTACCCTCGGGGTCAATTTGACCCCAGCAATTAAAACCTCCAGAAAATTATTAGAATTAATATTGTTTTCCAAGTTTAAGTGTGAGGTACTTTATGTTTGTTTGTTGACTACCTAAATAGCCCTTTAAATATATAAAAAAGTTGATATTTCTTATATGTTTGACACAGTGAAAAACAGCCTGGGGTCAAATTGACCCGAAAGAACACCGACATTAAACATTGAATGGGGTCAAATTGACCCGAAAGGTAACAGGAGGGTTAAGAGTCCACACAAAAACACTTTCACCTCATCCTTGTATCATATTTGGTCATTTATCAAAATGAGTGGAATTGAGTGAGTATGATAAATAATATGAAGATTGTCCTCTGCTCACTTTGATAGTATTGTAATTCGTTCTCCAAGGGCATACTGAGTAACCCAGGGATATATACTGTACATCTTACTGTACAGCCATACACAGTGCAGCAGCAGCAAGTTGGCCTTGTTGACTCAGCCTCAGTATAGATGTCTGGGTAAGCATATCCGGCCCCTGTGTTTAGGGTTGGGCATCATTGGAAAATGCCAGTACCACCAGTACCCTCAATGTATTGTTAAAACCAAAGGATTATTCATTTGATACTCATCATGTGAATGGAAGCTGTGTCTGTCCCACTCACTCCCCTTTAGCTACTGCACTGCACAGTCCTCAACGCCCACACAGCACAATGTAAGGACATATGTAAATAAGATTAAATTGCGTTACAGTGTGGAGCTACTATACCTGCATTAATACAAAAAAGAGACCAGGCAGACAAAAAGGAAAGCTTTGACATGTAAAACAAAATCCCGAGATGTTGTTAAAACGCTGACATTATGCAACTAGAAACTTCATTTCTTCATTACTTCATGACTTCAACTAGAAACATCTGAAAACACAGACATGTAACAATATGTGCAATTGTGTTAAAATGTAAAATAAAGAGAATAAGTCAAAACCACTAGAAAAATAAGTTTCAGTCTCCTTTTAGCAAATTAATTTTTCTAGTTTTGTCTAAACATTCACATGAAGCAAAGATTTATTTTTTCTTCTCAAAAAGCAACATTAAACAGGATTTGTTGGGCTTCCTAAAATAATTAGCTGCAGAGTGTCAAGGAGCAAGAGAGTATCCACACATGACAGCATTAACCTTTATCGTAACGTTGTGTTTGCATTTTCCTTCAGCTGTCACTCATTCATTAGGGTTGTTTCATTCCCTTTTTTCACTAACACTGTCTTCAAGAAGACAGAGGAGTGACATCAGAGGAGTGAGTTATGGGTTGCTCTTCATTAGTCATCGGTGCAATTTGCTGGTTTGACAGCGGGAGCCAATTACTGAATGAAATGCTAAATTGTTTGATTTGGTGGTAGCAGGATGGGAAGTTTCATTATAAAACATTTACTTAGAAATCACAGGAGCTCCTTTCTCAACCAGTGGCCTGTAGAGAAAAGGAAGGCTGAAAGGTTCGGTTCATCATTCAACGTTTAATGTTTTAAATGATTCGGGCTCCATTAAACTGTGCAGCAATACACATCTTAAAGTGAGTCACAGCTTTCTGAGTGACTCATAATGTGTTGAACTTTTAACAGTCATTATTTTGAAAGTGTGATTTTTCTCTTTAAACTAAATGTTTCTTAAAGAGACACAAAAGAAATAGTGCCGATAAGTAGCGGTTTTAAAAGTAGTTTTTAAAAAAATGCAATTTTCTTACATTTCAAGCCCGTTTTGGAACTACAGGTGCCCCATTCTTCACTGGCTGCAAAGAATGGTCAATTAATAACAGCAGTTTTTTTTATTTCGGCCTTCATAAAAAGAACAAAACTTGAGTTTTTTCTTTTCATGAGCGCAGTATGAGCCATATTTTTGAACGGACTACATATGATAGAATTGTTGTCCTGGAGAATAACATAAAAAACTTCATGTCAAAGGGTTCAGTCATTTTTGGGATGTCAGTTTGGCAGCAACAGATATAAACTACAGTATCTATCTGCAATATATGCGCCTGTGTTACTTACACTGTGCAGACTTTGATTTCCAGGTCTCCCTGTCCTTGAGATAATGCAGAGCATCAGACGGGAGCAGGAAGCGTTTTGTTCATCCATGCCTGTTTTCTCAACCAATTTTCACTCGTCTTCCGTTCCTCCGCTAACTCCTTTTTTTCTTACATTCAGTTTTTCCATTTAGTTTTGCATTTAATCCTCGACATCTCACTTCCTCCTCCCTCTTTATCCTCACTGCTTCCTGTTAATTTGTCTAAATCAACCATCAGACTTCCTGACCAACTCACACTTGTTGTCTCTGCAGAAACTCTGGTCCCTAAGTACCATAACTCTTAAAAAGCAGGAGAACTTTGGCTAGAACAAGTCTTTAAGGAATATAGGAGTAAGTCAGCACAAGTGCACAATGTACTATGGAACATATCCAGTAATAGATTATATTAAATAACCAAAATGTGTACAGAGCATTTAGGAATTCATATCACTTTCCTATTTGCTTTGTATTTTGTATTAGTTAAAAGTATTGTATCTGCTCGAAGACATTGGTCTATTTCTTAATCCCAAGAAATTGCACATGAATATACAAATAATGTTACGAATCCTGTTCTATATTTTTTTTTTTTGTGTCGATTTACACTTTCCCATTGCTTGATCATGAAGCTGCAAAGAGCTCATTTTGACGGTGTATTCAAGAATGCAAAGAAATATACGGACCATATGATGAAATGCAGAGCTAAATGCAAAATGAATTGCCAACCGGCATTTTTCTTGTCATGATCTCATTTGATCATGAAGCATGAATACGCTGCAAGCCATTCGCCCCTCTTCCTCACTGCTGTGTTCTACTCCTCCTCTCCACTTTACTGCGTGGTTAAAAGCACACTGTTTCCATAGAGACAGCTACTGCCTGTCAACTTGTGGTCAAGGCGGTCCGAGAAGAAAAGCAACAGCAGGGCAGTGAAACACACAGAGTTTCTGTATGCTTCAGAGGCCTAGTTAGTCTGTAGGGGTCCCACACCTTGTCCACGGCTCCACTCGGCGCAATAACAAACCCAATTGTTTTGCTTCATCGGTGGTGCCAACTATATCATAGGGTAGCATTGAGTGGGCTAAATATGTAGATTCAAGAATAGCATGTTTGTGGGTTTCTGAACCCGCAGTTCCAACAGCTAAATGCTCACAATGACAACGTGAACACACTGATGTCGAGCACAGATTGTTTGACATTTTAAATGGCAATGAGTAATAAGCACAATTTAGCGGGTATTTTGTCAATAACCAAAGTAAAAGTCATGGGAACAGTGAATTTAAATTATCTTAATAAAGGGTTCCTGAGTATCTGTTCAAATCATTCATGACAATACATGTAATAGTTTTGAGACTTGAAGAAAAACAACTCAAACATCATGGTGGTTATTGAGTAAAATACACAAACGTGATTAACATACATCCTCTGGGGACCGACTGGCTGGCAATCCAGACACTGCCTCTCTTCCACAAGCAAACCACACACACACACACACACACACACACACACACACACACACACACAGCTTAAAAGCTCGTCACATCAATGGTTTAATGTCTCACTGCAGTTGCGTGGCTAAAAATGCTTCAACCTGCTGTTGAATCCATTCGACATCGCATGCTCTGAAGACATTCAACCTCACTTCAGGCGCGCACAAACAATCAGTGGCTTGACACTCACAAAGAGCCTGATTCCAGCCTTGACCTGCTATTTAAACTTGGTAGGTTACGCTTCCAACAAAGATGCAGTATCTGACTGGGGAATATGTATCTCTGCAGCAGGATCAGTTTTCTCCAAACATACATGCTTACAAAGTTTTTCCTATGAAAACGGTCTTTTCTCCGGCGGCAACTTGAGACGCTGCATTAGGTTTGGTGGTAGAAACTGATTACATCATCTTTGTGATTGTGGGGCTGACATTTTAATTTCAAAATACCACGATGAAAATTAGAATAAACCTTCACTGAAAAAATTTAATTCAGAGACGTTTATGGTTTTATGTCCCTATACTGAAGTCTGCTGTTTGAAAACGACGCAGTAAAACCAGGTTGTGCTGGTCCAAAATATTAAAGATGAATATATAGGGCTTGAATCATTGAAGACTGTTGACTGTCGAGCTGGCAGAGCACTGATGTGGCTTCAGGTCACATGTGCCCTTTTCATCCAGACCCTTGGTGCTTTGTCAGCCACACAAATTATTCCAGCAACAATATGTTTTGGGAATATCTCGGTGGCCCGATGTATCGCGCTGATGCCTTAAAGTCGACCAGCACAGAGGGGATTAAAGACAGATGTCAGCATGTGGAGGTGTTGCCGACTGTACTGTACATGTGCTGTTGTCATGGGTACACGGCATGGACGAGGAATTCAATACACAGTCACACATGATAGATCTACGATCATAGACGATAAGTAGCATATTGAAGTTTTGAAGTGATCTATGTATCCACACCTCTGGCCATAGTTCAAACAGCGTTATATTTGACTTTTCAAATTGTATTCAAAATGATTCAGAAATATGTCTTTGTACAATACCAGTTTGAGTATTGTTGTGTATCGTACTTATGTTTTTAATGATGCCCTGCTCTGCTCGACGACCATCAACCATCCTCTGTGAGCAACACAACCAACAAGGATGTTGTTGTTTGCTGTGAACTGGAGATAGCGAGACATATTTGCAACTATACGGAGTGATCATATTTTAAATTCAAATAAGAGGCTGTGTGCAAAACAGTCTACATTTGTGACTTCTGCTTATGTACAGAATGTGGTGTGCGTCAGTCAAAATACATAAACTGTCTAGATACTTCTAAGCTGAACACTATTGTATCGATGTATGGATGTGCAGGTGGAGTAATATGTATAATCATGTGGAATCAGTTGGACCCACTAACACAAACGTAGCGTAACGGAATAGAACTTCTGACTATTTTTTATTTTCATAATTGAATTCTAAAATAGGGTTTGAGTATCGGGGCCCATCTCAGACACATTTCATACAGCACATCGTAAGCTTATGAAAACCAAAAAGCACATAATAACTGGAATAATTCAATAACACTGACACCTGGTACACAAGGAGACTGAACGGAGAAAGAAACTCTTGAGAAGACATTGTATGAAATTAGAAAATGAATTCACTGTTTTCAAATCGTGAAATAATATAACATTGACCTTTAAAATCACCCAGCAAGCGAGTACCAAAGAAAGCCCAAAGTTAAAAATATTCCCTCACATCAAATGTTTTGATTAATTTGAATGTCATCTCCTGATACACAGGGTTATTCATTGACACACACATATATGCCGGGTGGCCTCGCTCCAGGTCCTATGATTTGAATACCAAAGGAATATATCCCTTCGAACAACCGTATTCCTAAAGACAATTTAACTGTGCTACACCACTGAATTAATAAGCTGTACATTCCGTATTTTGACATTTTTTGTGTAGAAATGAGGAATATGACACATCAGAAACATATTTGGCAATCCATTGAAGATGAATAAATAAGGCCCTTGCATGATTTACCTCCCAGCCGCTGTAACCTTCAGAGAACAAATCCAAATCCTTTGCTTCCAACCAGGTTACAAGTCCAGTAAGTTGCTCTATGTACTGTTGTTCTGTGAAGATGTGCTCATTCAAAGCCAATGGCGCCCCTTTCGAGGTTAGATATATTTTTAAGCTGTAAATCCAAATGTGGCTAATACTCTGCGTAATGGTTTCCCGGGTTCAATGAAACCATGGATACATTTAATATTGCTACTGTCCAGTAGTCAAATACAGATGCTTAAGTTGGGGTCCACACCACCTTCTGCTCACTGCAGAGGTGAAATGTAAAGTTTCTCTTACACGGTTGGAAACACAGCTCATGTAAATGTCATTAAATACCACGATTAATGCATACTCAGTTGGCAACTTTGTTCGGTGCACTCCAACACCTCGCTCCACTACTCATTCATGTAGAAGTAACTAGATGTGACAACAGGCAGAACATAGGATCACCGTCACACTCTGACCGCCACTGTTCTTAGATCTTATACCTTTGGGATGTAGTGCAGAGGATAAGGAAAAGGAAAAGATTTCTCTGGAGGTTCTAGAGTACATGCACTATATTCTGAAATAAATAGAGGACATGTCTGCATGTGCAGGGGTAGTTTAAGTGATTTGAAAGGCCCCAAGCAAAAACCAAGATAAGAAGTACAAATGTAGATACTGCCTTTCATTCCTTTAACTATAACACGTAAATCTTTTTTGAGGACATGATGTCCTTTTCTAAGTTTAGTTTATATTCGAAGATACACATGTTTCTGCTTTTTTCATATTGTTTTGTATTCACAGTTACTCTGTGGAAATGTATCTGGCCTTGTCTCCTCTGCTCTTGTTAATGCTTTCTGCTCATAAACAATATGGCCGTATTGTCTCTTGTTATTTGCTCAGGACATTAATGGAATATATGCAATTGCCCTTTCCAGGGAATATAGTGTGGGATACTGGAAAAGAGAAATATGCACCAAGTAAACAGCTGCACATTAAAATCTGCAGTTTAATTGGAATAATCTTTAATAATTAATACATAAAAGGCAATCATCCAAGTAATTTAAATGCCTTCAAGACCAGTGCCAACATCTTATTGTATATTGTGGCATGATAAAAGTATTGTGTTTGCAGTTGTATTTTGCTGTTGGTGTAGATTATGTATAGCTTTGAAATATCAAATAATAAAGAGAATTATTTTCCCCAGTTGATAAGATATGTAACACAAGAGATGACTGTCATGCAGTCACACTTAACTACCTTTAGTTAATCATTCATCGCTTGACATCCCTGTTTTCACGATGTAAACAAGGGGGAAAAGCCTTAAGCCAGTTCTACATCCCTGATGCTACGAATAGGACCTGTGACTTCTTGACACTGAATCAAACACGACACTTTGACAGCACTCTGCAGGTAAGAGACGTTCAAATGATTCATGTTATTCATTACATTAGTTGGCATACATTACATTATATTGATAGATGTATCAAGTCAATCCAGTAAGGACATGCAGGAATACACAGTGAGTGATTTCACAGTTGTTCACTTTTTAAAACAACAACATTTCGATAAATTCATCCTGATGTGGATCTGTTAGTCCTTTTTATTAAGCCGAGCCACCATATGAACCTCACCATGTGTGTGGAGATATCCCTTATGTAATTCCTGCTGTGTTCAGGTAGGTGTTCCTTTCTTGGTCTGGTTCTCTATCTCATGGTATGAGGGTGTTTTGTGCGTAGACGTACAGTATATGCTTCAGAATGAGCCTGTGGGGTTAACAGGATTAAAACCTTCAAATATTTGTCAACGCCAGTACTTTTATCATCAATAGTGAATCCTACCTCCACTATTCTTTCTTTGATAACATGCAACAACTGTGCACACATTAATAAAATAGCATCAATATGCAATCAATTGGATAGTTTATTGAGTTTATAGTCTTGTAGTGTGACAGACATTGTATTTGAACCTAGAAAACTCGATTTGAACTGTCCACAAGCTCATAATGTTGTTTATTGTTCTTATAAGCCGTACATGATAAGTGAGAAACAAATACAATTGTGTGTTGTGTTCCTTTTTACAGGATCTTCTCACTTCACATGTGCATCAAACCATCTACGAGTGTTTCATCTTTCCGTCAAAGAGGCAACCTCATGGTCCAACGCGTTGCATGAATGTAACTAGAACGGGCACTCGGTAGAGCGCATACCTTCGCATATCACAAGATTGGGCATTGAATTATGAACATGTTGGCATTAGTTGCATGCCAATTGGACAAAAATGTATCGTGCTATGGTAAAAAAAAGATGTTGACCTTTCCATGACCTTGACCTTGACCTTTGACCCGATTGATCCCAAAATATAATCAAATGGTCCCCGGATAATAACCAATCATCCCACCAAATTTCATGCGATTCGGTTCAATACTTTTTGAGTTCTGCGAAAGATTTTGACCTGTTCATGACCTTTGACCTTGACCTTTGACCCGATCGATCCCAAAATCTAATCAACTGGTCCCCGGATAATAACCAATCATCCCACCAAATTCCATGTGATTCAAGAAGATTTGACCTGTTCATGACCTTTGACCTTGACCTTTGACCCGATCGATCCCAAAATCTAATCAACTGGTCCCCGGATAATAACCAATCATCCCAACAAATTTCATGCGATTCGGTTCAATACTTTTTGAGTTCTGCGAAAGATTTTGACCTGTTCATGACCTTTGACCTTGACCTTTGACCCGATCGATCCCAAAATCTAATCAACTGGTCCCCGGATAATAAACAATCATCCCACCAAATTGCATGCGATTCGGTTCAATACTTTTTGAGTTTTGCGAATAACACGCATACAAATAAATTAATAAATAAATAAATACACAGCGATCAAAACATAACCTTCCGGCATTTTCAATGCGAAGGTAATGAGACATATGCATCATATGGGACTCTGTATGATGATGAAGACGCCAGGTTCACGAGATCTTATTCGGACAGATCCAAAGTTTAGCTTGGTCTGCATGAGGGTTGAACATGAACCATTTGACCAAGCAAATGGTTCCCCATTGGACCAAGACACATTCAAAAATATATCGAGCTATGTGTCGCCATTGGCCCCACGTGGAACGGTCTTCATTGTGCAGAGTGGAAACCATTCATGTGTAACAATGGTAAGCTTCATCATATTTGATTTTATTTTGATGTTTGAAAAAACAACATTAGATTACAACAACAAAAATAGCGAAGACTTACTGACATGCTAGTGAAGAAGCAGGAAGTTTGGGGATCACTGAAGGTCAAAGCGATACATCATCTGGGAACCATGAATATCTGTACAAAATGCCATGGCAATCCATCCTATAGTCATTGATATAATTTAGTATAGACATACTGCTTGGCCAGAGAGACTCACATTGCCATCCTTATTCATTCAGCTAGCGTGGCTTCCCAAGGCTTATCTGAGCCGCTACCATTTACATGACGTATTCCTTTACTCTGTGTGCTTTTGAAATGTGGTTGCAGACGTTGTCCTGCACAAACAAAACTATAAAAAGTCCAGTGTATTAACTTTTTTACTTTGATAGTGATAGGACAGAGAAATGCAATGTATTATTTATGTATCTATCTGTATGTATTGCAGGTGGTGACTACATCCTGATTGACATCCATAAGAGTTGGTGTCAGGCTCTGCAATACTGCAGAATTCACTTTGATGACTTGACCAGCATCAATAACGATACACAACATAAAAATGCATTTAATAAGGGAAAAAACACAACGTTTTGGATTGGACTAATGTTGGATGAATGGGAGTGGGAGGACGAAGCTGCTCTTCATTCAGAAAATGGTATTTTGCTCCAGAAGATAAAGATGATCCAGCGATATATATACACAGTCTGACCAATCTTTCTTGGGACTTTCTAAAATAGAAAAGGAAAACATAGCATTTTCCTTTTGCTCCAAAAGTAAGCAATATATACTGTAACTGTATACTGAAGCAACACTTTGAAGTATGATTGATTATCTGGTTAAAAAAATATATGTTTTGTTATATTTGTTGACTATAATTAGCAAACTTTTGGTTATAGTGCTTTTCGGTTAAATTCTTAAAAAATATATATGAAGAGAATTCTCTTGCTAGTTTCTCAAGATTACCAAACCAAGCTTTAACTTAAGGTTACACTTAATGGGGGGGGAAAGCAATCACATTAAATTGACATGATATCACATTATGTATGCTAAAATCAATGACATCACCTGTGATGGACGTGAACTTTTTCTGTTCTAGTTTGACAATTTAAAAGTACAAAGTGAAAAGACAAAATGTATCATGAGGCATTTGACTGAACTTGAATTTCTAATGGCAAATCTTTCTGCATACTTTTTCCTGGTTTCATGTCAGGTAACATTAGAATAAAATGTATGAATAAAAAGCTACCGTGGAAAAAGGCCCTTCACTACTGCAAGACCAACTACAAAGGCCTGCTGTGGATTAACGATGAGGATGATCAGAAGGCTGTCGAGCAATGGCTGAAGTACACTGATGTTGGTGGTCCGTTCTTGTCTGGTCTAAGGCTGAGTCATCTTTTTGGATTCTGGATTTGGAGTGACAGGATGGTGAACTACAGCAACTGGAAGAATGACAAAAAGCCGGAATTACCCGAGCCTGCAGTACCCGTGTATGCCCACTGTGGTGCCATCAACAAGATGGGCGGCAAGTGGAGTGATGAAGACTGTTTAGATCCCAAACCTTTTCTTTGTGAGGAGGAGATTGTCTTCATGAATGAATTGAAGATGGTGAATGCCTCGTCAGGGTTCAGCCACCCCTGACATGTTCTCTTACTACTCTGATTATTCAATGGAGCTATTTTCCTGAATTTAAGGCAGGAAAAACAGAAGCCTTAGCTTGGACAGTGATTTTAAGAGAAGAGTGAAAAAATCCAAGAATATGCAGGTAAAGCCCCAAAAGATGAAGGAATAGATTTAACGTATAGATATAATAAAAAGGGGGAGCAAAGCTATAAAAAAAAGAAAAGGAAACCGGAAGCTTTATGGACAAGTTCCAAGGCCATTATTCACACTTCTAATGAAGGCTCGATCCGTCACACGGTGACTCATCATTATAACTCATCATACGGCTCGCAGTGCGAATGTGTGTGTACATGACTGTCTTTATAGGCCTCTTGATCATTGCCCATTCCAGAGGAACAGACTTTCTCTTGACTTGTCGCTCGGCTCACTTCTTTGTCTCTTATGCCCGCCGCGTACAAGAGTGTGATCATAGCTCATCCAGAGGAAATCAGGGCTTCTTCGGGAAAACACAATTCTCCGCGGCGTAAATCACCGACCACCGAGGACTCGGACTTGCAGCCGAGCGCATTTCCTGGTGCAAAAGCGGAAGGTTTTCCGACGGCAAAGATGCTGACCAAATAAGAGACTGAGATATGGCCGACATTTGGGGTTGAATGACGGCCCAAGCCAGACGTTGTGGCAACCCGGGGGACTTGGAGGGAAGATTCAGAATAAAATCAGGAGACTCAGTCGGACAGTAACATAAAGTGTTGTTGAATAAAACGGGTAGGGAAAAGGGGGGGGGGGGGAGGATTTACAAAGTCAACAAAGGATTCCTCCCGGTCAGGGTCTTCGGCCTTCGATCTCACGCCGTTGTGAGACAGTTCCTTCTTCCTGTGTGGGCAGAGGAGAGAGGAGAGAGTTCTCTGTTGCCTCCTGTCCGATGCAGCTCGTCTCCTGAGGGCCCAATGATCTTCGTCGTCTCCTGTTCAGCCTGCTCCTCCTGCTGCTTTCCAGTGCAGAGAATATTTGAATATATGCTCCCTCTCATCACCTGATGGGCGGCAGGTGTGACCACCTCCATGTGCCCATTGGCTGCAGCACCTGCACTGGGAAGTCCACTTTATTGATGGTGCTCGGCTTTTCCCCCGAGTTTGCCAAAATGTCTCTTCAGCCCGGGTCATACCTCCACCAGAAGTGAGCTAAATGAGCAGAATATCTGAATGTCTGACGGTAACAACAATGAGGTAAAGGAGCGCCGAGCTCAATCTGATACGTGATACTAAAACCAGACGGAAGGGTTTGTCACGTAATGTGTTGCAGGAACGTCGGAAAAAGGTGAACATCTGAGGATAACGATTTGTTTTACAGCTTCAGGCGATTATAAACAATGTAGTTTTGGCAAATGTTAAAAGAAAACATGCTTTTCCATCCCACAGGCAGGTTTTGGGTTTCAGAGGGTTAACTGACTGGCAGCATGAAAGTACTTTGTAGTTATGGGTTTTTCTTTAGGACCCAGTGCTGGACTGCTGGAGGGTTATTTAGGGATTGGTTTAATTCTGACTGGAAACTTGGCAGTAAGTGGCCAGGTGATCTGATGCATGATGAGCATCCAGCTGGCTGCATTGCGGATGCACCACTGGCAGTTCAAAATCAAGTTTAATCGATTCATTTGAAACAATATTTAGAGATATACAAAATACACTCTCCTTTCAAGCTAGGCTAAACACACAGTCATCAATACACGTAGTATATCAGTAGGACGCATACAAGAAATATTTTATTGAATATATCTATATATATATATATATATATAACATATTTTTGGCCGGAATAAATTCAGCCATGTTATGCCAAAGTAATACATCCAATTTATCTGCTAGATGTGGGGAGAAAAATCTTGCATGAACTGAACTGAACAACCCTAACCTTAACCCTCTAACCCTAACACTAAAAATCTTGCATGAACTGAACAACCCTAACCCCTAACCCTCTAACCACTAACTCTAACCCTCTAACTCTAACCCAACCCTAACCCCTAACCCTAACCCTCAATCCTTGACCACTACTTTGGCGTTTCTCCAAACACAAAGCCCATTGTCAAATGTGGACTCCGGATTTTTAACGAGCAGCGAGGCACAGCAACGTGAGACACTCGATGCCTTGAGCCTTGATTTCCTACCGAGCTAACCGAATTGTTAAAAAGATACGAGCTGGCAAAAGTTATAAGCCATCGTCCCTTGTTGACTCACTTCGAATGTTTCACATTTATCTCCATTAACATTCTGTGTAGCATCTTTTTTTCCGAGAGGGACCTTACTAGCAGCAGCCCTCTTTAATTGGAGGGCTGCTACCGCACCTGTGCTCCTGAATGTTAAAAATGTTTTTAAAATGCACAGCACAGCCACACAGTTGCATAAGAGCTACATGCAGAAGCATGTTTAGTAATGTTAAATGGCTGTGTCGACAGTCATTATTACACTATTTCTATAGTTAGATTGTAGATGTATCATTTAGATGTATAGTTGCTTAGTTTCATAACCATCCTTTCTCTCAAAACATGTTTAATTTGAATATATTGCCAGATACAATTGCACATATAATGGTAAACAAAAAATCTTATTCCGTCCCATATTTTTGGTTTGTTTGTAATTATCTCATTAGAGTAAATTTAAAGAGCAACAATTACAATAACTCAAGAGTGTTTGAAGCACATTGAGATATCAACGGCAATTATCACATAACATCTCAGTTGCATCTGATTTATTAGTTTATCTTTATGTACAGGACTGTCTCAGAAAATTAGAATATTGTGATGAAGTTCTTTATTTTCTGTAATGCAATTCAAAAAACAAAAATGTCATGCATTCTGGATTCATTACAAATCAACTGAAATATTGCAAGCCTTTTATTCTGATTTATTGCTGATTATGGCATACAGCTTAAGAAAACTCAAATATCCTATCTCTAAATATTAGAATATCATGAAAAAGTATACTAGTAGGGTATTAAACAAATCACTTGAATTGTCTAATTAACTCGAAACACCTGCAAGGGTTTCCTGAGCCTTGACAAACACTCAGCTGTTATAAATCTTTTTTTTTACTTGGTCTGAGGAAATATTAAAATTTTATGAGATAGGATTTTAGAGTTTTCTTAAGCTGTAAGCCATAATCAGCAATATTAAAAGAATAAAAGGCTTGCAATATTTCAGTTGATTTGTAATGAATCCAGAATGCATGAAATTTTTGTTTTTTTAATTGCATTACAGAAAATAAAGAACTTTATCACAATATTCTAATTTTCTGAGACAGTCCTGTATATGCTCATTTGCTGTTGCTATTTCAAATGATTTCATATTTTGTTATACAACTACCACTGTAGAGCAATGCGCCCACGCCTGCTCTGATAAAGTCATTCTTTGAAGGTCAGAAACAACAACACACTCGCCGTTGATGACAACAGACTGTGACACACACCTAACGACGTCCATGCTGATGACATATATGTTAGTTTTGTTTCGGGGGAACCCTAATAGCCGGTCTTTATCATTTTGGTTCATATCAGCCACCATCTTTTGTTGTCCGGGAAAACCCACCGCACATCCATTACGACTTGCAAAGACTCTGTTATAATTTGCAACGTTTTCCATTTCACTGTCTCCGAAGTACTCTGTTCCCCCGATATGAGATTAACACGATTACCATAAACCTGCACATCTCGTGCCCGTACCGCTATCTCCAACAGTGTTTCCACATGGAAGTTTTATTGGACCAAGATTTTACTTCTATAGATACAGTGAGCAGGTCTCACATGGGTTCAGGCCAACTCAAAATGTTTTTAATAGGAAGGTAGAAGATGAATACGTTCCACAGAGCCAGTAACCCAGGAGATAATCTAAATTTAGAATCCGTTTAGATTAAACTTTCTGAGTGATGTTGCACAAATTGCTTAAATAAAACATGTTCTTCTATTTTGCTATCGTTTATAGCCTTTTCTTGCAACGTATCCATGATATAAAGTCATTTGGTGGATCAGTATAGACGTCTCTGCAGTGTAAATAGTTACAATTAGAGGTAAAGCATGGAGGAGAAGACGATCAATACAATGTTTATCTGGATTATAATATAATCAGGAAAAACATTTGAAAGATAATTCAGCAATATTTGTCTCGGCAACATTAACTCTGAGATTGATGATGATTCGCAGCCAAGAGTAGGAAGCTGAACAGCTATTTAATACATTATAGTATAAATTATCACATGATCTGATAATGTAGGGCTTTTTATAATAACATAATATAATATTGATGTCAATGCCACAGTCATTAACGACTTTAATTCATCAATCAAAGTTGTCATTTTTTTCTCATAATGTAATATACAGGACTGTCTCAGAAAATTAGAATATTGTGATGAAGTTCTTTATTTTCTGTAATGCAATTAAAAAAAACAAAAATGTCATGCATTCTGGATTCATTACAAATCAACTGAAATATTGCAAGCCTTTTATTCTTTTAATATTGCTGATTATGGCTTACAGTTTAAGAAAACTCAAATATCCTATCTCTAAATATTAGAATATCATGAAAAAGTATACTAGTAGGGTATTAAACAAATCACTTGAATTGTCTAATTAACTCGAAACACCTGCAAGGGTTTCCTGAGCCTTGACAAACACTCAGCTGTTATAAATCTTTTTTTTACTTGGTCTGAGGAAATATTAAAATTTTATGAGATAGGATTTTAGAGTTTTCTTAAGCTGTAAGCCATAATCAGCAATATTAAAAGAATAAAAGGCTTGCAATATTTCAGTTGAATTGTAATGAATCCAGAATGCATGACATTTTTGTTTTTTTAATTGCATTACAGAAAATAAAGAACTTTATCACAATATTCTAATTTTCTGAGACAGTCCTGTATAATGCCCTCACTACAAAGTGTATATGCTTTAGGCTATATCTGGCATTTCATTGTCAATTAGCATATCTCTGTTACTGTATAAGCATTATGTCGTAAGCGTTGTCATATTTAATTGACACCAATTGAACAATTATGGTTGTGTTCCACATATCTGGTTCCTTTGAAATAGGCAATTAGGTATT
The DNA here is from genome assembly GCF_029220125.1 of Pseudoliparis swirei. Lineage (NCBI taxonomy): Eukaryota > Metazoa > Chordata > Actinopteri > Perciformes > Liparidae > Pseudoliparis > Pseudoliparis swirei. Next base: position 12,943,286 of record NC_079397.1, on the reverse strand, counting down.
ACTGCTTGAGGCAGCCACACACACACACACGCACACACACATACACACACATGCACTAAATGAAGCCGCACATACACACACCGGCATCAAATCTGTCAAAAATGTGTGTGTGTGTGTGTGTGTGCACGCACACACAATCACTTGATTGTGTTTAAACGCTCGCTGCTGAGCTCGGCAGGCGTGCATGGTTGGCTCATTTTCCTCTTTTTGCTTTGAATGCCGATATTTCGCAATTTTAGATATAGACTTGTGACAGCAAACATAAGCTGTTCAAGATTCCAGGTCATGCACACTTAACGTATGTGTGGATCTGTGGAGTCCTAAGAAAGACATGCAGCTGGTTAAACTTAGCCTCCCCTCTGAGTTCCTGGTTTAAATGTCCATTTACAAGCAGATAGTGACTTTTATAATCCATCTCATCTTCTTTCTTTTCCCCCCATGTGTCCTCTTCTTAAAGATGACTCTATCTATTATATCTTCTTGTATAGGTCTTCTATGTGTCTTTGCCAATATGCATTTCTAAATAATAAACACTGTTCTTCCTACCCATGTTCCTCTTTTCTCTGTTTTTCGATCTCACTGCAGCTCTCTGTCCACAGCTATGACGCCCTCCACTTTACTTAGAAAACCATCACATTGTGAGAAATAAAAGGTTCCAAAGAGGCTCACGTTGAAATGCACTCCCGCTGAATGCCGCTGCATTAGGCTCTACTTGGAGCCCAGTTGACTTGCCAACATGAAAGGCGCCTATTAACATCGGGGAGAAGTAAATTCTTCCACCAGCAAAGGATAAAAGCTTGAAACATTTTGGGGAAATGGCAGCAAACAATGCTGGGCATGTTGCCCACTCTGCTAACACAATTCAAGAGAATAGACAAAATTGCAGAGGATGTTGAGAGGTAATTGTGTGAGAGGCTGAGCGAGTCCCCATTGCATGCCATTCAAGTGGATGAGTCCACAGATGCAGAAAATCCGTCGATTTGACTTGTCTGCCTGTGATACGTGTATCAAGATGACTTCCAGGATTATTACTCTCTGCTCCATTGCTTCCTTCTAAAACAACATGGCAGGAAATATGCAAGGCCTTTGATGAACGCCGTAGACGTCCAGTCAACTGAGCTGGTTGACGCGCGTGGGTGTGTGGAATTTGGGTGAAACTCTGGCTTCATCGCTCAGGTGTGAAACGGTGAGCCCACTCGCTGTGTCTGGAGAGATGTTGGTGAGCAAGATAGATTGTGTATTATGTGATGTCCAGTAGACCATAGGTCAAACGTGTTGTGCACCGACAGATATGCTAGAGAGGTTCATGACATTTATGTTCGCTTTCTCTCATTCCAGGCTTCCTGATTGTGTTCACCTGTCATCACACCTGTCTCCTATGCTCATCAGTGTCAGCCCCGCCCCTGATTGGTCCCACCTGTGTCTTGTTACCATGTGCTTAAATTCCCCTGTCTCCCAGTGTTCCTTGTCAGTTCGTCTGGTCTTTTGCCATGATCAGGTCGGGTTATGTTGTGCTCTTGAAAAGTTTTTGATCCCTCACTACGTGAGCGCTTTCATTTTGTTCACGGCAGAACCGAAAAATAAAGTACTTACAAATACTTTATCTCTGTCTCCCGGGTCGTGCAATTGGGTCCTACTTCCTAAGTGTCTGAGATCGTAACAGAACGAACTGACCACATTATGGACCCAGCCGACCCAAGAACGCTTCACGCCGCTCTGTCGGTACAGGGCGTGACGATTTTTCATCACGAGGAAAAACTGGACAAAGTCAGCCGGAAATACAAGAGCTGAGAGGACGCCAGGCCGGGGTTCAGGAAGAATTATCTACACAGATGCAACAACTGGTTGCCCAAATGAATAATTTTTCACTCATCAACAGACTGCTCCTCCGGTGACGTCATCCACAGCTGAGAATTTGCCTGTCAATACTCCAGCTGACGACCCAGGTCAGGCTGTTTCCTCCCGTTACGGCTGGCTCTTCCGGAGAGATTTTCCGGAGACTCTTCGAATTGCAGAGCCTTTCTGGTACAGTGTGATCTGCATTTTCAACACAACCCAGCAGCTTTTTATCTGAGCATGGTAAAGTGGCGTTTATTGTGTCTCATTTAACGGGAAGAGCTGCAGCCTGGGCTACTGCAGAATGGTCTAGAGACACCGAACTATGTTACTCATTGGCCGATTTCATAGAGACTATGAGGCGCATTTTGACCACTCATCGCCTGCTACGGAGGCCAGCAGAAGACTGTTTCAAATACGTCAGCTCAACCGTCAGGTGGTTGATTATGCCATCGAGTTTCGTACAGCAGCAGCGGACAGCGGATGGAATGTTCCGGCTCTTCGTGACGCCTTCATGACAGGACTTTCGGAACCGATAAAGGACCAGCTGGTTCCACTGGAGACACCCCGGGATCTGGAATCCCTCATCGCTGTGGCCATCCGGATCGATAACCGTCTTCGGGAAAGAGAGAGGGAGCGTCGACGCAACCGAGATGTTATTCCCAGCTTCCAGAATTCGCCTCGGAGGGTCGCGCCGCCAGCGGAGGATTTCCAGCTCATGTTACCGGACCATCAGAGGACTACACTTCCGAATGACTCCGGTGAACCCATGCAGCTTGGAAGAACCAGGCTTTCTCTGGAGGAGAGGCAGCGCCGTCTACGGAAGGTTGCTGTTTCTACTGCGGCCAGCCGGGTCATCAACTCGCTTCATGCCCGGGAAAGATCGTGCTCACCAGTCAAAGGAGGCGCTGGTGAGCAAGTTTCCGCAGACTTCCCTCCTCGACCTGTTACTCAGGTAGACATTTGTATTAACAATCAGACCATTGACCAGGGTGTGTTAATAGACTCAGGGGCTGACGAAAGCCTTATAGACTGGGGCCTAGTCAAACAGCTAAAAATAAAAACTGTCCCGCTATCTCATCCTGTTAGTGCCAGTGCCTTAGACGGCCGCTTGTTGTTCACAGTTACCCATTGCACTGAGCCCATACGGATTACTATAAATAAGGACCATACCGAGAGCATGCAATTTCATATTTTTGAGTCGACTCAGCACCCGATTATTTTGGGGTTTCCTTGGCTGAAGATCCACAATCCTCACATAGACTGGCCTTCAGGGAAAATTAAGGAATGGGGAGAGGATTGTAAGGGCAGGTGTAAATTTTCGCAACCTGTTAATGCACCAACAGACTCTAGTAGGATCATTATAGATCACCCTGACTATCCTGATCTACACAAGGTACCTTCCTGTTACCATGATTTAAAAGAAGCGTTTAACAAGTCTAAAGCCTTGTCGCTACCTCCTCACCGAGATTTTGACTGTCCCATTGATCTCTTACCGGGAGCCCCCATTCCCAAGGGGAGACTTTACTCGATTTCGAGACCTGAGAGAACAGCAATGGATGAATACATCTCCTCTTCACTCAAATCAGGGATTATCCGTCCTTCATCGTCTCCAGCCGGAGCGGGATTCTTTTTTGTGGGAAAGAAAGACGGGTCTCTGAGACCTTGCATAGACTACAGTCCACTAAATGACATTACGGTGAAGAACCGCTATCCTCTGCCACTCATGTCATCTGCTTTTGAACTGCTTCAAACGGCCAAGATATTCACCAAGTTGGATTTAAGAAATGCATATCACTTGGTTAGAATAAAACAAGGATGAGTGGAAGACTGGATTCAACACTCAGAATGGTCACTATGAGTACTTGGTAATGCCTTTTGGACTGTGCAATGCACCGGCTGTTTTTCAAGCTTTTGTGAATGAGGTTTTGCGGGAATTCTTGAATATTTCAGTGTTTGTGTATCTGGATGACATACTGATTTTCTCCCCAGACGCTAAATCTCATGTTAACCATGTCCGCCAAGTTTTGCAGAAACTACTGGATAATCAGCTATATGTCAAGGCAGAGAAGTGCGAGTTCCACACAGAAGAGGTGTCTTTCTTAGGATACATAGTCTCACCTAATCATATCCAAATGGATCCTGCGAAAGTCAGTGCAGTATCCCAGTGGCCCACACCAGACTCCAGGAAAAAGGTTCAGCAGTTCCTAGGATTTGCTAACTTCTATAGGAAGTTTATTAGGAATTTCAGTTCTGTTGCTGCTCCTCTGCATGTTCTGACTTCTCCTAAGGTTCCCTTCAAGTGGACCCCCCAGGCGGATCTTGCTTTCAAACTTCTCAGAGATAGATTCACATCAGCTCCCATACTCACCATTCCAGATCCCCAGCGCCAGTTTATGGTCGAGGTGGATGCTTCCAATGAGGGAATTGGAGGAGTACTGTCTCAACGTTCTGCAGAAGACAACAAGATGCATCCATGTGCTTACCTGTCGCGGAAGTTGACAACGGCAGAGCGGAATTATGACGTGGGAAACAAGGAATTGTTAGCTGTAAAAGCTGCCCTCGAGGAATGGAGACACTGGCTAGAGGGTGCAGAGCAACCGTTTTAGTCTGGACAGATCACAAGAATCTAGAATATATAAGAAAGGCTAAGCGTCTCAACTCCCGTCAGGCCAGGTGGACACTTTTCTTTAGTAGATTCAACTTCACACTCTCTTTTCGTCCCGGTCTCAGAATCAAAAACCCGATGCTTTGTCTCGTCTTTACGATCCCGAACCACTTGCGGTAGAGCCCAAGACCATCCTTCCACTTAACCGGGTGATCGGAGCCTTTTCCTGGCAAGTGGAGTCAGACGTTAAAGAGGCAAATGTCATGAATCCAGCGCCTAGCGAGTGTCCCAACAATCTGCTGTTTGTTCCTGAGGCTCTTCACTCCAAGGTCATCCACTGGGCTCACTCATCTGTGCTTTCGTGCCATCCGGGAGTAGCAAGAACAATGTTCAGGATTCAACAACGTTTCTGGTGGCCATCCATGAAGAAAAATGTGGCCGAGTATGTAGCGGCTTGTCCGGTGTGTGCGTGTAATAAGACCTCATCTCAAGTTAAGATGGGCTTGCTCCAGCCGCTGCCGATTCCCCATCGTCCTTGGTCACACATTTCGATGTATTTTGTGACAGGATTTCCCTCATCCAGAGGCAAGACTACGGTTCTAACAGTGGTTGATCGATTTTCAAAGATGGCTCACTTCATCCCATTGACCAAGCTTCCTCTGCCAAAGTCACCGCAGAGGTCATGATGAATCACGTATTCAGGATCCATGGATTCCCTAATGACATTGTTTCCGACAGGGGTCCACAATTCATTTCCGCCTTCTGGAAAGAGTTTTGTCGACTCATAGGTGCCACCGTCAGCCTGTCATCAGGATATCACCCTCAGTCAAATGGACAGTCGGAGCGTCTGAACCAAGAACTAGAGACTACGCTCGTTGTCTCGTCTCCCGAACCAGACCACCTGGAGTGACCACCTCACATGGGTCGAGGTTGCCCACAATACCCTTCCCACGGCGGCCACAGGTCTCTCTCCATTCCATTGTGTCAATGGTTTCCAGCCTCCACTTTTCCCTAACAACGAGGAAGAGGTGATGGTTCCATCGGCACATGCCATGATCAGACGTTGTCGCAGAGTTTGGGCTGGTGCTCGCCAGTCTCTTCTCCAGTTCAGCTCGGATGAAGGCTGTTGCGGACGTTCATCGCAGGGTCGCTCCTCCTACAGTCCAGGCCAAAGGTTTGGCTCTCTACCAAAGACTTACCACTCCATGTCGCCTCAAAGAAACTGGCTCTGAGATTTGTGGGTCCGTTTCCAGTGTCCAGAGTCATCAACCCGGCGTCGACGCTTGCAACTCCCAGGACCTTGAGAGTGCACCCAACGTTTCACGTTAGTAAAATCAAGCCGGTGTGTGAGAGCACACTTGTTCCCGCCTCAAGCCCCTCCACCGCCCCAGTTCTTTGAAGGGGTGACGTTTACAAGGTCCGTAAGCTACTGGAGGTCCGTAATAGGGAGGGCAAGCAATTCCTGGTAGACTGGAAGGGTTACGGTCCTGAGGCTAGAAGCTGGATAGCTGCTTCATTTATCGTAGACAAGACTCTTATCCACGACTTTTACAATCAGCCTGGGCCATCAGGAGTTGGCCCTAGAGGGGTACTGTTGTGCACCGACAGATATGCTAGAGAGGTTCATGACATTTATGTTCGCTTTCTCTCATTCCAGGCTTCCTGATTGTGTTCACCTGTCATCACACCTGTCTCCTATGCTCATCAGTGTCAGCCCCGCCCCTGATTGGTCCCACCTGTGTCTTGTTACCATGTGCTTAAATTCCCCTGTCTCCCAGTGTTCCTTGTCAGTTCGTCTGGTCTTTTGCCATGATCAGGTCGGGTTATGTTGTGCTCTTGAAAAGTTTTTGATCCCTCACTACGTGAGCGCTTTCATTTTGTTCACGGCAGAACCGAAAAATAAAGTACTTACAAATACTTTCTCTCTGTCTCCCGGGTCGTGCAATTGGGTCCTACTTCCTAAGTGTCTGAGATCGTAACAAAACGTTTGTGGATGAGACACAACTTTGCGGAAATGTCGTGTTGGAAATCAAGTGGCTCCTTCTGGACATGGCCTTTGATTATATATATTTAGTGTTCACCTATAGCAGTGTGTTTGACTAAGAATGGCTTCGTACTGGTCCCTTTACTAGGCAGCATCAGTTGATCTTCATGACCTTGTCCACGATCAATACTGCACTTACTTGCAAACATTACATTACATGTCATTTAGCTCAGGGGTCCCCAACCCCCAGGCCGTGGTCCGGTACCGGTCCACGGCTTGGTTGGAAAAAAGTGAATAAAAAAAGTTGTACTTTTTTTTTTTTAAATCAGTCGGAAAAATATATTATTTTGAAAAAGGAGCGGATCCACCCGTGTGTACGTCTGAGCCGCGTTCAGGAGTCTTAAAGTTCGGGTTTATCGCTGCAGGCGAGTCTCACGCGCCGAACCCTCTGCTGGCGGCACAGTGACAAAGAATCTTAAAACATATTCAACCTGCTCAATGAATTCTGTCACTCCAGCGAAATGACGACTGTTTTCAAGTTGGCCGATAAAGTCGCTGCTGCAGGGCGAGTGAACAGCGGAATATTCTACATGTTTCAGACGTTGACCGGGTGGAAGAGGCTTTTAAAAGAGTTTGAGCGGTACTCCAACCACAAAAGACCCGACTGCAAAAGAATAGACCTGCAACCCATTTGTAAACAAACCCATCCGGTGAATCGAGCCCTTCCGAGCTAGAAGAAAATGTGTTCGAGATGCAAATGACGGTGGCCTTAAGGGACATTTCACACAACAACTCTGCCAGTGTTCTAATGACAGCGACCAGAACTCGGTGAGGAGCAGCGGACCAAACACACGTCTGTGTCGCCGTCTCCATCAGCGGCTCGTTGCAGGTAAACTAGCGCACGGCTCACACTAATTCGGTGTCATGATGAGTTGTAGTTTTGGCACTTTATGCCCTTCGTATAATTGTATGACATCATATTTATTACGTCATTTATATTGCCGGTCCGTGAAAATTATTTCTGACACGGAACCGGTCCGTGGCTCAAAAAAGGTTGGGGACCGCTGATTTAGCTGACGCTTTTATCCAAAGCGACTTACAATCCTGTTACAATCATACACCGTAGACACAGCTACAGGGAGCAATTCAGGGTTAAGTGTCTTGCTCAAGGCCACATCGACTAGGGCGGGGATTGAACCTCCAACCCCCTGATTGAAAGACGGACCTGCTCCCCACTGACACATAGCCGCCCAAACGTGTGCGATCACAGCTAAGAATTTCTTTGAATCGTTTCTTGGGGCGCTTTACACCATTAGTGTCCCTACTATTTTTTATAAACGATGTTCGCGCTGAAACAGACGACTCCTCAGGCCACCAGCTACCTTCCAGTTTCAACTTCTCAACCAGCTCAATCCTTCACATCAAAAGTCTTTCCTTTTTCCCCAAGCGTCAAAGCGACGCTGCATTCTTTTGCGAAATGAGTGTACGCTTTGTGTCTCCTGCATCCGTTACATGTGCTACGTGAGAGAACGAGACTGCCAGAACCTGTCAGCTCTCATGCAGAATCTGCTACTTCGCATCCGACAAAGGACCCAAGGACAGGAACAGAATGAATAGAGTGCTGTCGTCATCCAGGTGTCTTATCGTTATCCTTCGCGACACACCGTGAGGAAAAACTGCTGGATCCCACAACAAAATTGTGAATTAAATACCTAATTTGCATCTCATTCTGAACCAATCCTCTGGATAAAAAACTGGTCCGAATACATTGAATTCAACTCCATTGCCATTTCTCTTACATATAGTCGAGTGAGGTTTTAAGCTGCCTTCAAAATGAGACGAGATGCCATACACACACCTCTCCCTGTTTCAGAAGCTTGGCCCGGGGCTCACATGTATCGGGACTTAATGCAGTTTTGATGGATGGTTGTAATATGATTTAACATGGCACAAACTAGAACCCATTTTTATTTATTTATAATATTGAGACTCTATCCTCTCTTCCCCTTCTCTACAATCAACCACAATCCCACCTCCCCTCGACTAAAAGAGTGACGACTATCGTGTTTTCTCATTCTGCTCGTCTTCATTGCAACTGTATGATTCACCGATGTGGGCAAGCATGCATGCAACACAGCTGTCGATCTCAACGGGGTCTTCTTTCTCTCCCTCTCACACGAACACGCACACACACACACACACTATGGATGAGCTGCATGCCAATATCTGGTGCCATGAGAGACGACCATCCCTCCGATGTAAAATATTAATTCAGCCTTTCTGCCTTACGTCACGTATTTACATTTCCACATTGTCCCTTGCACACACACACACAATACACAAACAGACATACGCACACACACGCCATGCTGGAACTGTTCAGCCATTGGGCGAGAGGTTGTGATGAATGATTGCAGATTATTGCAGATAATACAGAAACATAAATGTGAGAAGGATTGCATCAAAGGGCTCCATTCGAAAAGGATTCTCCGCCTGGCTGCTTCTTCCGACTGCTCCTCCATCCAAGGACAGCGAGTCAGATACAGCGAACAAAAAGAAGATTTTATTTATTCACACAATGCTAAACCATATTCTATACGCGCTAATTGTGTTCACGTGCTGTCACTCATATACTCGTGTCTTTACTTGCGAATGGCTCATCTGCTCATATCTCTCCATTCACGATCTCCCTCATTACTCCACTTTCCTTCTTCTTGCCTGCCTCTTTCACACCGTTTAGCTCCCTTGTTCTCTTCCTCCCTCTCAAATCTCTTTCCTCTCTCTCTCGTTGCCCCTCTTTCTCCTCCCTAAACTCCGCTATGTGCGCTTCGAGACCTTTAACCCTTCCTCCTCTTCTCCCCTCTCTCTCATTATCCTTACTGGTACGTCTTCATGTTCCAGACTCCCATCCCGCTCCATTTGAGCAGTCGTGAACCGAGACTGTATCCCTCCATGTCTCACTCTTTGCCTCCCGGGTACCAGCTAATCGTGGCCTTAAGGTGGAACGCTGTCATAGACCCTACAGTGCAAATGGACAAAGCCAACGACACCGGCTCCCCGAGGAAAACACCTCGTCAACCTGCCAACGGGGGCTTAGTCGCCCTCTCACACATGGATTGACACACAGAACAAGACACAAACAGACAGAAGAGCGCCAGCAGGCATTCAGACAAAAAAGATACATTTGCATACAAAAAATTAAGTATACGACAGGGGAGGTTCAAGAAGAAGTAAGTGGACCTGTACAAGCAAAGATGACATTAAAAAAGGATATCCATGAAAGAAATGTGGCCAAATCCGATTTTTAAAATACTTCGCAAAACCTTGTCCTCTTGGGCTTGTGATCATTCACATATTTAAATGCACTGGCAGAATATCACAAAACATGGCGACACACGCGTAGTATGCTCTACATACATCTACACTTTTGTTTCAAATTGTTTTTCAAATTGTTTCAACTAAATGGGCCATGTTGATATTATTTAATGACATAACATGCATATTCCAAACTCTATAATAAACCTGAGGTGATGATATCAGATAAAGTTTCCCTGTGATGATATGGATGAATTTTCTTCCCTGTCAAATTCGACATAAAAGATATGCAAGTTTACTGTTGACTAGTGCATTTAATTATCAAGCATTAATAGTAGTAGTTATTGCCGGGTAGTTGTGCTGGCAATAACTTTAATCTTTTCACCCCGGCAGAAAATATATACGTACGTCTCGCCATATAATTTTAGCTGTTTTCTGTTATATGTATATGAACAAAGAGCTTGACACTCTTTATACCGATGTTTGAGTATTATGTGTATGACCAGTAGCCTGAGACTGAATGAGAACTACCAATAACTAGAATTAGGAGCGACTAACTGTCTTCTGTTCTGCTTCCTGAGCTGATGTGGCACTGTGAGGATTAGCTCTGGTTCTAGTCCTGCTTCACCCCCTGCTGTGTACTAAGCAATCATTGTAGCATTTACTCCGATTCGGTCAAGCAGCAATGGTGTGGAGCGGCATATTGTGCACAAGTGGTGGCTCTGAGGCGGGATATGAATAGAAATGTAGAGCCGGCATAACATGTTATCAAATGTTGAGAGAGCGAGAGAAAGAGCGAGAGAGAGAGACATGCCCATATTAAGCATATGTTTCATGTTTTCATATAGCTTCAAATAGACATGAAGCTTGTCGAAGAAACGCCACATTGTTGAAGAAAAGTTGCTTTCAGGTCCAATTCTGCAGCTGGTTCATGTGAGTTTTAATCACTGCGCTGTGGAACAACAAAGCTGTAGCATTCCTACTGACTCGAGTACGTTCTGGTCAGGGTTATATAGAGGTTTACAAGAAATAACAGTTAACCAAAAGATGTGGGTTGGGCTAAGCTTCTCAGGAAGGACAAAGGATCAGCACCCCAGATGTGTATTCATTGTCATTCCAGAGGGTGGGATGGGTTTGGGAATTGAATGTAAAAATAAAAGGCTTTCTCTCTCAATGGAGACGTTACTCCTGGTCCAGACAAGAATTAAAGGAATGGTTTCACACCTACAATCAAAACCAATAGTAGCTTAAGTATGCACACAGACTGACTGTCCAGAGCCTGTGAAGATTATTCATTATTATATATCTGTTGTTTGTTTACTCTGTATACACAAAAGGAAGTATACCATCTGTTTTACAGAAAAGTTATGTGCTGGACTATTTCTTGCCACTTAACAGTGACTTTCTGGAGTCACTGCTGATGTCACAACGTCATTTTATGACATTACGGGTCGGAGCCAAGTTGGATGTTTCCCCCTGTTTCCAGCATTAATGCTAAGCTAAGTTAATTGCATTTTACAGACATGAGAGAAAATGTCCGCAATGATCTGACTAGACAACAGAAGTTTGTAATTTAGTAAGTAAACAGATTAATGTCTCAAAAATAATCGGGTAATGATATATTGATGTCACCTTTAAGTTTGACACATCAGCATGGTGTGTCACTTCTTTCCTCGCGAAGCATAACTCTGAGCAGCATCACATAGGATTTGATGAAAATCAGATACATATATTTCATCATGATCAGTTCAGTGATCGGGCGTATAAGATTGTGGCTATACGAATACATGTAAGACCGTTTTTGGTGCTGAACGCTTGAATATGAGTGACAGCCACAAACCTGTTACAATAAGATTAAACGGAGAAGCGTGATACACATCGCTGTTTTCACCCCGTACACTGCGATAAGTGGGGTGATTACTACTATTTGCGCATTAATAAAGACAAATATATTAACCACATTCAGTGAGTTGCTCTTACAAAGTCTGTGATAATACTTGTGATGTAATGCAAGACGACATATTCCCTTCTCTCAGCCAAGCTCAAGTTCTGGTGTGGAGGCAAATCTTCAAGGTAACATTTACACTCTTTTATAACTGTTTTAACTTATAGGCATCCTGCTGTCGTAAACAAAAAGTGTTATCCCTAACCAGTTATGTATCTGCCATTCACACTTTGTGCTTCATTAACAAATGTATATACAGTATATATATATATATATATATATATAGTATACTTTTTTTATATATATAAAAAAAGTATACTGTATATATATATATATATATTAAAACAATTATATATATATAAATATATATATATATATATAAATTTAAAAAATATATATATATATTATATATATATAAATATATATATATATATACACCACAAGATAGGAAGATACTGAAGATACTCAAGAATGTATTGACTGAGTTACTCATATACAGTCTTGGAACACACACACACACTCGCACACACAGTATATACAGTGTATATTGTGTTTGATTAAGAGAGCTGATGGCAGATGTGACCATATTCGGCCAAAAATGTTGGTATTTTCTCCCACCACGACACAAACATCATTTTCACAGCTGGATTCATTAAGTTTTTGTAATTTCTTTGCCAAATTTGTTAACATCCTTCTCTGCCATTTTACTATCTGAAGCACAACACATTCAGCTCATCCTCTTTCGGTCTTAGAGACAATATCGGCTTAAGTTTTAGTTTAACTGAGCAGCCATATTTTCTGATTGTAGTATTTTCTCATATTCTCGAACCAGGCTAAATCTGTGCATGCTCAAGTTTTTCTTCAAAATCAAATTGTGTTATTGCCAATGTGGCGTTGAACTATTCATATCTATATCATTCACCACTCATCAAAGAAAGCAATTTCCTTCCTGCGAGCTCCTTCAGACACACGGACACCGATGCTTCAAACTGTTCCTGCAGACGTATCGTCTTGTGCATGCCGACCGAAACACACACGGCGAGCACGACCCGACTGGGTTCCCACTCACACTCCATATCGAACGCAATGACAAACCCGACGGGCGTGGCATGACATGACCAATCGCCAGCACCGCAGCGAGATGCCTTTTGGCACTTTCTGAATGGTGCCCCTGAAAAGCAGAGTGGAGGAGGATCATTTCAGCCACGATAGTAAATGCCTTGACGTGGCCTTGAGGAGCCGGGGAAGGGGGCTTGCGTTGTCAAAATGGTTGTGGCCCCACAATGGCCATTTCTTCAGGGGCATCCATTCTTCAGAATCAAACACCGTTACAATAATGGGCCGGGGCTTTTAAAGGTAAAAACCCATCTGATGGGTAAAATGCTCCCGGTATTTTCTTTCTCTTTTTGAATCATTCTTCAAGCAGAGGGGTGTGTGTAGGAGGATGAAAGGGGTTTAAATTGCAGGTGAAGATACCCTGATATATTTATATATATATATACTGTCTGTGCACATCAGTCGACACAAAGGCAAAGGTATGAGTTTCTAGGTTGGACCAAAGTGGATCTCAATCCTTCAGGCTCAATGAATGCGTGGCCTCCTGAGGCAAGTTTGTGCATTTTTACAGAGACACGAAGTTGACAGAAGTCTGCTGTTCTTTTCAACTCCGACTCACAACCACCGAGATGCATTACAGAGAGGAGGGGACCACGCAGTCCGATTGATTGCTGTGAAATGCAAAGAGACACCAGTGGCTATTCCTCTCTTTGGACTGGAGCTTGAAAAAGAGTTTCCTTAAAACTTGGTAAAGCTGTGGTACAGCGTTGAGATCAATAGCTCTGAATATCACAAGGTCACTGTTTAATGTTTCTATGATTACAGTGATATGCGCGCGCACAAAAGCCCATTTAAATTATTACTTTTACCTCCCTGATTGGACTCACTTCAGCTTAAATAAAGCAACTCGTCCTTAGCCTCGGAGCAAGACAGTGTGTACTGTCGAGTGCCATTATGTTGAATTCCATGCTGATTTACATAAAAAGCCCAACATTAAACGTCTCCTCTGTTGCAGGAGGACACAGTTAAATTTGAATTGGCAAAAAATAGGAAATCTTTTTTTGGTAAATACAAACAGTTCTCCACGATAGAAATAAATGATAAAACAACTTGTTTCTTTTGTGACCTTGCAATTACAATACAGTAAAAAATGAGGACGCATAACCGCATGTTATTCTTCGAGACAAAAAAGAAAGGAACGTAACAGATTCTGACAACTTGTTGGGATATTGGAGTATAATGTTGCTAACTTATTGTATAAGTGCTAATGTATTAAACGGGTGTTTAGAGAGATGTCGTTTAACTCAGATAATAAGGAAAACTCTGAAATAGAAAACGATCAAATCGAGCTACTAGTCTTAATAACGCCATTTAAAACTCTGAAGAATAATTCATCATTGTGCCCACACTGTGTTTGAATGAGAACATAATTGTGTCTGAATTGGTTGTATTGAAGGTCTATTCATACTGTCGTGTTCAAAAATCTTCAAGAATGGGAAGGACGTCTTGATAGATGATTATATGGAAGGCCAGCAACCTGAAGGCCGGCACGCTGTCAGTAATCAGCGTGTAGTTAGCTGTCTCACACATCCACCCACGAGCCTCGAGGTAGATATACATCGAAGAAGAAAGAGTGATTTCACTCCATTGGTTTAATAATACAAGCGCAACATTGGTGCATATTTTGCTCGTAGGCGGAGTCGTCTTCTGGTTGGTTTACAGTTGGTGTGCAAGGCGTGTCCGCTCCAGCTGATCTTCTCAGGTGCGTTCATTGTAAACAGTTATTTCTGGTATACTTTCCACAAAACAACATCAGAATCAGAATCAGAATCCGTTTATTGCCAGGAATGTTTACACAAATGAGGAAAAAAAATTTGGCGAAAGGTGCAACATTTGACATGACAAACAACAATCAACGCGACAGCAACAGTGCAAAGTGTGTATTAACTTAAGTATAAGATAAGATAAATAAAGATAAACAAATAAGATAAAGATAAACAAAGATAAACAAATAACGTTAAAGTGTTAAGGTGTGTGTTTCAAGAGACATGTGTGTTTAAGTTAAAGTGTATGTTACATGTGACGTGGCGGTACAATGAGGCATTACACTGAATGCAAGCTTAATGAGCGGAGTTATAAAGTTATTTCAAAATACTTAACAATACCTTATTAATAAAACGCTCCATTTGCTTCTCTGATAATGTTCTATGAATGATACTCATCATGCTTTTGTTCTCATTCCTCAGTCATAGGCAGTAACAATAGCAGCACATCTTCAACAGTACAGGATACGCGACTCCTCTTCTGGATCCAAGACACACGCTGAGAGAATTGTTTTACTCACAGTGGGGTTTCTTTCTGCCCGAGACCTGCAGGGGGATTTTTATTACAATTTATTTTGCAGCAATCGCGGCTATGCGAACTGCTGATGACGCTAAATAAATCTCTGTTCTGACTTTGTGTCATTCAAAGCAATCTTATTTTACCGAGGGAGAGCGCCATACTGCACGTCGACGTCGGTGTTATGAACCCGCCTTATGAAACGTGGATGCATTTGTTCATCTGAATAATGGCTTTTTACACTGGAGTAAAATACTGCACCATGGACTTGAAACCAGGGTTTTGTTGGTCAAGAGTGCAATCACTTTCTCTGTCTTTAACCCCTTCCAAAGGCCATTTTAATGGCCATAGATTTATTTATTTTGTCCCTATGAAACAAAGCAATTACTAAAAAGCAACATGTATGAACTGGTTTGACATAATTTATTTTACTTGCAGCTAAATATCTCACTCCCTCCATCCAGTCTCTCTGTTTCTGGCGTATTTGATGCAATTTCTTCCTATGACCAAGACCAGTTACTTTAATATTCTATCTCATTTCACCATGTACATGAAACGCATTAATGTCACTCACTCCTTTCATCCTGCTGACTTGTGTTTGCCAACTTGACTTATCTTTCATTTGCTTGTTCACTTTAGCTGAGGTGAGTTGGGAAGCATCCTTTCTGATTTTATTTTATTATTACTGGTCAATGGTGGCCTTCCATCTGTGTCCAAGATCAAATTAGCACTAGAGTTTGTAAAAATACATTTGTAGCTGACATAGAGTACAGGAAAAACAAACATTTTCATGTCTAGAAACAGAAGATAGTAAAAATAAAAAATAAATTACTGACCAAAAATGTTAATTATTTTAAATGATAGCTTTGCTCAGGTGAGTTTTCCAGCATTTAGGAAAAGTATCTGAAAAGCAATTATTACCACATATTCAGTGGTAAAGATCAATGATGAGTGATTGGTAGAAAGGGTGGGCTAAATGTTCCCGATCCATCTGAAATCTGAGCCTGGCCTTTAAGAGCTCTCCAATCAATGTCACGTTCAATGGGACTCATTGACTGTTAATCCATGGTCTGCAAGCTCCTTCTCCACCTGGTCGACCGTAAACTTCTTGAGGAAACAAAGGGTCCGAGGGAAAAAACCCTGAATAATTACAGAAAACTGCAGCTTTATTGCAAAAAAAATGTTAGCCTTCAGAACAATGTAGTGCTCATACTGTATTAAAGAGAACACACACAAGCGAGAGAGAAAGCATATTCAGTGGTTTGGTAAGGATCACTACATTTTATACAAATAGATCACACACAAGATGAAAAGTCTGTATTACTGTAATGGCTGTATAAAAGTTCAGTGGTGCTTTGAGCTACAATATTAACAGGATAACACGCCTAACATATGTAGCATATTGTGTTTACCATGTCGACTGTCGTACTTTGGCATGTTTGCATGCTCGGCTTGGCTACTTAGAACAAAACACAAAGTGTGTGATGAAAATGGCATCCGGTGTTCAGGTATTTGGTCGCAAACCAAAGTGCAGGACAAATTCAAAATGAAACATGCAAAGGGTTTCATGCCAGTCCGTCTAGTAGATGTTGAATAAGTACAGATGTTGACCCGCAGGTGACACAACAACCAAAAGTGAAGTTAATAGAGCTCTTAGCACGGCGGAAACCGACATGGTTAAAGAAATTAGGAACTTATTCCGGATTTCCCATCGGATGATGTGTAACAGTTTAGCTCCACACCTTCCTTTTTGTATTAGTTTTCATCCTGTCAATAACGATCACGTCATTCCAGATCCTGCTTCCCATCTCGTCAGTCCAGCTCCCTTCACCTGCCTCTGATCACTCCCTCGTTAGTCCCTCATTACCTTCACCTGGTCTTCATGCCCATCTCACCTGTTGCCCATTCCCTAATTAGTCCCTGTCTACTTAGGTTCCCTCACTTGCTCTTGTCCTCTGCCAGATTGTCTTGTGTTTCTCAGACTAAGCCCGTGAGCGTTCCACAGTGTGTTTGTTTATTCGGTCTGTTCCGTTCCTGACAAACACTTTCAGTAAATGATCTTTATCAGCATTATCTGTGTCCTGAGTCGTGCATTTGGGTCCACCCTAATCCCGTCGTGACATGATGTGTTTGACTAGCTTACTATCGACGATGTAATAGATGCTCGACCTAATCTAAACGAGCAGCTTCAAAGCCTTTTTAAAGAAATCCAGCTAATGTGCAATTTGACGCATTCTTTCACACGTCGACATCTGACAGCGCAGCCTAATTATTTCTGTCTCTTTAGTATACTGTGTGCTCCCCTCATCCTTATTACTCTCCGCCGCTGTGTAATTCATGAAAACTGTGAGTAGAAAAGTCCAGGTCAGCAGCGGTAGCATCAACACAAGCAAAGTCAGCCATTGCTCGGTACTGTTTCTTTATCCGCACTGTCATCTATTCTTGTTATCACTTTTCTGCCTTCAGCTTTTCAAAAGGGAGGCAAACATCTTGCTGGGCCACATGAAAAGTGATTTGAGGGAGTTTTTCAGTATTAATCACCAGATATAAGGTGTAAGATGGAGATATTTAGAGTGTACTAGGAGAGGGGAGATATCCCAGAAGTACTGCTCGTAGCTTTTACTGTTTGTATACATTGCAGTTGATATTACTTCTGTGGTATTTCATGACAAAAAAATAATACTTGAGGCAAAAAGTAGAAAAATAGCATCACCTGTGGATCATGTCTGATTCCTATCGTCGGGCTCCCGTCGCTGCTTCTGTTGACTTCAGAGCAGCGCAGCGTCTCACCTAACAGGACCTGTTAGTAGATGTATGCTGCTCGGTGCTCATGATATTTTATTTTATATTTTACTTTTTATATATCTTTTCATTTTTTTTTTTTTTTATTTTTTTTTTTTTTTTTTTTTCTTGTGTGTTTGGTTTGTTGGTGCTGCTATTGCTACGACAAATTTCCCCTTGGGGATTAATAAAGTATATATCTATCTATGAATGGATAATCTGTCAGAACAACACAACCGGCCTAAAATGTAAAAAAAATTAGTGTGAGAGAGAATGTACTGACTCATAAAAATTGAATTGATGCTGAAAGAGGTTCAGATGTATCCACATGAAGTAAAGCCCCGATTACACATAGAAATATGTCTAAAATACTGATTGAAAAGGGGAACATTTAGACATGCTACTGTATGCTAATGGTGTCACTTCTCACCTACCAATACAACGCATTTGTCTGCACTCATTTCGTGAACTGGGTGATTATTATTATAATGCATACAAGCATGAAGTGTGTTTTGTGAGGATAACAGAACCATTTCCAATGTGTAAACTTCAAAGGTTGAAACATAATCCAGCGGAATCAGATTTGCACAAAAGCTGGATGTGAACTGCACCGTAAGGCCCGACACAAAACACATGCTCCTCCCATACTGTTCCCTCTTCGGGGCTTCGGCTGCCAGCTTAAATCCATATACGGCCACCTGCTTTCAGCAGATGTGAACCACATGTAGTAAACGCTAAGCAGAGGCCAGACATGCTACAGCGCCGTGTAGCGAGCGATAAACCGGGAAGAGCCCTCTTTCCCGTCGCCTCGTTTCCATCCTCTTCCAGGAAGCAATAACCAGCATGAAGACCGCTATAAAAAGAGGGACTTGTATGATTTTAGTCTGTATTTCCGTAGTTCTTCTATCCTGTCTTTCTCTCCCCGGGTGCTCCTCCTCTTCTCCACACCCTCTTTCACCTTACTTCCCTCTCTCCATGTCCTGATATTTCCGTTCCCTTTCATCTGCTTCTCTACAGAAGAGTTAAGTCGCTACCTTCTACCGAGCCGTGCACCAGATGCTATCGCCACACCAGCAGCGCAGCACTGTAGCTATTAACAGCTGTAAGTCAACTCGGCAGCTGCCTCCATAGGTGTTGGCCACAGACTCGTCACCCTTGCACCCCATAATCTTGTCAACATGTGACTTTAGAGGGGTGTATAATCTGCCCCTCAGTGACAGATGTCCTGTGATGATACCGGAGGAGAAGGGCACGGTATTACAGCGTTATCTCCTGCTCCTGACTCCTTTTGTTCCAGTTTGATATTTTTTTCATTCAGTTTTCTTAGATTTAGATTTGGCATCTTTCTGATGGTCATGTTTTATGGGGCATCTTCTGGTTGTGTTTGTTCCTTGGAGTGTGTTTCTTGTCCTGTGTGCTCTGTGGACTGTGTCTATTGTTGTCTGTCTGATTTTTTGCTGGCAAATGACTTTACTCTTTGGGGATTAATAAAGTTTTCTAATCTAATCCTCGATGAGGCACGTGCGGGTTTGAGCTTTCTTTGTCGGAAAGCCCATCATTGGACGGTGGAGTTTGACCGGGAGCTGACACGCATGTGACATAATAGGTCGATATATATCCAAGTCACATTTTGGAAATGGAGGGTAAATGCTTTTCTTTCTCTGTTGAAAGTGTCGAGCTTTACTCGCCCATTCATCACTTCAATGCGGCCCTCATTTTTTTTAAAATCTCGACACAAATTAGACTCTTTGCATTCTTTATTCATGAACATCAAGTCGTAAATGCAGAGGAGGAGACATGGAGAAGTGTCTACGCCTATGTGCAGTTGGCGGATGGTGTTTCCAAAAGCATTTAGAAAAGTAGCAAAGTACACCGCAATTAAAACTGCATTCTCAAACTCTTTTAATAGGTTTAAATTAAGTTTAACCAGGACCTGAACTAACGACCCGCTGCATCTGTTGTTGTTGTTAAAGTAACTATGTGGTGGTTGTCCACCAAAAAACGTCTTTGACTTAAATGAACGGAGGTGACGAGTGTTGCAAGCAAATTAAGCGTGACGGTTCTAATTAGCTATAAGATAGTCTCCTTTAAAACTGATTGGATCTTGGGTAATATTGGAGGAATCAGGAAGCGTGAGCTGGATTGTAAAAGTATCCAGTTGAGAAACCCAACTCCATCCTTGCAGGTCTCCGAGTCCACGAGAGATCAGAGGGAGCGCGACCACCCAAGTGTATTCTAAGTGAATACTTTAAAACTAATCATGGCACTTATTTCTATACTGTTTACATAACATTGTTTTTTTATACATGCCGACCAATTAAGAAATCAAGATTTTTTTCAAGGGAACGCTGGTCTGTATTTTAAACTTCTGTGTCATTAACTAGGGTTAATGGGAAAGCCATGAGGTGTCAGATCACAAGGTGTGTCCACAGTTACATCCTTCCAGAACTCCTCGTGGACTTTTACTGCCCTCAAATAGACTCGTATTACCCAGCAGGAGATTTTCTTTTCCGTACCAGTATGTGACAGCGTAAGCTTGACGTGCAACACATGGTTTCCTTGGAAGCGGCCCAATTTATCTATTTTAATTCTGCATCAGTAATCATGCTCACGTAGCTGGAAAAGTGCCTGCACCGGCGCCAGCCAGCTGTGTCTTTAACAGCCATGCAGACATCTGTAAGAACCAGGATCCGTATCAACGGCGAGTCTATTTAAGGTGTTCGCTTCCCCTGGCACAGGCCATCTGACAAAGCTAATTAGTTCGACTGGGAGGTTCTGCATGCCGCCTGAGAAACCTTGAACATGGAGGAACAGGCCATTTATTTTTATTTTCACTGTTTGTCTTTCTTTGTTTTCCCTCTGAAATCACTGTTCCGTTCCTTGAGCACTTTCAACTCCCAAACGGTAACCTTCCTCATTAAGGGGATGGAAGCATTTCGGATTTCTCTTCCACTTCCCTTCTCCTCCTCCTCTTCCTCGTCGTCGTCCTCAGCATGACGGTGTGGAGAACAGTTGATTGACAGGTGAGACATTGCTGTGGTCCCCCAGGTGTCCCGTCTCCTCACCGGGGTTTGTTTATACACGCACACGCACAGAGGACTGACAGCAACAATTGTGCACACAATCCCACACAACTGAATGACAGGAAGTACACACACACAAACACACACACACACGCACACGTGATGGAGTTACATGTCCCAAAAGATAAAGTTATAGGGATTGTGAAATGACGGGGCGCTAACAATATAATCGAGTGAGAGTTTGTGATATTTTTTATATTGTGTCTATACCAATTTTACATAATTGTTGATGTCTTGGAGCTGCAATTTTCCAGCGACAGATTAAAATAAAAAAATCATAAAGGTAGATGTGTTTATTTAGATATGTGTGTGTGTTTGTGGTGTGTGTGTGTGTGTGTGTGTGTGTTGAATAGAAATGAGAACCGTTGCTTGTATTGAAGTAGAACCTGGAGGCTTTGAAATTATACTTGTTGTTCACCCACTTACAATTATTCAGATGATTGTAAACTTCGGCACCAGCGTGTACACACACACACACACACACACAGACACACAAACACACACATACATTCACATACATACTAAATATAAAATAGAAACCTCATTCTGTGGGAAAACATATTTTTTACTTCTTCACCTGCAACTGAAGAAGTAAAAAATGTTATTGGCAGAGGGATGAAGAAAAAAACTAAATACAATAGACAATGGTTCCCATTGTAAAACTGATATTTGAATAAAGGAATGAATTTCATACAAAAACAATCTTCCTCTAAACTCCAGATAAGATGCAATGGTGTCTGAAGAGAGAAAGGTAAAATCATTTCTACTACCGGTTGGTCGAGTTTTAATAATCTTTGCTGTCCAGGATTAGTTGGGAAGGTGATCATTGAGGCTTCATATCTCTAAAGTGCATAGAGGAATAGAAACAAACCGATTTTAATAAGTTCACAGACAAATACAATTCTTTTCAACTGATGTTTACTCAGCCCCTCCCCTGACAAAATATAGTTCCATTCATAAATTAGCGCCTGCACTTTGCAATAGCAGTTATTTCATGCTTTGGTTTCCTCCATGCTGTGGATGAGGCACTAACACTCATGATCTATGTTGTTTCTTTCAATAACATGACTCATTTTCTTCATGGAACATCTACTGTTGACATACGTCACCGGATATGTCATAAACAGCAAGTAGTCACCAAGAGGACATTGAAGGCCTTTTTCTTCACAATGAGTCAGATGAGTTTGTCCCCACCACTCGATGTCTCCATCCTCAGCTGACCCCTCCACCAGCAGAGACTGACCTCTGGCACGCTATGTGCAATACATCACATCAATGCAGTCTATTAATTATACTGAATAAATCTCAAAAAGACGACAAGATGTCATCATTCCTTTAATTGTTATGGTTTTGAAGCGTTATATAATGGTAATGTCAATCCACCTTAAAGGAGACCACTGCTTTGCTGACACTCCTAGCACACACCCTCATGAATAACTCACATTGTATGGAAGTATTTACTACCATAGTGTCAGAATGGTATCATTCAGTGTCATTCCAAGCAGTGATCCTGAGATGCTTGATGAAAACTACCCAGATAAGGACTCTGTGACAGCATCCACCAAGCCAATCAGCACCTCACACTGTGGTGAACCATCTGCTTTATTTCGAGCAACACATACACATACTTATTTCAAGAAGAGGTGTGATTTTGAAAAGAGAGCAGCGTTCTTCAGCCGCCCACTGTTTTCTCTTTCATTGGCCACACTGGCAGCAGTCTGAGCCGGGTAATTGAATTAGTGGGCTGGAGACAATTTGGCTCTGTTGGAAAGCATATCCAGCAGACTTCCTACCATACGGGGCTGCAGTTGAAATTCGAAAACGGTGTCTATCTATCGCAAAGCAAAATATGTTGATCCAAAAAAGAAAAAGATAAAACGTCTTTCATGAATGGGAAAATAGAGGAGCCTTTTTCTGTTTTCTTCCTCCAAATTGTTGAGCCAAATCAGTGGCATTAGGGCTTGTGCAGTGAGGCGTTGTGTTCTCCTCGAAAAAGAAGGTCATTACGTGCTCTTTTACCTCGCATGTACCCAGTGGAACAATGTCTAATCAGTTCAACTTTCAAAGTCCCATTACTCCGAGCTAAGGTCAACAAGAGAAAAGAACACACTTTAGTTTCTTTGTGTTTCTCAAAGCCTCAAATCTGAATTGACCGGGGTCAGTTTTCAACGTGTCCGTGATTTATGACAATATTAAGATCGTTTTTGGATTCTTTAGAGCCTAATTTTTTATTTACAAAAGCTGTGTTCAGGTCAGGTTTCAGGTTTAGTTCAATCTTTAACACCGTTGAAATACAAAATCAAAGAGAACTTGAATCTGAGGGCACACAAAGTGTTGCAAATGACTGCCTCCTGAATTAATGTATGACTCGCAATGCACGTCTCTTTCTGTTTTTAGGTTCAAATGCATCAATTTGAATACCAAAATATATCATGAATTATTTAGAAGTAGTTACCGTCATGAATTGTATTCTCACACCCGTAGATAGTCTTGTGTGTAAGGCCATGATATCAATCAACCTGTTCAGTGCGCACCGTGTGCTGAGTTCAGGCTCAGGGGATGTGCGCAGACACCTGACGCACGCTGACCCAAGCAGGGTTCTTAATTATGACTCGTCTAAAATATGCACAGAAATGAGATTGAGATTACTTGCATGTCAAAGTGGGTATTTTAAAATAAAGACGTGTTTATGGGTACAGTATCTGCTTCAGTGGCTGGAATCATGTGATCAGAGGAAATTCCATGTATTGAAACCCTTAGAATGTCATGACAGTAGCTTTGTCCTAACTTTGTCAGGCCCTACAGGCCAACTTGGTATTACCTTTTAATATACGGCAGCCTCCAAGCCTTCATTACCTCTTAATAATAATTATATCAAATGGGATTTGGTTGGTTGGTCGGTCTTCCACACCTGTGCTCTGTGACTTCTATCAGGCTGATTCAACGCTAATTAATCACATCCAATCCATCCTGTTCACAAACCAGCGGCATCGCTCGCCGACTTGAGTGACAACGAGGTCAAAACATCCTCCATCCCGTTTCTTTCCAGGAAACGATGGATCTCCGACAGATTAATCCGCGTGATGACAAACAAGAGTGGAAGGACGCGGCCCTAGATCCCCCGACGGTGATCTCATTCATCACGTTTGTCAGACAGCTAATCCAACCCTTGTTTACACAAGTCACTGCTTGACGGAAAAACCGGTAATTACCATCGTCTGCTTCATATGGAGATTGCCTACAATTACCAGAGTGACTTTTAATGTGAAAACTGCAGAAAGTACGGAGAGCCGCAGTGACAGTGGTAGCAGGCGCTAGAGACGTTCTGGAGCAACATTCTGCTGCATTGCAATACAATCTGCTGATGATATAGCAGTTTTTATATATATGTAGATACGTATATATGTATATATGTATATGTATATATACACTACCGTTCAAAAGTTTGGGGTCATCCAGACAATTTTGTGTCTTCCATGAAAACAGACTTATTTATCAAATGAATTGAACATTTCATAGAACATATAGTCAAGACATTGACAAGGTTAGAAATAATGATTAATATTTGAAGTATTAATTTTGTTCTACAAACTTCAAGCTCAAAGGAAGGCCAGTTGTATAGCTTATATCACCAGCATAACTGTTTTCAGCTGTGCTAGCATAATTGCACAAGGGTTTTCTAATCAGATATTAGTCTTCTAAGGCAATTAGCAAACACAATGTACCATTAGAACACTGGATTGATAGTTGATGGAAATGGGCCTCTATACACCTCTGGAGATATTTCATTAGAAACCAGACGTTTCCACCTAGAATAGTCATTTACCACATTAACAATGTATGGTGTGTATTTTTGATTAATTTAATGTCATCTTTATTGAAAAAACAGTGCTTTTCTTTGAAAAATAAAGACATTTCTAAGTGACCCCAAACTTTAGAACGGTAGTGTATATTATATATATATCTACTATTTTGCATTCCACATTATGTATATATATATATACATAATGTGGAATGCAAAATAGTTATTATGTAATACCCAGTCACCAAGAAAGTCAAAATGACTGCTCTGATTGGTTTTCCCCGTCTCTGCGGCTCTATTTTCATATATGGGACAAATATGACATTTTGGAAGGATGAAGCCCGAGAGGAACCAAGAACATCCAAATTGATTTTTTACTTAAAATTAGGAAGCCTTGTAGCAACAGTTGCTATCAGCTGAACAAATGACATAAACACTGCAGTAAAATAGATATGATGACTCAGTTGCCATGATGCACGCGGAAGAACAACAACTGTTGTTGGACGCCAACACGTCTGCAGAAGTTAACATTTGGCTCACGAACCAGTTCCCTGAGGCGCCGTGTCACGGAACACGCTTCAACTCTTTCCTGAGTGGCTTCCAGTAAATAAGCAGGTAGGAGTTTAGTGTTTAGCTCCAGGGCATTTAGGATTTAGCTGTTAAAACACACAAACACACACACACTATGCCAGCTGAAGAGACAGAAGATGTTATTGTCATGCTCACGGAACAAGATTTCTCCTTTTCGGTTCACATTTACTACAATGTCTACACGTCAGCCCTGTCATCGAGGGAGCAGTTCATGGCATCCAGAGGAGAACGCACACGTGTTACAAAAAGCACAAGAACACAAACTCACAGCATTGTAGACCTTTTCATCTGACACCTGTGTGTAGGGCAAACCATCCTGGAGTAAATGGTGCGATTTGTCCTTTTACTTTGCCTTCAGCACTATTGATTGCTCCCCGCCAACAAGAGTAGATTCACTGATGCAGTTGACTGTTTCTTTCTCGGCTCTGGTGTATTTTTGAAGGTTGGGCATCTGGTGTTGGGTTACATGAGGTGCACGGCGAGGGGTCTTCTGCCCACTTCATCTCTTTCTGTCATGGTCACACTCTCCCTTCTCTCCGGCAGATTCCTCCATTCACATGTCAGTGGAGAGATCGCCACACCGCCGGGGGACAGTTGAGGAGGAGGGCAGCGGTGACTGAAGGACGTTTGCTTGACAAGAGATATTTTCTGCTCGGTATAACCAAGGGGTTTGCTAAACGATTGGAGGAATGAAAGACTTGAACCAACATGTTGGCGCAGAGAAAGCAAAACACAAAACACAAAATACAGCCGAAGCTGATGGGACTGTCGTAATGTCAAAACTAAAGTATTGGATAAATAAAATGCTGTATCTGCTTCAGTAAAAGTCAGGGCATCATTAAAGTTAAGAAAAAATATCCTGAGAGGAATATGAATATATATACACAACAGTTCTAATC
This sequence comes from Pseudoliparis swirei, assembly GCF_029220125.1. Lineage (NCBI taxonomy): Eukaryota > Metazoa > Chordata > Actinopteri > Perciformes > Liparidae > Pseudoliparis > Pseudoliparis swirei. Next base: position 12,917,046 of record NC_079397.1, on the reverse strand, counting down.
TAAAACGTAAATGCATACCTCATGGGATCACCGAAGTCATTAGGATTCGTCCTTTGGGCCCCATCCATGTCTGTAAACATTTCCATGGCAGTACATTCAGTAATTGTTGAGAGATCTTAGTTTGGATGATAGAAGGGGATTATTACACGAAATATGAGTGGTGAAACATAGAACACCACACAGTGTTCTGCGTGTATTGCTAATCAATTACATATCTACATCTACAGGTAAAAAGCATGATTCACTTGTGAGGGAAGTAATGCTGACATTTGAATGGATGGTGCTTTGCCACGATCTGCCATCCATCCATGCACCTACAGATCAGTGAAGGAAGGGGTCATCTTCAACACCACAAACGTACAAACGACCACCAATCTACACTTTTGCAAAACATTCCTTTATTATAAATAAATCTCCTTTTTGTATAAAAACTGGCATGCTTCAACCATGGCATTTTACAGGTTCACAACCCAAGGCGACAACCCGGTTAGCCAAGACAGCAAGGGGAAACACACTCATCTCATTATGCAAGGGCGATCCACCAGACAACGGTGAGACAAGAATGAAAAAATCGTCACAACCACAAAAATACTCACAAGTAGAGAATAACAACAAACATGTTTGAGTCTCATAGATTTTCTCTGACATTTCTCTTTTTAAATATCTTTTAAAATGTAATCTGTTAAATCTCTTTCCCAGTACCCACATTTGCCCTTTTAGATATAATGTCTACATGGTTTCTGAGATTTTTTTGTCTTTTTCTTTTTATGTGTGTAAATTGTAATAGTTGCTCTGTCCACCAAAGTGTCCTATGGTATGTCTCTTTTTTTTAAATGTTGTCTCTCTCTCTTTTTTTTTTTTTAATGGGTAAGTTCATGGTAGGACCAATGAGGTGTGAGCGGGAAAGCAGGCACACTGACTTATGTGGTCCCACCTCTTTGTGGTTTGATGCTGAACAATACAAAAATGTCTCATGCTTTGATTCCATTGGGCGCTCAGTCTGTCCGCCATTTCTTCCACCAATCGGCTTCGAACGGTGGCTCCTTCTTTCTCTCGGCACCGCCCCAAGACACCGGCCCCCCTCTCCTGTCCAATCCCTTTCTTCATCCTCTGTGGTCCCTTCAAATGGCGTGATTGCTGTAGCTGACATATGTGGTCTTAGTTGATGAAGCTGCGTGAATACGAAAAAAAGGTGGGCGATGGACAGGAAGGAGGAAAGAAGGCGATAACAACATTGAGCGAAAATGAGTTCAAGAACAATGAAGAAAGGAATGAAAGAGAAGGGACCGATTGGAGGAATGGAAGGAGGAAAGGAAAAAGAACATAAGAAAGAGCAGTTGAGAGGAGATTTTTGTCACGATGTTCACGAAACAGTGTCACACGCACAGTCCACCGGAGTCGTTGAGGCTTTTTGTCAAACCCATTATGTCTTGTGTCCCCTCAGGCGCTCCGCGGTGAATGTCAGTGTTTGTGTAGCAATGTCAGGCCTCTAACTGCGCCATTGTTATACTCTGATGCATTCATACAGCTACTTTTATTTCTTTCACTTGTGCTCTGCCATCACACTGCTGGAATAAGGGGAGAGAAAAAAAGTCCTTGAAGACCAAAAAAAGAAGAAGAAAACAAAGCATTTATCAAAGGAATGTGTGTTAGTGGATGCAGACATGAAAAATGCCCACAGCTTTTTGCTGATGTTTTCCAAAGAACACTCCTCAACTCTGTTGTATACATATGGAACTTATTCAACTCCAATGTCGTTGTTTGTAAAGTGAAGTATGAGAGGAGATGAATAAGCAATTTAACTATCGGCTAAATGAATAACCTGTGACCTGCTTCCTTCACTGGTATGGAGGACTCAAAATGACTTAAGTATAAATAAATAAATGCATGAATAAATATGGGAATAAATAAATAAATCCTTAAATAAATGTATAAATAAATAAATAAATGCTTAAATAAATGTGTAAATAAATGTATACATAAATAAATGCTTAAATAAATGTATAAATAAATAAATCCAGGAATGAATAAATATAAGTTATAATACACTGGTGCTAATAAAGTGCTGATGGGAAAACACAGGTCAAAAACTCATTACCCAACATGCCCTGTTCACGGTCGGCACAGCGACACATGCAAAGCTAGGCTGACACCAACATGTGTTTATGAGTTTGGAGAGACACACACACACACAACAAAGGACACACTAATCAACACTTTAGCAGACTGATAGACACGCATACTCGAGCTTACGTGCACACATGCACACGAGCAGCTAATCATGCATGCGCATGCACTAAGGCACACATGCACACTCACATGCACTCCTGTCATTCCTTCCACGGATCGCTGATGAAGCAGAACCGGCTGAACACCAAACAAACAGAGCTTTGACGTGAGCGTGACGGTGCTCCGCCGTCGGAGCTCGGAGAAGACACACAGTGCTATCGAGAATCTGTCAATGTTGCAGCTGCTTTTTGTTATGCAAAAAAAAAAAAGGCAGGCAAGATATTCATTTTCAAAACGGAATTAAACGTCTACTTGATCAGCGCTAAACCCCCAAATCTTCCAGAAAATAGGGTTTGTTTGTTTGTATTGTGCTACTCTGTCATGACATGCAGTTAAAGAGAGCATATGTACTACCCACTTGTCGGGAGCAAGAGATCAACTATATGATTGAAAGAGTAAATAACTCCATAGAAACAGCTGTTATCATGCTGCCTCTTAAATAATACAGTGTTAACCGCTCTACGTGTATTATTGTGTGTGTGTGTGTGCTTTTGCGTTGATCTCTCAACATGTATTCAAGCATTATGTGGATTGATGTAATACAAATCGACTGGAAGATTTCCTTCTTTCTGTAGTTTTTATATGTATAGGTATAAAACTCTGGTGTTCTCTTACTCACTGTTGGTCTCCATGCTCTCACAGAGCTCAGTCTTCACCTCTCCGTTGGGCCGGTCTCCTCCCTTCTGGTTCAGTTTCCCCGACATGGTGGCAGCTGTCACAATTGCCTGTATCATCATGTATTCACATTCAGAAATACATTCATTGAAAATGAAGATTGTGGGTGTGGTACACGATCTGCTTCCCCTCTTTAGTCGGGCTGCATCCGACCACTATTTTGGTCATCGAATAATCCGCTGATTATTACTTTGATTAATTAAAGTGTTTTTTCCTACTTAATTTAAAAAACAACTGTATTCCTTCTGTACTAGTACCATACAGGAAGCACTTGGTCATTCAAGTGTTTATTGGGACCTGGCCCACAACAGAAGGAAGTCAAGTGTGTCTTTTAGTTTCGTTAATTAATTTTTTTAGTTAGAACCTGTAATTGTGCGTTTGACTCTTCTCCACTTTATTGGTAGTCTCTGTCGACAATTTTCAAATGCTTACTCTAGAGACATCCAAAAATGAAGGAGATGGCGTCATTTCCTGTAATTCATAATATGAGTGACAAAAGGATGGAGGCTACAGTGGCTGGAATACTGCCCCAGCGTAGACGTTGCCCCAAGGTAGACGTTGCCCCAGCGTAGACGTTGCTGCAGCAGAGCCGTGTTGCCAAATATGTTTCTAATCAATTGTATTTAACCCTCCTGTTGCCTTCGGGTCAATTTGACCCCATTCAATGTTTAACCCTCCTGTTACCTTTATATTTACTGACATATTTTACCCTTGGGGTCAATTTGACCCCAGCAATTAAAACCTCCTGAAAATTATTAGAATTAATATTGTTTTCCAAGTTTAAGTGTGAGGTACTTTATGTTTGTTTGTTGACTACCTAAATAGTCCTTTAAATATATAAAAAAGTTGATATTTCTTATATGCTTGACACAGTGAAAAACAGCCTGGGGTCAAATTGACCCCAAAGAACACCGACATTAAACATTGAATGGGGTCAAATTGACCCTAAAGGTAACAGGAGGGTTAATATAATTAGTTGTGGCAGCCGTCTTTCGTTCAATATAATTATACATAGTGTATCGTTTAATGTATTATCCTCATTTTATCAGCGTGAATCATATTGAATATATCAGTCAAAATGTAAACTCAAACCCTTTGAGATATGGAAGATATTCCAGAAAATGTAACATGCAAGACTCAAGAATTTCACAGGGCCTCACCTTGAAGCTGCGTTTTCGTTTGGGAACGTTCTGCTCGGGGTGGAAGAGGATGATGTAGACCTTGGGCATGTAGAGCATCCCCAGAGAGACAGAGGCAGACAGGCTGAGAGAGATGGTCAGGGTGGTAGTTTGGATGTACATCTTGGAGGAGAGAAACACAGAGGGATGGTGCAAGAGTCATTTATCACATTTCCAGTTGTCAGAGAGAGTCTGTGTAATTGTCCAACTGAGTGTGTCTGGTGAGGGAAAGAGGAGAAGGAAAGATAAGAGGGGGAAACGGGTAGCAGAGGATGGTCTAACAAGGGCAACATTGGCAGAACATTTATGTAGTGACACTTACAATTACACACAGGCAGGTAGATCAGATGCTATGTGGAATTATGGCGTTAGTGCATTTGCTTAATTGCCTGTGTGCTGCAGAGCTTGAATCTTTATCTAAGAATGTGAAATGATTCTTAGCATTAATTTGGCAGGCTGAACCAGGCACATATTGTTAAGTATCATCGACTAGACGTCTTTGGAGGGGTACATGCAGTGGACTGAAGGAGAGGTATGATGACATGTACTTGCAGGGATTGTTATATAAACCCAACTAAATTAAGACTATGACCTCATAGAATTCCGCCAAGTCAGTCGGAGGGCAGTTATAATGAAACAGGAAGACAGCGAAGCAGACTGCAGAGGACTGAGCACTAGTCCTCGGGTACTTTGTGAGTTTCAGAGAGTAGTTTGGAGGAAGAGAGAGAGGAGAGACCCCACACAGCTGACAAGACATGGAGCCCATCGGGCGAGCGCTGTCTGCCAATATGGAGGGAGACCGACAGTAAAAAAGGAGGGCTGAGATGGATTAACGGGAGAGGGGAGTAGAAATGGAGGGACGGAGCCTGGAGGGGAAAGTAAAAGAGAGGCATGGCGAGTGAAGGAAGGAGGAGGCGAGAGGCACTCGTAGAGACCAAGATCAAATGAGTAAGAGAGCCAGAGAGAAAGTAGAAATGTGGGCGCACAGTCGCGGTGCTTTGGTGGCTTGCTTTGGGTAAAGTTTGCTCCGCCACTGTCGACGAACTCCCTGCATGTAGCACGGCTCAATAAAAAAGGTGGTGTAACCACGTCATGAATCATTCATCACTAAAAGACATACACGGTACCTCCGTGCAAACAGAGATACACAAAGTACATGCGTTAAATACAAAGACGTTAGGTGCGAGCATTCTTGGGGCATTAAATAATACAAAGACCAAGACACTCAGGGGACTAAACTAACAGTCAGGGTCCTGCACACAGATCTCATTTTTCATTCGGTAATTTAATTCAGAATTCTTTTTTTCAGCCTGTAAATGGTAAATATGCCTCGGGAATATGTAAAGGAAGCAGAGAACACTGGCAGCAACACATGTTTTAGTTAAATGTCTCTCATTTCTCAACCAAACTGCTTGCCTCTGACCTCAAAAAGAGCTCTTTGGTAAATGTGATTCATTCAACAAAGATATTGTGAATATAATCGTGCTCCTTTGAATGATCCCCATTCATATTTTTGTCCATATTTGGACTTAAAGCATTCCCAGAACTCTAAAGCATTCCCATCAACATTAGATGCCTAACCACAACCACCAAAGTATCCTTAACCTGACAAAACCCAAATCTCTACCTCTACCAAACAGGCTTTTGAAGAAGCCACATTTTATTTTTCCAAAAATCTAAACGTTTAAAATCGTGTGAACAATTTTGTTCAAAAATAAAGAGGAAGAGGAACAAAGGTGTCGGTTGATAACATTGGCCGTAGACGAAAAGGGGAGTCCACCGGCAGCAAAGGCCACTGATGACTTTTACCTCAACCACAAGACACACAAAACAACACACTATTATGGGACAGAAATGTGCAGTTGTTTGAGATGGGACCAGCAGTTACACAATGAGCAAAGAAAGATCATGAGGGACATAAAAGACATCATTTATGGACTAATTTGTACTTCGCCATGTTGCATTTAATTAAATTGTATTGATCAGTGAGTGGCTGTAGGAGGTGTTTTCAGAAACAGAGACATGAATGAAACAGAAAAGATTTAGATTCAGAAAAGATGTGAGAATTTTTTGAAAGAGAGTTGATAAAAGAGTCAAAATGGAATAACCTACATCAAAAAAGGCATGAATAGCAGTAAAAAAGGACAGGGAAAGAGAGAGAGTCCCTGAAGCTCTTATCAAAACAGCAGCAAGGATAACGATAGCCACTTCTATTCCATCTAACCTTTGGACCAATGGTGTGGCTTCCAGCTGTTATTTACACAAAGAAACATATTCACACTGAGACTGGCCTCCTCCACCTCGCTGTCTACAGCTGATATCGGCTAGAAACGCGTGCCTCGGAAGAGTGCTCTATTATCCCAAAAGTTGCACACAGAAAGCAGATGCTTAGCAGATAGCTGCATACAATTTATTCCCCTAAGGTTTAAGACATTTACAGGGCAGAGAATCTGTGGTCCGTGATAGGAAGAGATTTAGAAAGAGAAACGGAGGGGTGGAGGGATGCCTGATGTGCTCTTAACACCTGGGGAGAAAAGAGACGAGGATAAAGAGGATCTGGAGACAAAAGGGAAATAGCAGAGTGTACACTCTGTGGACAGACGGGTTCACTTTCAGTCCTCAGGTTGAAGAAAGTGATGCCTCAATACTTGGACAGTGTCGATGAGTAATATTTTCTCTAGGGCACACATTTCATCTCGTGTAAGAAAACCGTATCTCATATTAAACATATTTGCAAAACATGGTGTTCAGGGTCCATTTCACCCTCAGCATACCGTATCACAATGGACACAAAATATTGTTGTTCCCCTCCGACCCAGTGGGCCACGCACAGCCGGATGTCCTCGGCCACATGGGGTTGGTCGAGGATTGATCTCTCAGTCTGGATCTGGATTGAGCTAATAAAGCAAAGCTGAAGCCACTCCAGGTGTCAGGGAGGTGCAAGCGTATTCAGTCGGCACATCTATTGTAATTTGTTGTGCCAAAACCCCAGTTTTCTGGTATAATTGGCGAGATATGATATATGATAAACTGGTATGCTAATTTTAGTTTCCCCAACATAATCATGACTTATTGCTCTTGTTTGACGGTAAATCAAGGATAATGAAGCCAGAATGCATTCCAACACCATATTGCGTATCACACTTTCTGGGAAGGGAAAACTTAATGGGGGGCCGAGTCTCTGTCTGTCGAGAGTCTGTGGGTGGAGTGCAGCCTGATGAACCTCCTGATGAAAGCGGGGGGGTTCCCCACAGGGTGAGTCGTGGTCGTAGTCCTTTCCCACATTTCGTTGTCAAGTTTCAAAATGGTTTCCCGCCAGGTACGGTGGATGTGAGGGCTCAGAATTGCAGAAACGGCAGAGGGGCTCATAGATACACTACCGTTCAAAAGTTTGGGATCACTTAGAAATGTCTTTGTTTTTCAAAGAAAAGCACTGTTTTTTCAATAAAGATAACATTAATCAAAAATACACACTATACATTGTTAATGTGGTAAATGACTATTCTAGGTGGAAACGTCTGGTTTCTAATGAAATATCTCCATAGGTGGATAGAGGCCCATTTCCACCAACTATCACTCCAGTGTTCTAATGGTACATTGTGTTTGCTAATCGCCTTAGAAGACTAATGTCTGATTAGAAAACCCTTGTGCAATTATGTTAGCACAGCTGAAAACAGTTATGCTGGTGATATAAGCTATACAACTGGCCTTCCTTTGAGCTTGAAGTTTGAAGAACAAAATTAATACTTCAAATATTAATCATTATTTCTAACCTTGTCAATGTCTTGACGATATGTTCTATTCAATTTTCAATTCATTTGATAAATAAAAGTGAGTTTTCATGGAAGACACGAAATTGTCTGGATGACCCCAAACTTTTGAACAGTAGTGTATATATTCAATATATTTTATTGGAGGACATATGAGTGGCATCTTCTCTGGCAGCTCACATTTTCACTGAATTCATTTGGCTAATACTGACGAGCGGTAAGAGAATGTAATTCCCGGGAGACGTGGCTAATCCAAAGAGACAGGCGGCTTGATAGTTAAGTGTCGAGAAAGCGTTCTACTCTTCGCGGCCGATGGTCGAGGCGTGACGGCTCACGTTGAAGGCTGTTCTGGGTTGGTTGGCTGTACTACATAAATGACACTGTGAAATTACAGCTGGTGAACACGCCACCATCAGAAGCCAATTAACTAAATTAGGCCTATCTTCTGCAGACAGTGCAATTTCCGCTCACTGATATACACATGCAGGAGAGACGGATGACATGTACACATGAAGTACATGTCATCATGGTCCAGGTGAAGAGACGGGGAACAGGTCTTATACGCCAGAGGAAGACAATGATTGATTGGATCTTCAGTAAAAAAAGAAGTTTAATAATGGGAGATCAAAAGCCCTTCGCTGTTCATTTGCATTAAATTGAACTTAAGCTCTCCTTTTGTCTACCAGTCCACGTTTGAAATAAATGACTGGTGACAGCTTTTGTTTCATGTTTAGAAAGAAAGAAAACAACAAAGAAAAGAGAGTGATTATTGATGTTGAACAATATAGGGGTGAGAAAGCATTGTGCATGGCACATTTAATTCCCGGAGACAGCTTGTATCTTTCAGTCGCTCCATCCTCTACTTGTCGCCCCCTCATCGCTGCCCTTACTGATCCCCAAACTATCCCGTATCTCTGTGGAATATGTTTTATTTCCCCTCCCTTTCTTTTTATTACACTATCTTGTATCTGCTCGTAGTCTTTTGAAACTCTATCTGATTTTAACTCTTTGTCTCACCAACTTTATTGTTTTCTCTCCATCTCATCATGTTGATAATGAGTGTCGATGTCCTTGACAGGTGGCTGACCCAACCTTCAAGCTAGCTGTGTGTGTGTGTGTGTGTGTGTGTGTGTGTGTGTGTGTGTAGGTGTGTGTGTTTCTAACTCCCACCTCCTGTTTCTGTTCACGCACACCATGGAACCACTTGTCATTTTAATCACCTGAGCCATGGGAGTTTATTTTATTTTGATTTATTTATTTATTTAAAAAATGGGAGCGTGACCGTTCCAGTTCTTCGCGCTTCTGACTGTGCAGGATTTTTTATTCATGATTTTTTTTCTCTCCATATATTCAGAACTTTGCATCAAATGGCACAAAAAAACATTACCTTCAGGGGGATATCACAATTAAGTATCATTAAAGTGAATAATTAGGACGTTGTATTTGTAATCCTTCTGAGTATAACACAATTAAAGAATCATCTTTATTTTCCATATAGAATATCAAAGAAGGAAGAATATCAATCTAAAGAAGGGAGGACTGCTTCAGATCAAGATATCACTCAGTTTGTGTTCAGTTCAAAGCTCCAACTGTGGCAGCGATGAGCATCATTTAGAAACCCTGTTTTAAAGCAACTGATGAATGGTGAGAAGAGTAGGTGTTTTTTTGTTCTTCTGCTTTTTAGTAGCAATATGTTTTTCACTCAGAGTTTGTCAAATCCCCAAGTTGCATTTCACACGCCCATCACCTGCATGTGTCCAACCTGGTGCTGTGATGAACAACTCATTTTAAACAGAGCCCCGTCACAAGATTCTGCGTCTCAATATTTCAGCTTTGTGTCCCGCCGACTTAATTGGTCCCGAGCGCGTTCCTCATTATCGTCTGCAAAAACAGACATTTTCACTCCATCTAATCCATCCTGGCCTAAGTTCTGTCCGTGTTTAAAAGAGTGCACAGGTTACTCCGTGAAATCATGTTACGTCTGTGTTTGCTCTGCCGCGGCTTGTTAGTGAAGCTCGTATTGACTCGCAGATCGTTATGAGGCCGGTCGTCTCAAGTCAAACTCATTTTGGGTTGTGCATAAAGGTTTCGCGGTAACGCTTTCTCGGAGGGCGGCCTCGATGAGAACGCCGGCTGACTAACCGACGTGACGGTGACCCCACTGTGCACAGCTCCAGCCAATTAAAATACCCAGCGAGGAGCAACATGGAGCCTCATCAGTCAGCAGACTGCTTTCTAATTGTAGAAGGGGGGGGGCGGCGTTTGACCCCATGAACAAATAAACCGGGAGTAACGGTACGTCTGCTCTTCTGTCATTGACGTGACAAATGCGCCCGTTTCTGCAGCTTTATGCAATTTTTTGTTCGATATCGGGCTGAAAATTACACTAAGCCCCTCCCACCAGTGATACTCGTGTCAGACTACATAGTCCCTGCTGTCTTTTGTAATTCTAATGGAAGGAATAAATCAATCAAGGTAATACAGTCATGGCCGTCGTTGGGTGACTTCATTTCAGGGAACACTTTAGAGGTCTGGTACTTTTCTTCATTATGTTTGTGAGAGTCCCTGAACTCCTGTAATTCAACCGTGTGTTGAAATTCCACCTCGGGGTGAAAGAAATGTCTCCGGCTTCCTTGCCTTCGCAAAAACGGCAACATATTAATGCCGTGTTTTGTTTTCTTTATGTTATTAATTTGATACTGTATGCGTGAAGCCCCATTGCCAAGCTGATTGTTGCTGAACAACGGGCGACTAAAGGGTGGCACTCATTGGTCTTTGCTCTTTCTGTCTTGGTTTGGCAATATTAAGTACACACAGACACACACAAATGCACACACACTGAGAGATAGATTGCACAGCGGGTACTGAAAGAAAAGAAAAAAAGATAGATATCACAAACTTGAATACGTTACGTTTGAGTACAGCGACCGCTCCAAACCAATGTACTCCCAGACTACAAACAGAATGATATTATAATTATGTGAAGTGGCTCTGACGGTTAACAACGCTGAATGAGAGACGACACTCAAAATGCTCCAACGATATGAAAGTTCAGTTCATCTGAAAAGCACCGACTGGAATAATTCGACGTCGACCAGACTTTCTATTCCTGAATCAGACGTGGATGCAACACGGCGCTCTGCGTCTGACAGAGCTCCAAAATCATCTCGCCAAGTATCCCTTGACCCTCGCCAGCGACCGGATGCCAGGTTACTGCATCTGCACAGCAACGGCTTGAAGGGCAACGCACTTTGAATTTCTCTCGGGATCAGCGGGAAGAGAAGTACGCCGCTAATTAAATCGGGGCATCTACTATGGCTTCTTTCATCAATGTACAATGTTTTGGATGCTGCAGCATCGTTGCCTTGTTATAGTGCGTTTGCGTCACACACATTACTAAGTCTACTTGCCACCCGGAGTCTTCGTGACTTGTGTCTGATGCCTTGTGCCGTGGCCCTGCTGATGCCCCGCCCCCTCTCTCTACCTCTCTGGCTACTACGAATTATTCATACCTGTCATATTCATTGAATGTGTTGTAACTCTGTAATGATTCCTTCTGTACACATGGCATCTATTGTAACACCCGGTTCTGTTTCTCCTGTGTTCCGTGTCTCCTATGTCTCCTCTGTGTCTTCTCTGTCTTAATTGTTTAATTCCCTGCACCTGCCCTCAGCCACTCTTGTCTCGTTACTGTCTGATGTCGTACACCTGTGTTTCCCCCTCTATATATTGTGTCAGTCTTTCCCTTGTCTGCTGTCGGATTGTCGTCGCTAGTTCCGTGTCTTTTTCCCGTCGTCCAGTCTGTCGTATCTGATCCTGCCTGCCCTGACCGACGATCCTCTGCCTGCCCCTTTTGGACCTTGTTTTTTGTAAACTGTTTTGCCTCATTAAAGAGTGCTTTTTTTTGTTATTTATATTGCGTCCAGCCTGTCTCTCTGCGCCTGAGCCTCAACCCGTCACAAAGACCTGACATCTATTGCATCTGTCCATCCTGGAGAGGGATCCTCCTCTGTTGCTCTCCTGAAGATGTCTTCCTTTTTTTCCCCCTGTGAAAGGATTTTTTTCTATTTCTTGGGAGTTTTTCCTGATCCGATGTGAGGTCCTGGGACAGGGATGTCGTCTGTTTACAGATTGTAAAGCCCTCTGAGGCAAATATTGAGCTGGATAACATAACATAAACTGAATTGAATTTACTTCACTGCTAATAATTTTAAAAGCATCAGAATGAAAACAATGGAAAGTTAACAAGCACAAAAAAGACCATACAAAAGAACTATGTTATCATCTTCAGTGCATGATTTGCTGTGTCAGGCAGTCTTTCTACAATCTGACATAATGGAACCGGTGTCTCTGTGAGAGTCACTTTCTTTGACTTCTCCAGTGCATTTAACACCATCCAGCCACTGCTGCTGAGTGAGAAGCTGCGGGTGGTCGGTGTGGACGCGTCCACCATCTCCTGGATCACTGACTACCTCACAGGCAGACCACAGTTTGTCAGAATGGGCCGTGTGCTGTCTGGAACGGTGGTCAGTGATGTTGGAGCCCCACAGGGAACTGTTCTGTCTCCCTTCCTCTTCACCCTGTACACCAGTGACTTCCAGTACAACACGGAGTCATGCCATCTGCAGAAGTACTCTGATGACTCTGCAGTGGTCGGGTGTATTAGGGATGGACGGGAGGAGGAGTACAGGGCAGTGGTGAGTGACTTTGTAAAGTGGGCGATGAGAACCACCTGCGGCTGAACGTGGCCAAGACCAGAGAGATGGTGGTGGACTTCAGGAGGAAGCGACAGCTCCTCCACCTCTGAGTGTCCTGGGAGTGGACGTGGACATGGTGGAGGAGTACAAGTACCTGGGCGTCTCCATCGACAGCCGACTGAACTGGAAGGCCAACATCAACGCTGTGTACAAGAAGGGGATGAGTCGACTCTTTTTCCTGAGGAAGCTTGATCCTTCAACGTGTGCAGCAAGATGCTGGAGTTATTCTACCAGTCGGTTGTGGCCAGTGTGCTGCACTTTGCCATTGTCTGCTGGGGAGCAGCATCGAGCCGGTGACACCAGCCGTCTTAACAAACTGGTTAGGAAGGCTGGCTCCATCATCGGCTGCCAGCTGGAGCACCTGGAACAGGTGGTGGAGAGGAGGACGTTGAAGTAACTGGTGTCCATATTGGACAACCCGGACCACCCTCTCCACCACCTCCTACAGGGACAGAGGAGTACTTTCTCCAGACGTCTCCTCACGCTCCGCTGCCACAAGGACAGATACAGGAGAACATTCCTGCCGGCGGCTATGAGGCTCTATAACAGATCACCTCTTGCCAGATCATAGTGCAATAACTGAATACTTACACTATGTTGATCTGCACTTCACACATCTCATTTGTTTGCACTACACACATACACACATTTCATTTCATTTGCTCTGCACTCATACACACACTTTGCTTTTTGCACTCTGTCTATATTTAATATTTTGTATTTGATTTGTCAGTGTTGTTGTGTGTTGTGTATGCATGTGTGTTGTATATTTACATATATATTTTTGTTTTGTATTTTACTTTTATTTTACTTGTATACTTCTATATCTTTCATCCCTGTTTCTTATATTTTGTGTTTTGTTTTTATTCTTGTGTGTTGCTGCTACTGTCACGACAAATTTCCCCTTGGGGATTAATAAAGTATATATCTATCTATCTATCTATCTATCTAAAATAGAATGAAGAATTGGCACCTCCAGCGCAGGTGGAAAATAATAAAACAGAATAAATAACAGCATATTTAATGTCTGTTATTTTAGTGCTGTTCCAGAGATGTAAGGTGTATAAAGATGACTATTGCATTGGGCCTCAAAGAGGAAGTCCTTTAGATCTTTGAAGCACACTGCTCTTTTCTTGTCTCTATTGGTCCCTGGAGGAACATGTATGAGTATATGTATGTATGTGTGTGTGTGTGTGTGTGTGTGTGTGTGTGTGTGTGTGTGTGTGTGTGTGTGTGTGACTGCCAACGTCTCTATGTGAGGTCCCCTTGGGCGTTCCCATATCCTTCAACATCTCAGTGTTTCATGTCAGGATCTGACACTTGCTTTCTGTCCCCCCCCCCCTCCACTCTCCTCCCCCCAGCACCCTGCAAAAGATTGAGCAACTCATTCCTTCAAAAGTGAATAAAAGTAGTGAGTTTTTTTCCTACTCCCTGCCTGTTGCAGATAATGATGTCGCAGATCAGTAAACTCTGTCAGAGTGAAAGCGTCACGACGTCTGAAGGAGGACATGTTGGTGAGAAGTGAATGTTTTCTCTCCGGTTCTGTTCATCCCTGAGGATGGCTACTGCGGGAACTAGGAGCTGTTTCCTGGTATTTTAGCTGACCAGAAAGAATAGGATAGTTTTCATTTTTTTTTCAATTTTCACCATAACCTCAACCAAAGGTAGTATAATTTCCACAAACTGGATGAGCATTTATTTACCAGTTTGTCATGTGCTGTGTGTGTGTGTGTGTGTGTGTGTGTGTGTGTGTGTGTGTGTGTGTGTGTGTGTGTGTGTGTGTGTGTGTGTGTGTGTGTGTGTGTGTGTGTGTGTGTGTGTGTGTGTGTGTGTGACAGATTCACTTATGAGCGTTGGCCATCTTTTTAATTCTAAAGCAATTCTGACAATTCTCAGTTTTCCCACCTCCAATTTTTTTTATCTCAGTGTTTGAATTTTACACTTCCCTCATTTGTTATCTACATTCATCTCTCTCTCTCTGATATTAGCTCGCCTCTCTTCCTCTATCTTTAGCATTGGATGATTTTGCCTCATATTTTCCCTATTGCTGCCTCCTTTTCTGTCTCTCATCCTCCATCTCTCTTCTTTTGTTTCCACCCGCTCTGTCTCCTCTTTCTCACTGTGACATTTAAATAAAAACTTCAGCCTCCCTGTCTCTCTTCCGTCCTCAGATTAGTGTGGATTGATTACTGACGGTTGCTCCCGGTAAGGATCTGGGCGGTCACTGTTGCTCTCCGCCGGGACCACAGTCACGGCCATGAATCTGTCTGAAGACGGTGATCACTGTGTGTGCGTGTTGGTGTGTGTGTGTGTGTGTGTGTGCTAAGAAGCAGTGATGGATTTGTGAGGCAGGTACCGTAGATGTGTTCTTTATATACTCCTGAGGACCAATCACAGGGAGGGGGGGAAGCAGAGAGAAGTGTTACTCAAAAGGAGGCTATTTGCCATTCTTCACTTCTTAAAGAGACTACTTTGAGGTTAGAACTCTCGGGCCTGGCATTGGCCTAAGGTTAGACAGCAGTGTAGGTGTGTGTGTGTGTGTGTGTGTGTAAGAGAGAGAGAGATGGTGAATGTAACACAGAGATAAAGTGAATAGGAGGCCTTGAGAGGTCTGAATAGCAGAAGGACTGAATCTGCGGATTCTTGCTTTCTGGCCTTCTGTTGCCACATTGAAGAAAGAGAGATGACTGTCTCCAAGCTGAGGTTTCGGCTGGGACGCATACCTCGTTTTCTCACCCAGTACCCACTCATGGAGATCAAATCGAGGATTGATAAAACGGATTTATATTAAAATGTCCAATTTAAAGCAGAGCCTCTCTTTTGGGTGGACAGGAGCGAAACTTCTGGCCAATCAGAGACTTAAAAAGCGTGCACCTGATCTCTGTCACTCAGCAGCAGCGGCGCTCTTTGAGCATAACTATCAAAAAACGAAACGGGAAAAAAAAACTCACTCAAATAAGCAACTGGTCCACATATAATGTCTAAAAAACCCAAACAGACGTGCTGTGAAAAAAACAAACGACACACGCTCACACACGCAGTGAGTGGGTTTGTGGGTAGCAGCGGGGGGGGGGGGGGGGGCGATTCTTCCTCTGTTGGAAGCAGGAAGATAACAAGCGGACCATATTCGAGACATCTGGAGAACAGGAGAGGGCGGCTCACTGGGGGAGAGAGAGAGAACGAGGGGAAGGCAAAGAGGGTGGAGGAAAGAGAAGAAGGGAAAAGATGCTCGTCCCTCCGTGGTGTCGGGCAAAGGAATGATGAGGCAGATGCAGAGAGGATGCACCCTGTGGGTTAGGGTTTACAACAAGCAGAGAGAGGCAGAGGGATGCACGCACACACACACACACACACACAACCTTTCCCATTTCTGCAGGGGGCCGGAGAAGCTGTTCGGAGCCGGCAGTCTCTGCATGGTAGCATGACCTATTTCAAAACAATACTCCCCTCGTTGGTGATGGTTAGGAATCCCTCTCTCTTCCTCTCCCTCGATATATCTCTCACATTCCCACTCCGCGTCGCTGTGTCTCAGTCTCGCTGATGACACTTTTCTCTCTATATTCTCTCGCTCTCTCTGTGCTTCTTTCCTCCTCTCTTTCTCATAGCAGAAATACAAGAGATCAGGCCCTGCTCACATGTATGTTTGTCCATGAGAGGGAACGAGACCTGAATGACAGCGAGTGGGCGGGGCCAGGGGACGAGTATGCGGCAGAATCTCAAGTCTGCACTTGTCATGATGTATCAAGGGAACACTGTGTTCCATACTATATGGTTTCTATCCAACACAGAAGCTCTGAAGGAATGCTCCATTTCTTTAGGTGGAAGGTTTTAACCCGCTCAGGGCTTCACCTTCCTACGCTGCTCCACTCGGACTACTTTGCTGATCTCAGCATATCCAGCCTTTCTGTCAGTCAACGCGGGCCTTTTACTACTTTAAAAAAAGTGAGCAAGTGAAAGGCAAGAAGATGCCTGATCATGTCCTCAATGGTTGAAAAAAAAGAAGGTCAACACTTAATTAAAAACAAAATACGTCAGCTGGTCTCCCTCACAGTTACTGAATGTCCCTCCATCCAAAAACAGCCATGAAGAAAAGGTCGGGAGTGGAGTTTTCATGAAAAAAACATAATTATGACTCGCGTGTAGCTGCATGCCAAATTAATCAGAGCCGAGTTGGAAAAAGTAAAAGGTCATTCACCAGGTCTGATCAAACATCTACGCAATCCAGCTTTCTACACAGGCAGTGCACCAGCTCAAGTTTCACCACAACATTTAAAGTCTATTTTGTTCCATTTTTAAAGACAGCAATATCTTTGGGCTCTGAGCGTTGCCAAAACGCTGATTACCGCCACACGACTGCGCCGGCACACATCCTGTGAGGACACTGATTAAGGACCGAGGCTGCTCTCACTGCGCAGGCTGTGAACACAGGGTTGACATTTCTTTTGTCAAAGGTGCGGCCAAGTTTAAAGCCCTCCCACAGAGAGGCATTCAACCAGGGTGTTTATTATTATGTGGCTTATGAGGCCGAGCGTGACGGCCACCGGATGCCAAACTTCAGTCGCGTCGTCATCGAACCTCCGACTGACTTCGCCGTCGCCTCTTCTGCCTCGGCCCATTCGGGAAACCACGCCGATGCCCTCGGTAGAGCTCTCCTCGTTAAAGCCCCATCAGCGAGTCTCATCATTACCTGTTTATTCCTTTCACTCTCCTCCCTCTCTTCGGCGCTCTCTGTTAGCCAGCCAGCTGCCACACACTCCAGAGGATATTCCAATTAGATACAACATACACAGACACACAAATGTGCACTAGTGGATATTCCAATTAAATGCAACACACCAGAAGCACACACTCAAACGCCAATACACAAGAAGTCACCGGTGGACATTCTAACTAGCTGAACGGCCCAACCAGTGAGAGAGGACACAGCGGCATGGCAGATAGCACACACACATGCACACACACACACACAGACGTACCTTTACAAAGACATATGACTCACACAAATGACATTCAGAGTCACACTCGTGCGTAAACAGACCCTAAAGGAATGGTGACACATCAGCACCTTCCAATGGTCACACATGGGCGCCTATGCAAGGTTATGGGCTCACGGAAAATACAACTTAAAGGTTAAAGAAGCATCCAGATGAAGCCTCCGCCTGTGGAAACTAAATCAGTAATATTTCCCTTCGTAGGTCATAATTGTATTTACACTCGCCACATACTATTTGCATGACTGTGGTGAGGTGAAAAAGGTCATTGCTTTAAGTTAAAAAAAGCAATACAACCTCACTGAGGCAAAAAAGAAGAGGACATTTCTTGCTTCTTGAGAAGATAAATAAATGAGAGTTAGAAAAAGAAAAACCTGTTGTACATCAAGCCAGAGGGTGATTTCCCTGACGTCACGTGTGATTAGATCACTTTGATGTTATTTTTTTTGCCCTGCGACGCGCGCCTCGACGAGGAAATGCGCCGAGACGCGAGGAAATGGAGAGAAACAAAAATGTCCCACAAGTTTCGTCTCTTATCGTGGGCGAGGAGGAAGGGAAGGCTTGAACCTTCAGTGAACACAAGGGCCGTGGGTGTTCATCTCGAGGAGGAGGATACAAGTGGACTGACGTGTGAGATTGTGTAAAAAGACTCCCGGGCACTCCTGAAGGACACAATTAGTTTTGGAGCTGTGCTATGATTTGATAAATTTCTTTCCAAAACAGCTTGAGGTTTGTGATTTGTGTGTGTGTGTGTGTGTGTTTACATGTGGCCATGTGAATGATTCAGTGCTATCTGTTTGTTCCCCACCATGCCGGTTCACTGCTTATCCGTCAACAGCCTGTGACATCTGGAATAAACGACCTGCCTTGAATCTCAACGAGTGTACGAAAGATGTTATTCCTAAAACCAGAGTGAAGACGCAATATTAAAAAATGGAATCAATAAATCGCATGCGAGTAAAAAGAAGGGTTTAGTGTGTGCACTGTATTGTTATGAGTTCATGTGTGTATGCTTCCTCAAACCTCTGACTTTAACGTGATAAGATCAAAGGACACCTCTTATCACACAATCTTTAATTTACTTACATTATCTAAGTACTGGTCCCTCGTGATAGCGACAGTATTTGTGAGTGGGCAATGAGCAATTAGAGCAATAAGCAGTTGATGTTTTTTTTTTACTTGTGTGTCCTTGGGTGAGTGTCCATGCATCATCTCAGCAAACTGCATCATATTTTAAAAAGTGGCCAGTTATGGCTACGAGGACCTCTCGTTGTTGTGGTGGCTGACACGTTATATTTATACTGCCACTGACTGCCCACTTATTGCGGTCGGTGCCGGTACTGATAACACATCTGAGTGCATCTCCGACCCCCAGATGCTCCTTTTGCGTGACGGGAAAAAAACAGATTCCTCCCGTTGAGTGTTTTGGACGGGGCGTCGTTTTGGTCTTACACGACGACTCCGAGGCGTTGTCTGCATACATCAACACTTGACTTTGAGTTTTAACAAAATGTGTTTTATGACACCTTGCAGCCCATTGGTGTCTCTACTGGTCAATTATAGTTTGTCTTCAGTCAATCACACACTAGACAAACACGAAAAAAGGCTCTTTTTGATTTTTTGAATAATTATGTGACCCCTGAAATTGGTGTCAGGACTTGGAATAACATTACACATCAAATGTAACACGATACACATGCGGATAATGAACTGTGCATCCATAATGAGAGCAGCATTCATTAGGTGGAGCCCTAACCTTGTAAAGGCTGCTTCACACACACTGGCACACACATTCACCTTCTAAAAGTTACACCGTATAGACATCAATAATTGACTAAAGGAAGGAGGAATAAGCTCAGTAAAGTACAAGCCTCTAAAAGCCTGGACCGAGGCATGGATCTAGTCAATCAGCCAGACAGAAAATCCTCTTGTACTCACTGCGGATTGTCAGGAGATTTTGGACTCTAAGCCATTAGTATATCTACAATTGAAGAAAAAAACCCATATCTTTCATTGCCAAGCTATGGAGTTTTGATCTCCAAAAAAGTCATCTGCTAGAGAGAGAAAGCAGACGTTTTGCAATAGCAATACATGCAAATGTATGACTCCAAAAAAGTGATTCCAAAAAAATACTGCAGAATGGGCTCAAGCTCACAGGAAGCCCATAAACCACACCGTGACAACCCGCCTGTCGGTGAATTGTCATCTTATGAAAGACATTATACAAAAATATACATTAGTAACACATAAAAAACATTTATATCCATTGCATCCTATGAAGTCAAATCTTTCAACTGCACATGCACAGAATGTCCCTCTGAAGTCATATTTCCTGTAGATTGTGGTGTCTCAGAGAAAATTGCTTTAAATCCCAAACAGGTCATTTCCAGGGTAATCCCACATATAGACACACAGACAAGTACACACACACTCACACACCTACACACACACACGCCATGGTTTCATCCTCTTTGCAGACTAAAGATGATGGCGAAGGCATACAGACATCTGCAATATACTCACACTCTCTGTAGACTGTAGTTCATAAAGAAAATGTAAAAAAAAAAAAAAAAAGACAGCAGTTAAGGTATGCAGATTATGTTGTGTATTTAGTAGCATTGATGTAAACAACAAACTCAAGAGAAACATCAGAACACATAGACACGCACTCACCCTCTCTGCGGACTGTGACGTGCCGAAGAAGATGGGGATGAAGGCCAGCCAGATGATGCAGGTGGTGTACATGGTGAATCCGATGGGCTTGGCCTCGTTGAAGGTCTCCGGCACGCCTCGCGTCTTGATGGCGTAAACCGTGCACGTCACCATCAGCAGGATGGAGTAGCCCAGGGAGCAGATGAGGGACAGGTCGGAGATGTCGCACTTGAGGACGGCGCGCGCCGACGTGGAATCCTGAGTCCGCTGCTCGCCGTAGTCCACGACCGTGTGCGGAGGGTCGACCGCGAACCACACGAAGACCCCCAGCAGCTGCACCGAGATGAGGGAGAAGGTGATGACGAGCTGGGAGGCAGGCGAGATGAACCTGGGAAGGAGACGATGAGCGATGTGAGCGAGTGGCGTAGCGAGGGAGTGATGACACCAGAGTTCATTTAGAGTGCGGCGAAGCCATATCTGAAATGTCTGCGCTTGAATATGCGTTACTGGCGTGTTAAAGGGATTACAATCTCATGCGTGATGTAATTTTCGAGAATATTGGATTTTTCTTCCAGTCTCTGGGCAACAAAATGTTTTGCAAATGCATTTTTAAACAAAAAAATACTGGTTCGTCATCCGGAAAACAAGGCTGTTTTTTCATATAACGATCTAAAAGTTCAAGATCTGACAGCAGCAATATATGATATTCCTGTCATGAAGCCATTAGAAATTACCACAAATCCCACACTACAATACATGTCGGAGAGAGATTAGGAAAAAGGAGATGATGACATTTTCGGCAATAGTGAAGGAGATGGTTAGTGAGGTAAAGCCCAACTGGATAGAGGGAAAGTGATAACCATATGGGATGCCAGAGAGAGAGATATAAAAAAACGGGGTAAAATAATACCCCAAAAGAAAAGATATATTTTCTTTGTAGTGAAGAAACAACCAGATCCTTCCATGCTCGGTGGCTGACTACCCGGAGGCACATTCCCCCGAAAATATCCTAATTATCATTAAAAATAAGAAATAAAAAACTCCATCTTACAAATGGCTCGCGCTGAATGAAAGACAGATGACCACCTGGGAAGGACGGACATGAACCTGAGCACTATTAAATGCCACATTACCATTTGAGTCACTTAGTTGATGCTCTCCACGAGAGTCACTCACACTGAGTGCAAACGGTACAATAGGTGAGTGTGAGTTCATGACTCATTAATAATGGATGAGAAATAAATGATGAATAATGATTCCAAGCAGCACAGCGAGGAAGAAGTGGAGGAGTTCATGTGAACACACACACACACACACACACAGACGAGTGCAAAGAAGAACACACTTACAGTGGCCTTCAGAGCCACTCCACCCATACATCTACCTGTACTGGACACAGAGGGCACACCGTGTTTTCTTCACCTGGGTGCAGAGACAGACTTCTTCCCCTGTTCAAAGATGCGGTGTATCCTGTTGGTCTTGGTGAGCAGCGCGGCGTAGCTGAAACACATCCCCAGGCCCAAGAAAATCCTCCTGAACGAACACACGCCCACGTCCGGCGCCGCGATCATCAGGAAGGTGATGGCGTAGCACAGGAAGATTCCCGTGAGCAGCACGTAGCTCATCTCGCGGCCCGACGCTCGGACGATGGGCGTGTCGTTGTGCCGGACGAACGAGAAGATGACGAAGGAGGTGGCGACGATCCCCAGCATGGAGATGAAGACGGGGACGACGGCCCAGGGGGAGTGCCACTCCAGCTTGATGATGGGGATGGCGACGCAGGCGGTGCGGTTGGCGTCGGGCCGCATCTCGTATGGACACAGCTCGCAGCTGAACTCTGACGCCTGGGGGGGGGGGGGGGGGGGCGTGATGAGCGTGTCAATTCAAGATTGTTTTGTGTCTGTAACTCCCGCAGATATACATAATATATATATATATATATATCAGCAAAACATCAAAGCAGTTGATTACTTTCCAGACTCAGCCATTTTGGGTCAATTAGAAAAAGATAATACACATTTCATAATTATACATATATATACATATATACACAAATATATATACATACATATATATGTATATATATACATATACATATAGATATATATATATATATACATATACATACATATACGTATATACATATATATGTAGATACACAAATATATATATACATACATACATATGTATATATATATGTATATATACATATATATATATATATATATATATACATATACGTATATACATATATATGTATATACACAAATATATATATACATACATACATATATATACATATACATATACATATATATACATAGATAAATATATACATATATATATACATATGTATTTATACATATATATATATATACATATATATATGTATATATATATATATCAGTAAAACATCAAAACAGTTGATTACTTTCGAGACTCAGCCATTGTGGGTCAATGAGAAAAAGATAATACACATTTCACTTCTTTTTTTACAATTGCCCTATGGTTCACGTCATTGTTTTTTTTTCATGCTGCTTTGCTGTTTTCCAGCCTACTCAAATGTACTGTAAATGTGTCAAAAGATTATTGATGTTACAGCAAATGCATAATTGTATTGATCGCCCCGGGTGCACAAACAAGCATCACCACCTGCTGTTATGGTTGATATTATATGTTTCCTCTATTTCTTGCTGAACTGGGGAACACTTTGCATATCCTGAATATTGGAGCACGTATGGATTCAACGAAATGGTCCCCATGATGTAATTAACTTCAGACCCTTTTCCCTCAACTTAAATGACTTCCATTTGCTCGAAGAGCATCTCTGGGGTTCTTCCCACTTATATAAATCCAAAATGGGCCGTGTAAGTGGCTTTCTTTGGATTGCCTTAGATGAGTGGAAGAAAGAAATCCTGACCCAGGGGGACGAAACTCGACTGTAGAGTCAGAGTAAGCAGGCGGCAGCTGTCAGAGAGCAGGTGCATGCGGAGAATAGCGTGTCCATTATTTCAAAGTGCTGTCATTGCAAACAAATCGTGTAGTTGATTCCAACAAATGGAACAAGTTGTGGCTTTAGAGGCTCTGCCGACGGAAGGCATCTGGTAAAATTGTCGATTTGAATTGACAGATCAAGTTTACCGAAGTGAACCGGTGAGGCTGAGAGCTTTTGGAGGCTTTCCCAGCTTTGAAAACACAACAATCAGGACCATTTTTAAGTCAGGGAAATCTCTTTTCTTGGTGTGATGGACCCAAGATGGACCCAAAAGTGAAGGAAAAAGTCAATAAATTTTTTTTGGTCATATGTCTCTCCAAAAACACTTTGCAGTGGATCACCAGAATGCATGCAGGACTCACACTGGACTGTGACTTGTTTGGTTTGCTATCTTGAAATGGACAATTTTAACAATTTTTACAGTACATGTTTTGTAAATATTTACTAAATCCTCAGTGACTCAAGGGAATTATGATTTAGATGTATTTTTTCTGCCTGCAAGCTGTGAACCATGTAATGCAAGTATTCAGATGGCATACGTTATTTAATGGAAAGTCTCCTGAAAAAAGAAAACAACCCCACCAACAACAACAACAACACCCACACATGGTTCATCCATATACTCAGATACCATCTGCTATGCTATGCAGAGCCTCGCTGTGAAACCACACAGAACCAAGTGGATAGAATCCTGCTACATGGTACTTTTAGCATTATGTTTGTTACCAACTGGGCCACATGCTACACTTCAGAATGTTGTATTTATTGTTTCTTTTGAGCACGAAGTCACAATGAATACAGGAGGAACTAGAACGGGCACTCGGTAGAGCGCATACCTTCGCATATCACAAGATTGGGCATTGAATTATGAACATGTTGGCATTAGTTGCATGCCAATTGGATAAAAATTGACCGCGCTATGGTAAAAAGAAGATGTTGACCTTTTCATGACCTTGACCTCGACCTTTGACCCGATCGATCCCAAAATCTAATCAAATGGTCCCCGGATAATCACCAATCATCCCACCAAATTTCATGCGATTCGGTTTAATACTTTTTTAGTTATGCGAGTAACACTCATACAAATAAATAAATCTTCCGCATTTTCAATGCGAAGGTAAACAACAACAAAAGGTGAATGATATAATAATTCCACCGGAGCCAACAGCAAGTACTGTCTGCCTCCAGAGATCTACCTGGTAGTGGTATCCGTCGCAGCGCTCGCAGTGCCAGCAACACGGCACGCCTTTGACCACTTTCTTTCTTTCTCCCGAACGGCACGGGATGCTGCACACGGAGGGTGGCAGGGACGAGTCTCCAGCCTTCCAGCGCATGGCCTCGATCTACAGAGAGACGGAGACGTGAGGGGACGGAGACGATGCGGTAAAGGTGTGTGCTCGGTGTCCCATATGGCAAATTAATATTCTCTTTGATTGTGTGTGAAGTGCATGCGGCATTACGAAAACGTCCCGCCTTCTTGTGGGATATCAGGAGACACAAAGATTAGCAGCCATCTGCTTACTTTGTCCGGCGACACTCTGGACCTGCAGAAAGTTAAGTGTGAGTGTGTGTGTGTGTGTGTGTGTGTGTGAGTGTGAGTGCACATGTTCCAACATGTTTGCATGTAGTTTTTGTTGCGCTCGTTTCATGCTGGCATTATTGTGAATCCCTAAGCCTTCAGTGTGTCTGGTACATGTGTGAGTTCCAATTTGTCGTTACGTGTGTGAGTTTGTAATTATCCCCGAGTCCCTGAGCTTCCATCCGTTGCCGAGGCTGCTGGGTAAAAGGGAGCGTTGCTGTTTTAAACGGGCACACGACGTACCAGCCGAACAAAACTAGTTAAGAGTAAAAACTCATCAGGGACAGAGACAATGGACTCGATTTGATCATTGAGACACAAACACACACACACGCACACAAACACACGCAGCATTCGAGCAACACGATTGGGTTACAGGCTGTTCATAAGTTAGTACTGAAAAATCGCTGCCAGGAGAAATACTCTCATGTATGTTTTTGAGTGTGTGTGTGTGTTTAAAAGTGTACATTGTTGAAAACTTTTCGAAACCATTTTCCCCCCATGTACTTTAAACAGATTTCGCAACAACAACAACAACAACAACCCCACATGATGCACCACCCAAAACAACATAGACCCTGTCGTGCACCTGGCTCCCGGGAATTACCCAAATAAAACAGGCCATGCTTTATCTGTGAAACATCATCTCACAGTGACTGCGTATGAATGTCCAAGTACTGCATGTTCAACAGAACGTCTTTCATCCTGATGAGCATTCAAACAGTTTGTCACCTGCTGCATCACCACATCGGCAACTGAGCCTTCAAACCCAACTGGACTGTTGAATAAATCAAATGCATCTGTTCATTTGTCAACTGTCAAAGTGCTCATTCATGTGTGCCTTAACTATGAGTTATCTCCCTCTCTCGCTCTCCCTCTCTTGCTCTCTCTCTCTCGCTCCCTCTCTCTCTCTCTCTCTCTATCGTTCTCTCTCTATCGTTCCCTCTCTCTCTCTCTCTCTCTCTCTCTCTCTCTCTCTCGTTCTCTCTCTCTATCGTTCCCTCTCTCTCTCTCGCTCCCTCTCTCTCTCTCTATCGTTCCCTCTCTCTCTCTCTCGCTCCCTCTCTCTATCGTTCCCTCTCTCTCTCTCACTCCCTCTCTCTATTGTTCCCTCTCTCTCTCTCTCTCTCGCTCCCTCTCTCTCTCTCTCGCTCCCTCTCTCTATCGTTCCCTCTCTCTCTCTCTCTCAGCGGGCCGTCGATCAGGCAGAAAGCGCTTTGTGTCTATTAGTCTTCTCATCTGCCATCTGGCCTTTCTAATGAAGTCCTGGGTGGATTTATAACACCGAGCACATGCTGTGCTCAAGGAGTTTGTGTGAACTGATATTTGTGTGTTTGTGTGTGTTTGTGTGTGTGTGTGTGTGTGTTTATGTGAGATACTAAGACAATGGGATTCCATTTTTCGGGTGCAATTATCTGTTTTTGCACGGATGCATATGATGCACATGTGTATGCTTCCATTCTGGTGCCAGCATGCACAGATTGTGTATGTGTGTGTCGGTGTGTGTTCTGACAGCATCAAAATTCCAGCTAAGTTTTGCGTCTGAACGAGCGAATAACTCAAACAGATCCAGCCGAGTTGCAGAGGATTTTGAAATCATGGCAGCTGCTTGAAGTGACGTTGAACTGAAGTGGCTGAAGCATTCGAGGCTATAAGGCCTCCAATGCTTCAATAAACCACTCAAATAAAAATATATTTGTTCCTTTATGATACAGAAGTCAGTTCCCGAGGACAACAATTGGAGATAAAAAAAGGAGGTTAAAAAAGCAGCGAGACGGAAACACGTGAGCAATAATATATCGGTTTGTTTTCCACAGTGAAAAAGTGAAAAGTTCTCACTTTGAGGTGTAGTTTGTTGGTCCAGGAGCCGATGACTCTGTACTCTGCAGTGGACCTGTTGACGGTCTGGTACTGGAAGATATCGTATCTCCCGGGAGCGTCTCCGTTCTCATTAAAAACCACCGGTGTACCGGCACTTCCTGCATCAAACACAGAAGATGGGGACACTCGTTGTTATGTGTGCTCCAGTGTTTCCATTGTTAATTGATCCCCACAAGAATGAGCCGAACTCCTGACGAAGAAAGGTTAACGGGAGAAATGAAGACAGTTAAATGTGGAATGATCATCATTTCTTGCAACGTTCAAATGGAAAGACATCGAGTGCAACCCAGCGCCATATTATTCCCCACACGTTCTTATGAATCTATCAGAATCAGAATCAGTTTTATTGGCCAAGTAAGTTTGCACAAACAAGGAATTTGACTTGGTAAAGTGTCTCTCAGTGCTTACACAAAATATACATTTCAACACAGTACAAAACAGAACAAACAAAAACAAACAGTGCAGTACAGAACAAACAGTGCAAAACAGTGCAACGGTCTAAGAAGTTTTAGAAAGTGACTTAAAGTATATACAAGAGGAATGGCTATATACAGTAGCTGTGAAACAGTAGCGCCAGAAGAAGTGGAGAGTGCGAGAAGTGCCGGGATAAGTATATATGCTACAGTGGGTTATTGTTTAGTCGTGAGACGGCGAGGGGGAAGAAACTGTTTTTGTGTCTCGAGGTTTTGGCGAACAGGGATCTGTAGCGTCTACCAGAGGGGAGGAGTTTAAATAGTTTGTGTCCGGGGTGGGAGGGGTGATGAAAGAGACTTGTGAATATAGCGTGTGGTTCATTCAGAGTAGCCTGATACTATTTTTTAAAATTCTAAATAATAAAAACTAGAAAAATGATAATTTCATTACGTTTCTTCACAGAAATGAGTGAAATACTGAGATATAGACTTCCTCTATAACAATGTATATAGAGATACATACATGAGAAACATATGGATTTAATGAAATTATATTTCCTTGGGCGATGTGCTCAGGAGCAGCAATGAAAAAAGAAATGTCATCAGTCTTTATTCTCGTGTGTGTGTGTGTGTTGTTGGGTGGTGTGATTGAATAATGCACACGCATGGCTAGGTTTATGTGTCCTCTACGGTTTAGTTTTCTCACTTTCAATAAGGCTGAACACAAACCTCGTATCCGTCTCCCTCTCCGGCTTACTCACCTGGTGTCTTTTATGTGGCAATACAATCAAATCAAATCGAATTTGGCAGAGCGTAAAGGAAATCCAATTACTGCGAGGATGTGGATTTAAAAAATAAAAAAAATCACTGCCTTATGGAAAGTCCAACTGCATAATATAAGTCATCGATAAAGTGGGAGGATGCTGAGGATATATAAACACATATAATACGTGCATGAAGATTAAACATCGACTGAGAGAACACAGACTGACAAAGGAGAGGAGTGTCGGAACTATTACCCCTCCCACGTTAATGTCCCTGTTCACACACACACACACACACACTCACTAAACTAAGGGATAGAGTCCAATGGAGTCTTTTCTCTCAACCTACAATGAGTTAGTTCTCCTGGTACCTCTCTTAATTTGCAATGGCACAATAATCTTGGATTCCTTACAACACAGATAGCATTGATTTGAATAAAGTGCAAAA
The DNA here is from genome assembly GCF_029220125.1 of Pseudoliparis swirei. NCBI lineage: Eukaryota > Metazoa > Chordata > Actinopteri > Perciformes > Liparidae > Pseudoliparis > Pseudoliparis swirei. The sequence goes on along the minus strand of NC_079397.1, from coordinate 12,888,654 downwards.
TGCCAGTATGTCTGTTGTGTCTGCTGTTATCTCTTCTACTTAGTTAATAGTGTGTCTGCTGTGTGCTGACTGCTAAATCACCGTCATATGAAAATACACGATGAGCACATTGCAAAAGGCTACCTGACTATTTATTTCGGGACGGTTTCAGCAACCTGTTCATAAACCCCGGAGGATCAGACCGCATGGGGAACAGAGGTAATGTGTAGCGGTGATGTGTGTTGTTGACAAGGATGGAGTCGTAAAGTTGTTGAGCCTCTGTGTTATTATTTTATTTCCTCATAAAGTACAGGGGTTACGTAACCCTCGACTGCACAAACGTAAACAAAAGCTGGGACCGAGGACAGGAGGACATACTGGGTAAGGACTTTGTTCCTCCTTCTTTCTAAATTGAATTATTCATGTCTTATTTATTTTTTAGTTTAGTGATATTTTAGATGTTTCCAGTGAAGTATGAATGAGTTTGTATATTGACTGTCGCTCATATGCGCCCGTATTCATCACAAAGTCACATTGTCGTCACAATATTGAACAATGTTATCACACATCTGCTATTTTCCTGATATCGCGCCGGCCTCCGACCCCGACCGACCACCCAACCGAACCGTGAGGACAGGACACGGCCGCCATTACACCCCCCCCCCCCCCCGCCCCCTACCGTGCTCTCAATCCTTCCCCTTTGATAAGCAACTTTATTTCTTTGCATTCCCTTCCCTTCCCTCTCTCTCTCCCGACCCCCTCGTTTTCCAGATATTAGTATCTCTTTTTAATCGTCTCTCCGTTCCCTTCCTTTTCTGTGACATGAGCATGCATGAAACACATCCAAGTGAGAGGGTGAGGGTTAAATAGTCATGTGACTTATTCACGGCATACAGGAGGAAAACCACCACCACCAAATGTTCTTAAATTCCTCTTTCTCGTGTTCTCCTCTATTGCCCTACACTGCAGGGCCCTTTGCCATAGTTTTTATGAACATCTCTTTTCTTATCTCTTATCTTTGTTAATACTTTCTATCGCTACATCTACCACCTCTTGCTTTTCATCTGGTCCTACACTTGTGTCCTTCCTTGTCTCCTCCTACCTCTGTTTACTAATGAATTGACTCCTTCATTGACACACTTATGATCTGGTTTTTAATGCATCTTTATTGCATCTTTGGTCTAATTTCTCGCCCAGTGATGAATATCATATAAATATTCTCCTCAACAGTCTGACTGACTATCATCTAGTTTTTCCTTTGCACCGATAATGTCTCATTAGAGCCAACTAGGGATGCAGCAACGAGAAGTTTGCAGCAGAGACACGCTGGCAGGTATATTACATTATGCAGCACTAAAACTGACCATTTGCTTTGAAAGCAGTGGTTACCTTGAGTCGGAAATGATTATTCAATCTCATGGTGTGGGCACCATTTGTTCATAATTTCTGAGGAAGGTGGATAAAGACAGCACACTTTTAAAAGCGGCAGCAATTACCGCTAACACACATTTAATAGGCATGGCAGGAGCTGGCAGCATCGAGCCAATATGTTGGGAAAACAGATTGCTGACAACCCCTCATCATTTCTGATTCATGTTTTGGTTTAAGAGATGCACGGACAGGCTTACTGGCCTAATTATTTCTCATTTGGGTCTCGTAGCGTTTATTCACACCGATTTCTAGTAAAAGGATCCGATTGGTTGAGCATTTGTGCTACAGGGGACGTGGAATTTTACCTAAGTCTCTACAATGGAGCTGCAACTAACAACCATAAAATAAGCGTACACTCTTTCCTTGTTTAAGAACATTGTGTTACAGCTGAAACATGCGTCTGTGTGTTTCTCCCCTCCCCCCTCGTGCTCCCTTCAGGTGCCGATCGGGTGATTAGTTGCCACCTGTGCAGGCCAATCCTGCTGCACCTGGGTTCCTGAAGGCAAGCTGGCCAATCAGCTGAGTGGGCGATTTTTGTGTTATCCCATGCACAGACTCACGCTTTTTGTCGTGAGGTTGAGCAAGTCGTGGGTTACCCTGTACACGTGTGGGTTTTTTTTTAGGCAAACCGCGTATGAATGAATCTTGTCTTAACCCTCCTGTTACCTCTAGGGTCAATTTGACCCCATTCAATGTTTAATGTCGGTGTTCTTTGGGGTCAATTTGACCCCAGGCTGTTTTTCACTGTGTCAAACATATAAGAAATATCAACTTTTTTATATATTTAAAGGGCTATTTAGGTAGTCAACAAACAAACATAAACTACCTCACACTTAAACTTGGGAAACAATATGAATTCTAATAATTTTCTGGAGGTTTTAATTGCTGGGGTCAAATTGACCCCGAGGGTAAAATATGTTAGTAAATGTTAAGGTAACAGGAGGGTTAAAAAGTTACTCCTACTTTTGAACCCCTCCCCGGCTGAAAAGGGAACATAACAGGCGGGTAAAAGAAAGACAATAGTAAACTAGACTTTCCATGTATGTCAGAAATAGCATAATTTCATTTTTTTTGACATTTGTCTGAAATCGTCAATATGAGCAGATTAATTCTTGAGTAATGGCAAAAGAAATAAAACGCATCATCACGACAACACCTTTAAAGAGCGAATTATGAATTAGTTTGTTGTTAAGGTCAAGTGTATGTTCGTGCCAGGTTGCAGAAATGGGATGGACAGGCGGAGAAGCTGCCAGTTAGACACATTTCTGGGTGTACGAGAGTCGCACATCGTGTCACATTTCACGTGGTTCTCCGTGTCGACGCTGTTGGATGTTTTCTTCACATCACTGAATGGCTCTTTGGCAGGCATTGATAAATAAATCATATTCCTTTCTGTGCATTGTGGAGTTTTAAGAAGTGCCAGAACCAATTCAAATCAAGTCTACTAGAAAAGTGCATTTTGATATCCCGTACCTTTTGTATTCCTTAACCATCTTCACTGTCCTATTTAACAGAACACCCGTCTTTACTGCAACAGCAGATAACATTATCACTATTCCACCTTTTTAAAATACCTTTTTCTGTAAGGACAGAGTCCATTCCTTTTATGCTAACATGTCATTATTATTCATTCTGAATAACCTAAAGCAAGCCGACAAGTTGCCGAATCACACAGTCAGCATGACATAAGTCCATGTGGCAGATGCATGTGAACACAATGAATCGTTTCACTCCCTCCGAGTGAAATCTAGAAATCTATAGGTTTCATTTCTAACTCGGGGGAGGTTGGCGACTCGGATTGGGCGGCTTCATTGTGGTGAGAGTAGCTGAGACGTCTAGTTTCAGGAGAGTGAGCATGTGTGAGTGTTTGTAAGTGTGAGTGTATGTTTTCCTAGACTTAGTTACACCCCTCCAGGTTCTCTCACTGCAACAGCGGGGCACCGCGGTGGCACCGGCATAAACTCTGCTGAAGTGTCCCTGAGCACGATGATGCTTCCCTGCCTCCCCGAGGCGCTGCTCTGGTTGATTTCCCTTTGGGGATCAACAACAGAGTCTCAAAGAAACCCCTCAAACTCTCACAACTTTGCCTTTGATTTGCAAGGGAAGCTCACCTTTTGCTTCGATAATGTAACCGGATATCTACCGACGAATGAAAGTGTAGTGACAGCGAGCTGAGATGGACCGGCAGACTGAGACCGACCCGTTGAAGGAGAATGAGTGAAACTGGCACGGGAAAGTAGATGAGGAGTTGATTTGCTGTGCCGCTGCGTTTCAATATATTCGATGTCAGTCGCATGCAACTGACCTGAAAAGATGAAGTTAACAAGAGATATTAGGATAAGTGAGCATGACATCAGAAAACGGTTACGGCGAGGCCAAATAAGATTGAGGAAAAAGACTGAGAGGAAGATAGAAGTTTTTTTCTAAAGGAGAAAGCAAAAGAAGAGAGGGAAAATGAGGGTGAACATGGGAGAATATGTGTGAACATCACATATACAGCAAACTGAAAAGACTCGAAACTTTCTTCGTTTGACAGACAAAGGGGCCTCACAAATGGACGGGGGGGGGGGGGGCTATAGAACCACAGCATTGTTTGAGAATATGTATGAGCATAGGGCTGAAAACTTCCCTGGCTGACAGAGATAGAAACAGATGGAAGGAGAGGGGCCGAGAATGTATGAACAAACGCTCCCTGGTACTGGAGCGAGGGAAACATTGAGACAAAAGAAGTATAAAGACAGAGAGAGAGATGGATGGGGAGAAGAAAAATAGACTAGTTGAAGAGGAAGAAGCAGAAGGGCCGTTAGAGAGCCCTCAGACTTGCCTGGTTGACGATAGCAACACTAAGGGTGAATAGCAAGTCTTCATCTCGGAGTGTAACTGTTTATGACGGGGAGATGGATGCAAAGGCGACGATGCAGCACGCATTCATAAAACATGGGTGTGTGTGTCTCGTCTGAGAATTCGCCAACAGGCTTCCATCCGCGTGAGAGAACGAGATGACGGACCCAAATGGACAGCGAAAGAGGATAAGAAATGACAGAAGAAGAGTAATAATGAAGCATACAGTTGACATTGTATTTAAAAGCTTCATTCGTAGAGGTCCAAAGCTCTGGAGCCAAATTCCTGACGAGGTCAAATCAGCATCCACCACCAAGGCATTTGGTTCTCGCCTTAAATGCCATCTCACTTCACTTTAAATGTTATTAGTATTGATATACAGCCTGGCGGCACAGTACAATAGAGGAAAGATTTAAATTAAATTTTATATACATACCTTGATGTTTGTGATATTATTTTTTCTAAGTTATCAGTACCTCACATTTGCCTTTATTATTATTACCTTCGCATTGAAAATGCGGAAGGTTATGTTTTGATCGCTGTGTATTTATTTATTTATTTGTATGCGTGTTCCTCGCATAACTCAAAAAGTATTAAACCGAATCGCATGAAATTTGGTGGGATGATTGGTTATTATCCGGGGACCATTTGATTACATTTTGGGATCGATCGGGTCAAAGGTCAAGGTCATGAAAAGGTCAAAATCTTCTTTTTACCATAGCGCGGTCAATTTCTATCTAATTGGCATGCAACTAATGCCAACATGTTCATAATTCAATGCCCAATCTTGTGATATGCGAAGGTATGCGCTCTACCGAGTGCCCATTCTGGTTTTTACTATGTTTCTTTTCTTTGTTTTCTTTTTGTTTTCTTTTTCCTGTTCTGGGGTTTTGTTGTTGCTTGTACGACATTTTATTATTTTTTGATCCATATGTGTGTGTACTGTTTGTGTGCCTGTAGGAGTTGGGAGGGGCGGGGCTAAAGGGTTCGGGCAGGGGCGGGGTTAAAGGATTCGGGGCGGGGCCGTCCAACTCCTCATCTCAGAGGAGCCTACAGACCTCGGGCTTTGGACGGTCCTCCATTCGTACATGTTTTTGTTTTGTCAATGCCTGTCACTATGTACACGTTATGTATGTACCTATGGAAATAAATTACTGACTTACTTACTAAGCCTGAATGCATCACGCAAAAATCATAAGAGTGTTCAGGAGGTACGGGAACACTGAGCAGAGTCGAGGACTCGTGGCTTATTTCCGCACGCATTTCTTCTGCTTTCTCAATTTTCCATCACACAAACTTTTCTTTTTTACAGTGTGTTTGCAGCATCCTGTGATCCACTTTTCACTGCTTGCCGTATAACTGTCCTGATGGCCATCCCTCCCCGCTTCCACAGCAGCTGTTTCTCCTGCTCTCTCCCTCCTAGCCTTGTTTTCATCTGCCCTCTCTATCTCAACACGACCCATTTCCAAAGTACTCTGACTCTCACATCTCCCCCTGTCTATCCATCCCTACCCCTTAAACCTTTCTTCGCTTATCAGCCTCTCTGTTATCGCTGTGCCTCGGCTTAGCAGGGGAAAAAGCGAGACGAGGAGATAGTTCGTCAGAGAGAAATAAAGCAGATGATAGAAGAGGCAAAAGAAACAATACAAGTTTGAAGTGGATCTAGATCTCACTGTCAGTAACAATGAAACATCGGCTAAATCGTGAAAGTGAGATTAAGATGGACATGGAGGACGAGAACAAAGGAAAGAGGATTGTTTTACTGAAGACACACCAACTAATGCGAGCAAGCAGACTGTGAAAAAGAGCCTTGTGTGGCAATAACCGGTAATTACAAAAAACTAATTTAAGAAGCCCTCATCTGTGTCATGATCTGCATTTGCTGCAGTCTACGGGAGCGGGGGAGAGAAGTAAAAACAAAAGCGATAAAAAAATACAGGAGGGAGAGGGCCACTATTAAGTTGAACAAAAGAGACGAAACAGCTTGGACGGGGAGGTAGAAATACAATTTGGAGGGAATGAAATCGAGGGAGAGGAGAAATAAACAAAACGAGAAACAAGCAGTTACATTAGCGGACTTGGCACAGGAAAGTAGAGGGTGAATAGTAATGATGAGGACGGTACACTGGATTCAGACTTCTTTCTTTATACAGACTGCGATGCAGCCCTTAATTACATTACACAAGTGTCCTGCAGCCGATATTTCTGTTTATATGAGATAGAGAAAGAACTTTCCATCTTTTATAACTCTTCCCTTCAAAAAATAAAGCCATAAACAAACACACACATCTACATCTAGTCAATATATGCAAAAACCCTCCAATGTTCACCCATCCATCCCATCACACAGAGTATGTCATGTATGGTACAGCCCGGCACGTGTGCCTTCACAGTGCTGTGTGTGCTGCCTCCACAGCTGAGAGACTCACATGTTACGCAGTTACACTACCGTTCAAAAGTTTGGGGTCACTTAGAAATGTCTTTATTTTTCAAAGAAAAGCACAGTTTTTTCAATAAAGATAACATTAATCAAAAATACACACTATACATTGTTAATGTGGTAAATGACTATTCTAGTTGGAAACGTCTGGTTTCTAATGACATATCTCCATAGGTGTATAGAGGCCCATTTCCATCAACTATCACTCCAGTGTTCTAATGGTACATTGTGTTTGCTAATCGCCTTAGAAGACTAATATCTGATTAGAAAACCCTTGTGCAATTATGTTAGCACAGCTGAAAACAGTTATGCTGGTGATATAAGCTATACAACTGGCCTTCCTTTGAGCTTGAAGTTTGAAGAACAAAATTAATACTTCAAATATTAATCATTATTTCTAACCTTGTCAATGTCTCGACTATATTTTCTATTAAATCTTCAATTCATTTGATAAATAAAAGTGAGTTTTCATGGAACACACAAAATTGTCTGGATGACCCCAAACTTTTGAACGGTAGTGTACATGTAATCTCCCTCAATATCACACTCATGACAGGATGTATATGTTTGGTGTCAAAAAGCTGCAGAGATGCGAGATTCATTGGCGTCTTAGGATATGCAATAACAAATTATACTTCCCGTCTCTCGTTTCATCAAACTCAATCCGCGGTTGTTTTTGTGTCTGTGTGGATACATGTCTTCCCGTCTTCTATATTCATTTTAGCTTTCCGTTTTATTGCTTTTATATCTGCAATCTTCTTTTTTCCTGTTATCTTATCCAAAATGATATTCAGTGAGTGAAACCCTAAAATATAAAGTATAAATATATCACTGCAAAGATAGTGTAGAGAGTAATAGAAAACCCTATATGGAGGAATGCAGGCTCTATATATACACTATTAAAAAAAGAGCTGTCGGTCTGCATGTCAGTAACATTGACAGCATATGTTCTGACTTCCTGTTTGGGATCTCAGTCGTTCTCTGAACACATTGAAATTATTCACCAGCCAAGTGTGTTTCCATATTCAGCTTCCAGTGGATGTGAATTGCTTCTCACGGGGCGTTGGCACGAGCAACGTGGCGAAGGTGATGCCACCTGCACAAGGTCAGACATAATGCCAGTAATCTCCTACTTACTACCTGCTGCTTGTAAGGGAGCAGCAGGTAGTAAGTAGGAGATTATATGTCTAAGGAGTTATGTCTGTGTGCCAGAGGGATGGCCGGGAACACACAGACAACCAGCATGAAATGATGTAATATTAAAATATGAACATTGTATTGAACAAGGCTTGATATTGCGTGAAATGTGATGATTGTTGGACAGTGAAATCATGTGACTGACAGTGAAATCTTTGCTGTTTTTGCAGAGGGGCTGGATGAGAGGCTCGGTACCACTGCATGCCGCGAAAGCCGGGAAGTTATTAGCTGAGCTTGTTATTAGCTTAGCTTAGCTTAGCGTGATAGCTGCAAGCAGGGAGCCTAGATTCTCCAAACCTCTGGAGCCGACCAGATGTGCTCACAGTACGCAATCTCCTCTACAAGCGCAAGATAGACTGTGTCAATCAGTGACCGGTAGACATGTTTACATGCAGGTTTTTAAAAGAGTTCCATTCTTCAAGCTACACTCTGCTAAATCGCCTCATGGCTCCACCTCCGTTTGTCACGGGCAGAAAGCAGGTAGCAGACGAGTGACACGAAACAAATAATAACAGGGCTACAACTAATCATTTTCAGGATCAATTTATCTACAAATAATTGTGTAAAATATCAGAACTATTTGGAATCGTGACTTCATTGAAGCAGTACATTTAGATAGTTTAACTTGAATAAACCTAAATATATGAATTTCACTTGTGACCCGCATTTTAATATTTGGAACGTGCAAATGTTCTGCATTTTTTCCAGAAATAAATGAACACAATTGAGGGTTGAATTGAGAGTTGTGATCATACCTCAACACCTGTATATTAAATAACAAACATATTTTCAAATGTATTCTATTGTCGACATCCCCCTATGCTCGACATCAGTCAGACATCTCCCCCCTCTCACATATTGTTTTGGATGCAAGTCAGACATTATTTCTCTCTCTCCATCATCTTCTACCCGAGGTTGCACTGACCCAGGAAAGTTTGACCTCTTTGAGTTCCGAGCCTCCTGTTTCTTGATTTTCTTCTCTATTTGCTGCAATCGTTCCCTCTAGATGGAACTTAACGTTTAAGATTCTGTCTGCCTCTCCCATCTTTTTCTTGCTAATGCCATGCAATATAAAATCCATCCTTCTCATGGTTTCCTCCCACTTTCTTGCTTCTCAAGGTCATGATGCCCCGGTAAAGGCTGACATATCTCAGTCAGCGCATCCTCTCTGTGTCTCTCCATCTCTTCCCTTTTTAACTTTACTCAGCAATAGGTATCAAGCACTGCATGGTTCTATCTCACTCTTACAATGACGATATGTTTTTCCTAGCCAAGTGAAGGCATTGTAGAGGACTCTTCACATGTGTTTACTTCTATCCTCAGTTATTATTAGCAAAGTTGCTTCTATCGCTCTACACCAACACAACCTCTCTCCTTGTCCTTTTCAGGTCCCTCCTGACAATCAGCTGTCACATGGTCCTGGCCAGATGCCCCGTCATTCATGCCGGGTCAAGTTCATCATCTTCAAGCAGGTTACTCCTCTGGCGTCGTCTCTGTCTCTCTGAGGTCATTATGAGTTCTTCTGCCCCCTTTTCTCTTTCTCCCTTAGGTTGTCCAGGAAGGTACAGAGTTCATCTGCTCCACTCTAATTAGTGCAAGACGGTTCCCATGGTGACGTCCATCTTGTCTCCCAGCAGGAGATATAACCTGGCGGTGATAACCTTTACGAGAGTATTTTCTTCCATGAAAAACACACACACACACACACACACACACACACACACACACACTTGTGTGGAGGACAAACGTTGGCAGACGTCATCGTGGTTGCTCTCATGTTCTGACTTTGTTCACCAACTCATCTGAAACTTAGTATTTAGGATTACAATCTAAGAAGAACAAGATCTGGACACTACACACACACACATACACGTACACACAAAAGACCCAGCACACACACACCATACTTAGTAGTGTGGGTGAAGGCTTGTATTTGGATTCCATTATGAAGGCCTTGGTGTGTGTGCGTATTAGTTTCTGCATACTTCACATGTGCATGTGTGTGTGTGTGTGTGTGTGTATGTTTGTGTGTGCATCTTTCCTTGGATAAGCCAATAAACTCACTGGACAAACCGAAGCTGGACAGCACTGTGCTCCTCCAGGGTCCGTTTCCTTATCGTTGGACGTACTTGCTCTGTAATGCACCAGCCTCCGTTTTTTCAAGGTAAGATGTCATTTTTTTAACTCACCGTATGAAGATATATTATTTTAATATTCAAATATGTTTTTTCACTGCATACTTGTCCGACTGAAATGGGAGAAACACAGCTTCGTGTGCATGCATCACTGGGTTGCATTAATTATTGAATGCTAAATGATTCTCCCACACAATATAACTACTTTTTGAATTTTCATGATTCATCAAAGTGTGTTACTTAGCTTTGCCGTTAACCATATTACAAGAAGAGAACAACTCAGGGATACCAATCTTTTTGGAGAAGTCCACCTTGAACACCTCCTAATAATCACGTCCTAATTACTTTGTAATTACTTGGCAAATTTATTTTTGACCCCATATTGCTTTCCTTTCCGTTCTTGTCTCTCTTACCTGGTGAGTTTCACTTTGTAAGTTAAGTTCTCTTGTACAGGAGAGCCATCCCTGCCGAATGATCCTCTCCCTCTGTCGTGTTCTCTTTATGTAACTACTCCAAAAGGTGAACTTGTATGGATCCAGAGAGGAAGAGAATCCATGATCCAGAGACTGTAACTTATTCTCTCCCTCTATCTTTATGTGCCACCAACACGCAAAGAGAGATAGAACTACCTCCATCTTTGCCCCCTTTTCTTCTCTCGTTTTATCAATGCCACGTCGACCCTAAACGGGTCGATAACAAAACTACTTTTAATTGGAACACACAAATATACCCGGGCGCACACAAACACAAATAAAGTAGCAGGCTTAGAAGCTTTAAATCTCGCAGGCCGCTGTCAATGTAAACAACGGAGATAAGAGTAACTGCAACAAAGAGCCACCCAGCAAATCCTTTATCTGTCAGCTCGACAAACAGCAGAGAGGCCTTTTAAACATTTTCATTCTTGCATCGTTTGTATCAATCTTACAGGACCGTTACAGACCACTTTTCCTCCATGTTTTAGACAATTTAAACTGACATGCAAACTCGTTAATGGTGACAGAGGTGACAAAGATGCCAACAAGAGGAAAAGCTCTCAATGGAACTTTTGCTTTTACGCAGCTGAAGGCCGATCCAATGCTTTTTGAATCCGTAGGACAACGAGCTGCTTCTGCTGTTACAGCTTTACAATCGCATTATTGGCTCCATGTAAGATACACAATCCTGGTCCTGTGGTCCTGCCCTCCGGAAAGTGATTGTCCCCAACTATCCGGAACTTTCTGTATAGAGCTATCTGAAAGTGTCATAGGCATTAGAAACATATGTAACTAGAATGGGCACTCGGTAGAGCGCATACTTTCGCATATCACAAGATTGGGCATTGAATTATGAACATTTTGGCATTAGTTGCATGCCAATTGGATAGAAATTGACCGTGCTATGGTAAAAAGAAGATTTTTACCTTTTCATGACCTTGACCTTTGACCCGATCAATCCCAACATCTGATCAAATGGTCCCCGGATAATAACCAATCATCCCACCAAATTTCTTGCGATTCGGTTTAATACTTTTTGAGTTATGCGAGGAACACGCATGCATATAAATAAATAAATAAATACACGGCGATCAAAACATAACCTTCGGCATTTTCAATGCGAAGGATTGGTTTTCAACACTTCTAGCAGTGACAGACAGAGACAGCACAACAAGCACTGATGCATATTTTGCAGACACATTCATGCAATTTCAATCGTGTCTCTAAAACTAAATCAGACAAGTGTTCCTGTAATCTCACAACCAGACTCCCTTTCTTTCCTTCTCCATAACCCATATGTCTTGCACACAATCCTTGACAGAGGAACACAGGAAATGAAGAGCAGACAGAAAAGCAGGTCCTGTTGCATCAGGGAGGGAAATGGATTAATAAGCGAATATCAAAATGAGGTGTTTGATATTATAAATCTCTTTCACACAATTAATTTGGTCAATATTGAAGAAAGCCACGGAGACGAGGGAAATGAAATATTGAGCACTGTGCGTGCAAAGTGACACGAGTCAGCAAAATGTAAGCCGATAATATCTTTGATATTAATTAATTTTAACAGTGAAAAGAATGCCACATGGCATGTTTTTGTTTATGATAAGGACAAGGCCAAATTAGAAGCAAAACTTGGCTTGGCGCGCTAACATTTGAGGTGGACCGGTCAACTCAAGGTGGATAACGAGCATTCCACAGCCTCAATGTTGCGTTCGTAAGATGTTATCCCAGCCGTGCGTGTAAGTCTGCGTGGATATCTGCATATGTCCAGCGGTATATAACTCACCGTTGAAGTTGACCGCACGGATGTAGCTGAGCAGCTCCTTGCCGTCGATGCTGTCGGCCATGCGGGGGCAGAGGCCCGGGTATCCGTAGCAGACCTCCCGGTGCATGCGATGCAGAGCATGGGCCATGGCGTACACGGCATCCATCACAAACTGAACCTTGCCCTCTTGTTCGTAACTGGAATCGCGACCAACTTTTTCCAAGGCTGTCGGGAAGAAGGAGAGCGAGAGAGAGAGAGAGAGAGTGGTGAGAAGAGCAAAGAAAGGAAGTTTTTTAAAAACCACATCACCGCTACGGGAGCCGTTTTTATTTGAAGTCTGGATCAGAGCAGGCAACTGTGTCCAGGACATTAAACACAGTGCAGCTCCAGGACTGTGCAGCATGTACAGCATAAGAAAGGTTTGAAATATGAGCAATTAAGCAATGACATACAATGACAGGCAGAGACCAGAGTAAGAGAAAGTGAAAAAGGTTAAATAAAAGGAAGTCAAATTGAGGTGAAGCAACCGACAACTTTAAAGGGGTAAAAGTACTTGTGTAAGACAGGTAGCGGGGCACTCAGCCTGACAATGACAGAGCACGCCCGTCAGTCCATTCTCACCCGGGTGGCAAAGTCGCGGAAGAGAGAACAACATGTTCCTTCTTTACATCTTAAGAACCGCTGATAATGCCATTTTCTCGTAAGAAAGAAATGTAAGAAAGTGCACAGAGAAAACCAAATACATGTCATCTCCTTTCTGACTCATGTCACATGACGGCGTGTTGAGGGCTATTTGTTACATTTGACGCGTCCAACCAAAATTGTCATGTTTTATTGTCTTACCGTGCAACATTTAATTGATCTCCAGTGTGTCTCCCCTGTGTTTCTTGTTGTTTATCTTATTACTGCAGAAGCATCTTTAATTAAGCTCATCAATTGGCGATAAAATAAATGTATTGGCCGTAGTGCTTGTCGGGGCATGCACGGTGAACACCCGTGCATAAGCTCATAAACCCACGCCCTCTATTCATCGGATGAATACATGATCACAGACATACAGGCGAATGACCCTCTCGTTGCAATTTATTCGGAGGGTTTTATGTAACGGCTCATTAGCAAAATGAGCTAATGAAAAAAGATCAGAGTGAAAATAAAACCTCCTTAATGCATTAGGATGGAAATAAGTAATTGATTGCGACATTCATTTCGGGTTTTAATGAAAAAAGGAGCGGAACTGCATATGAAGTCCAAACATTCTGAATTCTTTTTTCTGAATTCTTTTTTCTCCTTTTATTGCTTTGACTCCTTCTTTTTCTGAATATATACATTATATGTTGTTTCTTGTGTTTCTTATTTCTCCTTCTTGTTTACTCGTCCTCCTCGGAGTCATTTTCTCATATTGCCTCTTTCTGCCTCGCTGCCCTCCCTCACGGCTTCATTCACCCATTTCTTACAAGTGGCGGTCACCTTCGGGCGACACGAGCGGAATCAAAACCTGTCTGGGCCGAGGTGAATTAACAACACCAGAGGCTCCTCAATCAATATGAGAATCCATAAGGAATTAATGGGGTCCTGAGAATGAAATCCAATCCACAGTTATAGACGGCTGTCGGGTGTTTTGTATGAATGTCTGTACATGTGTGTTTGTTGTTGGTGGTGTGTGTTTGTTGTTGGTGGTGTGTGTGTGCCTGAGTGTGTCAACATTGTTTCCACATCATGTGGGACGACCAAGCAGCTGATCACGAAGTGTGACTAATCATCTCCTCTTCCTCCCTGGGTACCAGAGCTGTCCAGTAGATATAAGAAGGCTACGAGTGTCTGTGGAGTAATAAAAGGCAGACGGACGTGTGTGTGGCAGAAAAACAAAGAAGGAAAGCTTTTTCTTCAGCCACACACACTAACACGACTGTCTGAGAATTGAGCACACCCAGGGTGGTGCTCCGGCAGGCCGTGGGTTCTGCAGACTGAGGCTGCAGCAACAGGCGTGAATCAACTTGTTGCTCATCGGAGTTGACCAACATGTTGTTTTGATGTATCACTGCTTTGAATTTAGTTTTTTTTATGAAACCAGCTGCACAAATCATCCTTTGTTCAATCAGAGAATACATGCACCTTGTTTGACCAACAACCTGCTTAACATCACACACACTCAAAATCCAGTATAGTTGCTAAAAAAGACGCGAGATCTTCTGAAACAATACTCTTCAATACAATTCTCCTGAGGCCTAAAAGTTTTCCGCGAGGTTTAAAAGTCTCGTCGTGTCCTGTGTGTTTCCTCTCGGAGGCGCCTCGGGGATGTGATTGATGCTGCTAAACCCAGTCAACACCCTGTGTGTGAAGCTGGGTGAGGGGAATGCTGGACCGGCCGCTGCACATGGTGGAGACAAAAAAGCAATAGAGAAGTGCAGCAAGGTGAAGCTAATGCAATTAACCGACTGGCTAACTGCCTTGATGGATCCAATTGGGAGTCAATGTCCTGCTCTTGTCACTAATCTCAGGGCAGCCGCCACCTTACTTAATGAATGTAGATTCAACATTAGTCTAAGAGTTTGTGGAAGTTGACACTCGGATATGTTCCAGCACTTAAATCAAACACAGCGGCAATTAAAATAGCACAGTTCAACCGTTTAAGCTATATAGGCTGAAACAATTGAATTGTGCACTGTGTGGAGTAAAGCATGCTATCCCTCTGACGGTGAAATGATGTATGATGAATGTGTTTTTTGGGAAAGATTCCTCTTTTAGCTTTCTTGTGGCATCCGATCGCCATATGCTGTGTTGCAGCATCGCTTTATCTCCTTCTAAGACAACCGACCAGGATATCATTCACACAGAAACAGAGAGGACTGTTGTGATGGATAACCTCCACCAGGCGATAAAGCACCTCGTGACATCACTGCTGGGTGTGGTTACAGGTACAGCAAAGCACACAGGTGAAGCCAGGACACATTTAATTAGACAGGCCAGTCTGGTGTTAAGATGCTTTTTAACCCTCCTGTTACCTTAGGGTAAGTAAGTAAGTAATTTATTTTCCATAAGTACATACATAACATGTACATACTGGCAGACAAAAAAAAAAAAATGAATGGAGGGGGGGTCCCAAAGACCGAGGTCTAGGTCTCCTCTGATGAGATGAGGATGGCTCCCCCCCCCCCCCCCCCCCCCCCCCCCCCCAACTACCACAGGCACACAGACAGTACACACACATATGGATGAAAACATAAAATGTCGTACAAGCAACAACAACAAAACAAACAAAAAAATTTGACCCCATTCAATGTTTAACGTCGGTGTTCTTTCGGGTCAATTTGACCCCAGGCTGTTTTTCACTGTGTCAAACATATAAGAAATATCAACTTTTTTATATATTTAAAGGGCTATTTAGGTAGTCAACAAACAAACATAAAGTACCTCACACTTAAACTTGGAAAACAATATTAAGTCTAATAATTTTCTGGAGGTTTTAATTGCTGGGGTCAAATTGACCCCAAGGGTAACATATGTCAGTAAATATAAAGGTAACAGGAGGGTTAAACATTGAATGGGGTCAAATTGACCCTAAGGTAACAGGAGGGTTAAACATATTTTACAACAGAAAACTAATAATTCCATTTGACTCTAAACATATCACATAATAACCCATGTGACTTTAAATTCTTTGTTTTGCTGTTTTGACATTTAACTAAAACAATGCCAGAAGTCTTTTCCACCACGACTCCTCAGCTTCTAATACGAACGCTCACACTTATTAACATAAATGCAATCAACTGTGCACACACACACACACACACCCTCACATCAACATGGGCGTATTATGCATTTCATCTAGTGGACTGCATTGCTCCCAGTGCGTGAGAGCACAGGGCAGAGTGTAGTCAAGGGCTGCAATCTCTGAAGCTACTTGAGTGATGATAACACTGCATATTGTACCACGCTAAATCCCAGGAATATCCCCCTGCAGTTAAATATATGTATTCAAGCACCGGGTAATTGGTGGTTTGTGCCACATAAAGTAGAAAGCAATGTATATTAGTGTCTGAGGACAGTGCATTTTGAAACATCTCTAGACCGTCTCACTAATCAACAACAGGCCCTTGAGTTGGCCGGCTCATGTCTATAATTACACACCTAATCATGCTCCTAGTCAATAAATAAAGCTAAACAAGACATTCATGAGTAAATACGTTCAAGGCCACCTTAAGATATCCCACTGTTGGCACGGTAATGTGATACTGTACCCAAAATCAATTAAGTAGTAAACCCACGCCTTGAAAGGTGGCAAACATGGCCATTACATTGTAATACAATGACTATAAAAACACCACAGGAGTGTATCTATTAGGTTTTCCTTCAATAGTAATATATAGTTTAGGTCAAAATCTGTCTCTCTGTATGATTGAAAGTAATGATCCACAATTTTCATAATATCTGTTGAAATTCTAAACTTAGGTTCAAACTACAAGATCTTTCACCGGTAACAATCCCAGATGAGGTCACAGTAGTCATGCTTGTTGATTATTATTTACGCTTCACACACCTCTGCCCAGGTTTCCCCTCAACCCGAGTCTTGAGCTCTCATCGGGTGTAGCTCCGTGAAAGACTTCCCCCGAAAGGTCGAGGCATTTCTCACGATATCTCGAATGTGTCTGCGATGCATCAGGAAGCCGTCGGGGTCGCGTCTTCAAACATTTCCCACGGAGCGCTTGAGAGCAGATTTGGAGCACAGAGCCAAACGCTTTGTGATCCTGCTCTTTTGTCGGAGAGCCAAAAAGTGCCATCGAGTGGAAAATCAGGGCTAAAGTCATAATGTTAAATAGCCATTAGTTATTGAACTTCTCTAAATATTGCCGATTTATACTATAGAGCAGGGGTCAGGAACCTTTTTGACTGGGAGAGCCATAAAAGCCAAATATGTCTAAACATATTTCATTGAGAGCCATATAGTATTTTTAACGTATAATAAATTAAATATGTCTTGCTTTTTTTTTGGCGGGACACTAGAGACAGAATGACGATCAATAACAGACGTTTAGTTTAATACAAGAACAAAGACGTCTTTAAGAAAAGGACCTTAAATGACTTCTGCTGTAATCTGGCGCGATAGAGAAAATTACAGGGGGGCGGGCGGAGATTTTTCTTTTTTTTAACTCAAAATTGTCTGGGAGCCATATGCCGTCACCGGAAGAGATAGCTAGATCGATAGATAGATATGTACTTTATTAATCCCCAAGGGGAAATTTGTCATAGGTTCCCGACCCCTGCTATAGAGCATACTCCTTTTAGAAATGTTGTGTTAATGAACAAGCTGCTACAGTTCCAAAGACGCACTAGAACGTGGTTGTCCCATGAAGGGAAACTCGAAACAACCAACATTTATCTTTACGTCAGGAGAGAATTGGAGAGTTGAGGCTTTCTAATCGCCCTCTGAATAATGATATTAAAAGGATCAAAAGAGGAATATTGATAGATAGGTCTGTCTTGCCTTTTAAAACTGACCCATAAATATCAGATGACTGATCGCACTCAGTATTGGTAACCAGACTTGTGACTTCATTACATCCAGCCAACGCGTATCGCTCGCCAAGCCACACTCTTTTTTTCCGATGGATCAGTACGTGCGTGTGCGAGTGTGTCTGTGTGTGCGTGTGTGTGTTGCGTTCAACGCTTGTGCACGCTTCCATTCAGAGAAAAAAAAAATGACAGCAAAGTGTTCCACTTTGAGCCATAGATCAACGTGTCATGAGATAATGAGAATTTCTCTACGCTGTGAAACTCGACGTGAAACGACACAATGCATCATTAATCAGCAATATCGCAAGAAAATGCAATCCTGCCCCGAGACGGCGATACGACTGGTGCCGTTATGAGCGCTAACTCGGAGAGCACTACTGTCTCCGTTTCCTGGGATTGCGTCAGGTGGTGTAACCGGAGCAATGGGGCGAGTGTGTGTGTGTGTGAGTCGGAGTGTGTGTGAACATCACAATGCCATAGAGCTGTTATTGGATTTGTCCTCCTATTGTCCTGCTTCTCTCATCAATGAAGTGGCCACGCACACACATTCATTTCATCTCTGTGCATAATGTGTGTCAGCAGGTGCAAAGTAAAGAGCCATTTTTCACCCAGTGTTTAATATGCGAGTGTAATATGTTTGGAATTGGGCAGTCTTGCCTCTGTGTGTGTGTGTGTGTGTGTGTGAAAACAAGACAAAAGTGATATAGATAAGCGGGGATATGATGAGGCAGAGGCACAGAGATGGATAGACAACATGTGTGTTAATATGCACTCTGTTTGACATTACACTCGATTCCATTTTCTTGCCAGCAGCTTCTAAATTAAATTCAGTCTTTCTGCTCAGTGTTCATGACATCAGAGACCACAGGCAACGTGGTTGGGTTGGTGCGGAAGGATTTGCATTGGAATTTCTGGAGAGAAAAAAAGCACCAGAGAGGCAGAAATATAGATGGGAAGTATCTTTCATGTCTCTTAAAAGATCTGCGCCAAAAGCTCAATCAGGTTACAATCATCTCCATATCTGCCTCATGCTCATATTTTGTGATTGATTATTCGTTCTTGTTGCGGAAACGTGCCGGCCGAGTGCCGTGATCTGTTTCTAGATCGGCGCAAAGGCTTTTCCTCATTTGAGGTCCATCTAATAAAATCCACAGTATTTCATGATGAAAGTTTCGTTTGAAATTGAGATAATCTGCTGTTTGAAAATCATGAATCCTGCTATTATAAATTGTGTGGGAGCAGAAAAACTTGAACCCTCTAAAGTCCCTAGATGACAAAACATGAGTTTTCCAGCCGATACCAAGTACTTCATGAAGACATCTTTCAAGATGAAATCATGGTGGTATTTTTCATCATTATTCCAAATTAATGCCGCGTTTTGAAACAGACCTCTTCAAATATCTCTTAAACTGCATGAGATCCCACTTGAACAATCGAGTCTGGCTGTTCAACGTCAATGCAGAGGCGGATGCACTGTGACTCACGCTGGTAAGAAGATCAGGCCGGCCAATCAAATGTAACTTTAAGTACCATAGATGTGAAGAGCAAAAATCAAACTTTGTGTCCTGAAGATTATCACGGAAAAGGCCAGCAGATTCCTTTTGAACGCCCGAAAAGCAAACATGAAACACTGAAATAAATCCAAAATGTTTTTCTTTTGGTTGTTTTTCTTTTGAAGATGTGCATCCTTGGTGCTGATGAGATGGATTGTGGCCACTGCTAGTGGAACAGATGTTGGATGAGGGAATAACTTGGCAAATGCAAAGTTCTACTTCAATAATTTTAATTTTTCACTTCTCAAATTATCTAACTTTTTAGTATGGCATTATTTTTAATGAAGTCAATAAGTTGAATTGGTTGAATTGGAAGTGGAAGTGGAATTGGAAGTGGAAGTAGAACTTTGCATTTACCTAGTTTCTTCAAGGACCAATGCATTTCTTTTGCACATGTAATGTATCCATCCAAGCATGATTTATATCAGGGTGCAGATGTAATACAATGTTTATTTTGGCTGTGCATGTCCAGCTAATATTTCAGCACCATTATATGAAAGTATAACAACAACAACAACAACAATGCTATGACGCAGCTGTCTTTCAAGTGATCGTTGTGGGAATTCCTCACAAGACTTTGAAACTTGAATTCATGAAGTAAATCCCCGCACATACATGTATTACAACACAACAACAACAATAATGACAACAACGTCCCTTTTATACAACTTTTACAAGTTAACAAAATGTTATCGAGGACAAGTATTTAAGTCTGTGCACGTTTCTCTTTTAATTGTCAGGGAAATAACTTTCCCGGTAATCTTCTTTTATTTCCTATTATTTAATCATCTAAAATGATGTGCTTTGGGAAAATGTCGGACATAATGTTCAGAATTTTAATGAAGATGCAGATAACATTACGATGGTCCTTGAACCATCAAACATCTTTAACAGCATATTCAAACCGTGGAGCCTCCCATTAAAACCAAAGTAAAGTAAGCGCCTTTCCAAAGGGTCGTTTAACGATTGTAGCTGATTGTTGCGTCTCCTCTCGGCTTCAAATGACATTTTCTCAATATAATTTTTTTTATTTCAAGATGTGTTAAAAACTTGAAGCGAGAACTTAACTCCAGTTTTTGGAGGATCTCCACCCATATTAGAAACATAGCAGAAAGCACAAGCAGCCCGAGAGGGCCATTTATAGTTATTGTGGTCTCCACGTGCACCATGACCCACAATAAAAACACGTGAAGAATGTAGACTTCTTCATCTTCCTTATTAAAGTAGCAGCATCCTTTTCAAATGGAAGTCAAGTCTCGCTGGTGTGACAGAGTTTAACGAACGTGCTACAACGAGTCCTGTTTTGATTTTGGTTGAGAAATGATAATTCACTTCAGCTCCGAAACTTAAAGCCACGCCCCGCATCTCCCAGTTCATTTGGCCAGTGGCTCAATAATGAGATAGATGCCAGTGGAACCACTGTTCGATGTGTTTCAATGCCTTTCCAGTGAAGCCGGAGCTATGTGTGTCTAATACACTACCGTTCAAAAGTTTGGGGTCACTTAGAAATGTCTTTATTTTTCGAAGAAAAGCACTGTTTTTTCAATAAAGATAACATGAATCAAAAATACACACTATACATTGTTAATGTGGTAAATGACTATTCTAGGTGGAAACGTCTGGTTTCTAATGAAATATCTCCAGAGGTGTATAGAGGCCCATTTCCATCAACTATCACTCCAGTGTTCTAATGGTACATTGTGTTTGCTAATCGCCTTAGAAGACTAATATCTGATTAGAAAACCCTTGTGCAATTATGTTAGCACAGCTGAAAACAGTTATGCTGGTGATATAAGCTATACAACTGGCCTTCCTTTGAGCTTGAAGTTTGAAGAACAAAATTAATACTTCAAATATTAATCATTATTTCTAACCTTGTTAATGTCTTGACTATATTTTCTATACATTTTGCAATTCATTTGATAAATAAAAGTGAGTTTTCATGGAAGACACAAAATTGTCTGGATGACCCCAAACTTTTGAACGGTAGTGTACATAAACCAGTACATTAAGGCGGGTGCGGTGAGGCAAATGCTAGAATGCTGACTAGTTAACTGCATTGATGGATGCCTTCACGGCCCAGTGTGCCAGCCTGGTTTTACACAGAAGCTGATTGATGCACCGCAGATGACAAATAGACTCATGATTTGGACAAGCTCCTTAATTAAACATCAATTAGGAACACATATTCAATTCTCTCTTTTTCCGCTCAAATTCTCTTTTGTTTTTTCGACCCATTTTGTGTGTGTGTGTGGGGGGGGGGGGGGGGGGGGGCGCTCACACACGCATGTATACACACTTTCATTTCATGATGCAGATGAGATGAATTTGGAAATGATTATGTGACGAACTTTTTGAAATATTCACCTCGGAAGAATGGCAAACTCAATTCAAATGGTGAGGATTCGCTTTTTTCTCATGATTCAAACATTTGTGAAATGCGTCAGGGAGATGATTGGATAGGAAGATGCCGCCGCATCATAACTCGTAGACGATTATAAAACATCGTTATCACAAAACACAAAACGTGACCCACAAGAAATGTAAACATCTACACACTGGTCCAGCTCTGAGCTATAGCTAATCTACGGAGAAAGAAATACATTAATAATCAATAGTAAGAGAATAGGAAATGAGCATCAGACAGGAATTGTGCTCGACAGGACTTAATAAGAGAGCACTATAACCCGGGGTTATGTCAAGACAGCGCTACACAAACACCAGTCATTATATCCGAGTCAGCATGTGGGGATGTGTGTGTGTGTCCACTTGTTCCATAATTGGTGCCTTGGTTTTGCGCGTGTAGAATTAGCGATCAATGTCAAATATCATATCAATATCATTCATCTGGTGAGTAGAGTAGAGCTGCAAGCCGGGTCAATTATATTTAAATGTGAATAAATACTAATAAATCATTCAAAGAAGTAAAGCATTCATTCTGAGAAGAGTTGCTGCAATTAATCAGTTTTAGGTTTGAGAAAATATATTGGAGAAAAGCCATGTGAAAGGCTGATTTGTTTACAATTGTGTAGTTATGGCAACAATTTCTACATGAGAACAACAGTCGGTTCCTGTGAATATGGTTCATGGCTACAGTTCAAAGGTTAGGGTCAGATCAACGGAGAGTTGTGAACACATAATTGTGCTATGAAAAGTTTAGTAAAGCTGAGCACAAATAAAAATTGTGGTAATAATTGCTCCTTGCAAAGGAAGGTAATGGGCACATTGTGATTGAGGTTTACAACATAGAGTCTGGGTAATAATAATAATAATAATAACTTCCAATGTTTGAGTTCACCTTCTTTATTTAAAATGTGTTTGTGATCTGGGTGTTTGTTTAACAGGGAACTTAATATACCATGACAACCATGTTCTTGTTTGTGAAAATCATGACAATACTCTTGAGATGCATCTCGTAGTTGTTGTTATTATTACTTATAGATCGTATGGCAAGACTACAAAAACAGGATTTGTAATAAACCTCCATGATCTGCTTTACAAAGAGCAATTCACTTTGCATGAGTAATGCGATGCGACAGACGCATGTGGCTAATATATATTACATCTCCACATTATTGCTCATATATATTACTGCTGATAACACAGCTAATATGAATTATGCATTAGTCATTATTCATATTATGCTGAATCACTGTCCCGGCACAACTCGCTTCTGCTCGCTTGCTCTCCGTCTGCCTTCAACTTGTTTTATTTTACTCGTGTCGGTCCATTCCTCTCTTCATCTCCCTCCTGCAAAGCTTTCACACAAACAAATAAACAATAATTGGAGTTTGTGTCGCTAAGGGAATGTGTGTTTTATGTCTTGAACAAGCAGAGAAACAGAGGAACTGGATCAAACAGAACGGCAGGATGGGAAAAAAAGAAACCGAAACTAAAGCCGGAATGAGAGACAATAAATACAAGGTATACGTTAATGGAAGAAGGTTGAGATGAAACAAACAACAACAACAACAAAAAAGAATGAGGGAGAGAGGAGAGGGAGTGCGGGGGAGGGGTGAAGTATGTGGCTGAGAAAGAAGAAACAAGGTTTTGTTGAAGAGAGGGCAAAACCGTAAAATCACATTACTGGAGCGACACTTGTTCTCTGTAACCGGCAACAACCCATCACTGCACACATACATGTGTGTGTGTGTGTGTGTGTGTGTGTGAGTACACGCACAGGCAAATACCACTCAGGGATAAAAATGACTGAGCTATGCATTGAATCCTTACATTTCTAGGCCCCGCCCATTAGTCCAGGGACAAGAAAGAAGGAAATGCAATGACAAATGAACTTCTGGGATTGGTCATTATGCAGAAGTTGCCTTCCCCTCAATCACCCCTTCGTACTACTTTGACATTTAAGAAATTAAAGTGAAAAAGAAAAATGAACATTGAATACCTATAGGTCCCATTTGAGCAGCGTTCTTATCAGCGTGGATCATATTTCAATCCCTTTGTTCACGCATGGGAACGAATATAATAATATAATAAGTGTCTGTGAAGTTAGTTGTTGAAGGTTCCTCCACGGTTTATTTTGGTGTGACGAATGGTCACAATGGAATTTGGTGGTGAGCTTTTTGTCGATTTATTAAAAAAAGTCCAATATGCGACCGATCGATGGGTGCATTTTTATACAACTGTTTGCAAACAGATTAGCGATAACAACTTTATTCCAATGGCGTCTCTCCGGCTCGCTCGACTGCACCCCAATGAGAAAGCAATTAATACTCCTTTAATTTCATTGTGTGTTGATTTATGATTATGGCCAACGTTTTCTATTCTGTGCTGAGCCCAACATGTGCATGCTCATTTAATGTGTGTGTATCCATTTGCTGGTGTGCTTTTGGGTGTGTAACACTAAGTGAGATGTGCGTGACATGGCCACAGTTGGTCCCCTGAACCTACTCAAGATGGATTTGTGTGTGTGTGTGTGTGTGTGTGTGTGACTCAACAGTGATAGATGGGCAGCTCGACACTGATT
The DNA here is from genome assembly GCF_029220125.1 of Pseudoliparis swirei. Taxonomy (NCBI): domain Eukaryota; kingdom Metazoa; phylum Chordata; class Actinopteri; order Perciformes; family Liparidae; genus Pseudoliparis; species Pseudoliparis swirei. Next base: position 12,864,342 of record NC_079397.1, on the reverse strand, counting down.
CTTTCAACCACACCAGGGACGTGTGCGTGCCTTTTGCGTTCTCATTTTGTTGTCACCACTGTAATATTTGTAGACACTTTTATTATAAGTCATTTCTTTCCATAGAATAGGTTGTGCATTTCACATACGTGTAGAACATTTGTAGTCTTGCTGATCTGACATAAGTGAGGCAAACAGTACCTCTGCCTCAAGGAAGGGGGCGTGCGAGAGCTTGCGGGTTCATGCTTATTCGCTTCTTCTCCACTTTAACAAAAAATATGGAGGATTTTTTTCGAGAAGAATAAACTTCATTTACAAGAAATTTAAGACCATGTATGCGTGTTATTCGCATAACACAAAAAGTATTAAACCGAATCGCATGAAATTTGGTGGGATGATTGGTTATTATCCGGGGACCATTTGATTAGATTTTGGGATCGATCGGGTCAAAGGTCAAGGTCAAGGAAAGGTCAAAATCTTCTTTTTATCATAGCGCGGTCAATTTGTATCCAATTGGCATGCAACTAATGCCAACATGTTCATAATTCAATGCCCAATCTTGTGATATGCGAAGGTATGCGCTCTACCGAGTGCCCGTTCTATATGTGTATTGAATAGGGATAATTTGAGGAATTGCCACAGAGCAAATGGGCTCTTTCTTTGAACCTCTATAAATTAGTACAATCAAATATGTACCGTAACTGTGTGTGTGAAAAGAATGCTCTAGTGAAATATGAAAAACCACCAGTAGTCAATGTGCAAGCTGCCAATTGAATGGTGATTTAAGCTGCTCTACTGGGTTCATATCTTTGTAAATCTGACCCTGAGTCAGTGCCTCACCAGCCACAAACCTCACAGGACTACCTGCCTTGCCGCCTACGTAGCCTGGCATCCACACGGATGAAGTTTCTTCGTATAAGAATCCAGGCTCACGTTACAGGCGTAACACAGAGCTCATTGGCACATGTGCTCACGGAGTCTCCGAACCACATCGTCCACGCCAAGAACAAAAAAGGACCATTCCATGCCGCAGAGAGTCGTAACATCCTGTCTGTCGACGCCTCGCCCGTCTCACACTCGGCCACCTGTCTGCCGGCGCCCGTCAATCTCTAATTGTCCGTCTCCATCTGTGTTTGCCTCCGTCTTCCAGTCTGTTGGGCCCCGAGGTCTTTTCACAGGGAAGGGAGAGCGGTTTATCCGGCCTGCGAGCCTAATAACTCTCCTTCCCCATCGACCTCGTTAGGATTCGGTCTATTTCCAGCGAGTGAACATGTGTTTGCGCATGAGGGTAAATGTGTGCATGCTGAGCTAAGTCAGGATTTAATTAATTCCTCGAGCGGAGTGAATCTCAAACAGATAGATCCATACATAGTGTTGGATGAGGACTTCAAAAGTTTAGTTTCTTCTACGGGAAGAACAGCATCACCCAGTAGCCCTTAAAAAATCATTTTACCACTAACACACACTCTAATGCATTCATATTTCATATTAAACGAGGGAAACGAAAAGTTCCATGCGCATGTGTGTGTGTGTGTGTGTGTGTGTGTGTGTGTGGAGGCATTTGATAATCTTTTGTGTTTGCTCATTAAGGATGGAAGTTACGGCGTTCATTAGGCAGCTGCTAAAGGAACTACAGTCCCGTAGTAATCTTGTTAATCAGGGAAAGTAGACCGGGGAGCTTTACTTGTTATGAGAGGGTTTTCTCAAAGAGAGTTTGCCATCTTTACACATATTGTTCACAGTCATATGTTCACCTTAATAAGAGGTGTAATCTCCATTCGCTAATGGTATAATATTCCTCACACTGAGGTGTGACCTGTAGATTAATTAATAAATTCATATTTGCTGAGGCATGTTATTGGTTGTGACGACATCTGATTTGTTCCTTTACCTGAGCACACATTGTGCTATAGATAGATAGATAGATACTTTATTAATCCACAAGGGGAAATTTGTCGTAGCAGTAGCAGCACCAATGAACTAAACACACAAGAATAAAAAAATATATATAAAATATAAAAAACAGGGATGAAAGATATAGAAGTATACAAAGTAAAATATAAAATAATATATATATATATGTATCTACACAACATATATGCATACACAATACACAATACTAATGACAAATTAAATTAAATATAAAAATATTAAATATAGAATAAACATTGAATATGTGTTGCATTCTACAGTCTGTTTGTCCATGTAATGTAATGTATGAAGGGGTCAATATTGTTCATGTACCATATCTGCACCAATTAACATGTCATTTTTCCGGGTTTCCTCAGTTTCATGAGGTCGTTCGGAGCAAAGTGATTCTGTATTGCTTGCTGTCCACTGCCTGTGTCTGCACCATGTGTTTCCCCCCATTCAGTAGGCTTACAAGACCTGTGGCTGAGTGGTATTGGACCCATTAAACCCAGCATGAAACACTAGATTAATCTATAACAAGCATGCAAGTGCAAACTATACAGCGGCATAAAATATACATTATTACAAATAGCCTAGCAAATAGCTCTTCCCAGATAGCTAGCCCATCACAAATATTTAAGTGTAAGTACCAGTGGCGGCTGGCTAATAGAGGGCCACTGGACCGCCTGGTCCCACCCACCTTGAGCCCAGAAGAGACGGGTCTAAGAAGCTGTTTAGCCTTTTATTGATTACAGATAGAAATGAGTGATATACCATTTAGCCAACCAGCGTCCTAAAATAGATTCAGCTTTGGGCCAATGTCGGCCAAAAGTTGCGCGTTCTCGTCTCGACCCGGTAAAATCTCTCCTCAAAGACCCGTTTGAGAGAAGAACTTTGGCGGAGGAACAACAGGTAAGTAAAACAACTGGGCCCAGATCGACCCGACTTCATGAGACAACAGACGGGCTGGAAGGGAAGCAGCACAGGAAGCTTCTGGAGAGACCGGACACCAGGAAGTGTTGCTTCATAAATCAATGGGGACAGATGCAGCATGGACAGATGTGGGAGTCAGGGACATGAAGCACTTTTCGAAAAAAGAAGAAAAAACACGTGAAAACACCAGGACACGCATAGGTAACTCCTCAAGCAGCCGTATTGGACCAAGTGAACATCGGTACCAGCTGGAAGACGGACACAGGAGGAGGTGAAGACACATAATGAGGATAAAAACAGGCTCACTTTAACCCTAACAAGGGTCATAGGTTAGATTTTATTTATTTATATATATATATATATATACGTGATTTATATTATACAATATTTTCATTTTTTTATATTTTTTATTGTATATTTATATTATAGTATTTATATATCATTGTATACTGAATATTATATATATACAGGACTGTCTCAGAAAATTAGAATATTGTGATGAAGTTCTTTATTTTCTGTAATGCAATTAAAAAAACAAAAATGTCATGCATTCTGGATTCATTACAAATCAACTGAAATATTGCAAGCCTTTTATTCTTTTAATATTGCTGATTATGGCTTACAGCTTAAGAAAACTCTAAAATCCTATCTCATAAAATTTTAATATTTCCTCAGACCAAGTAAAGAAAAAGATTTATAACAGCTGAGTGTTTGTCAAGGCTCAGGAAACCCTTGCAGGTGTTTCGAGTTAATTAGACAATTCAAGTGATTTGTTTAATACCCTACTAGTATACTTTTTCATGATATTCTAATATTTAGAGATAGGATATTTGAGTTTTCTTAATCAGCAATATTAAAAGAATAAAATCGGTGCAATATTTCAGTGATTTGTAAAATCCAGAATGCATGACATTTTTGTTTTTTTAATTGCATTGCAGAAAATAAAGAACTTCATCACAATATTCTAATTTTCTGAGACAGTCCTGTATATATATTATATATATATTAATATACTGAATTGTATGAATAAGCTGTCCTTGTAAGTCAGTGTTGGAATAAATGTTAAATAACTCACTACAAAGAACTTTTTTGCATTGAATCATGCTGGGATGTTTGCTGAAATTGATTGGATGGCCCTCGCCAAAAAAATGATCCCAGCCGCCACTGGTAAGCACCGATGTAAAAGTCTGCTTTATTTATAGATTTGGCTTTTATTTGCCATATTTAGAGTGATATACAGTATAACAAATAATGGGACGGATTCGTTTTTGGGACCATGTGAACAATATAAGATGTGACTAAGCACAGATCCTCCTGAGAACAAGCGTGAATGAGTGAGAAAGACAGAAACAACGTGATATTTCATACTTGTTAAATATTTACACTGTTTTGATACTTTGAATATTTTATATAAAGCACTTTTTTTTAATACAATAGCTTTTTTTGTATTCAATATTCCAGTCTGTTCATGCCAATGAAGCCATTAAAGTTTCATCTGGAGAGAACAGACAGAAGTGACATGTATCGTGAGGGACAGGGAGCAAGGAAGTCAGAAAGAGGGAACGTCAACTTCAGATTGACAGTCGACAAAGTAAAGAAAGATCACAAAAGTCAAAATAGGAAGTACAATAATGATATGATTCTCAAGAGAGTGAGACAAGTCACAACCCATGTAGGAGAGAAAAACAACAGGCAACACTGCAACGACCTTGTTTTCTGCTCGCGCTGCACTCTAATTCCTCCGTGTGTACCTGAAGCTCACATCTCCTGTCACAACCACTGCGACTCACTGGTGGAATAGATCCTTTGATGAGCCCGGGTCGAGAAGTGTGTGAGGAATGTGTGTGTCCTTTATGCGTGAATGGCCTTCGTTCATATGTGTGTGTGCGTGTGTGTTTCTGTCAACTCTGTACCAGTGTGTACGAGAAATGCAGGTTGCACAGAAATAGGATTTCATGATTTGACGGACTGAGGTGCTGCTCCACTTTTGCAGTGAACTCATCCTGCGGACACTGTTGAGTGGTGAGTTAGAGATCTGTCATGTATTTGAATCTATATTTTAACTCTTTACTGTTTTAATTACATTTAGCATTTATTAAATTATATGTAGCATTTACACAGCTAGCCGCTGGCTAATCAGTGGCTAGCTGCTGCCGTGTCAAAGAGCCATTGAGAAGCAACACATGTGGTCTCAACTCCTTGTGAAGCACCTTGAATATCTCAGTTCAGACGGTTCCGAAAAGGCGCTAAACTTGACATTCGGAGAACTAATATAGCATCAAACAACTATTTGCTATGTCAAGATATAGTTGAGCGATGGCTACCTGAGCCGAGAATGACGAAGTGTGCAGTGTAGAGGCAATCCCTCAATCATAGTGATGTTCTGAATTTAGAATTTAGCACCTTCAGATAATTATGTTTTATTGATTCCACTGAGTGTCAGAGTTCAGGTTAGTGGATCAACACAAAAAGGTGTGTGTGTGTATGTGTGTGTCCAAGAAAGAGAGAAGGACAGAGCTTCTATTGTAGAGTATATGTAAAGTATATGCAGCAGCATCTTTATAACAATGAGGCCGGTGGGATTTAAGGATGGTCAAAGTTGGCGATTGTGTATCTGCAGCCACTGAGCATGTGTTTGTGAGCATGTACAGCAGGCGTGTATGTCGGCTTGTCTGTGATGTCTGCCTCAGTCAGCTTCCCCTCAGGCGTCAGTTCTACCCGACTGCATGCTTTCAACACAACAGTCGTATCCCAGCATCGGAGTTTTCCTGGCTGGTGCGCTTACGAGCATATCAAGCACGCTAGAGGAGAAAAAGGCTTTTTACTCGACTCAGAAGTTGGAGCGCCTTGGATTTCCCTTTTCTTCTGCGCTCGCTCTCTTTTTTATGAAAGATGAAATGACAGGGATGAAAGTGGATGTAGTGTATTCAAATTGGACTGGATAACTAATGTGCAACACTGCTGGTAGCTGCAGTAATGACCATTAACAACTTCAAAGTGTGTTTTTAATTTCCACAAAATATGCATTATCTTCATGGAACAAATTGTGCATGAGAATAAAGTTAAAAGGATATAACGTCGGTTGTGGAGTGAGAGAACGTCTGAGATAAGGACACAGATGCACTCATTCAGAATCAGAGGAAGCCAAAAAAAATTGATTAGAAATGCAAGAACATATTCAAAACATGTTTGACATGTCGGAGTTAGTTTGTAATTAGTCTCTTATAAGATGACTAATTTAAACAATATATGTTGGCACTTAAGAGGCCTTTTCACAGCTTTGATGGCAATCATACACTGCTGTTGTTTATATTTAACCCTCCTGTTACCTTTAGGGTCAATTTGACCCAATTTAATGTTTAACGTCGGTGTTCTTTGGGGTCAATTTGACCCCAGGCTGTTTTTCACCGTGTCAAACATATAAGAAATATCAACTTTTTTATATATTTAAAGGGCTATTTAGGTAGTCAACAAACAAACATAAAGTACCTCACACTTAAACTTGGGAAACAATATTAATTCAAATAATTTTCTGGAGGTTTTAATTGCTAGGGTCAAATTGACCCCGAGGGTCAAATATGTTAGTAAATGTGAAGGTAACAGGAGGGTTAAAAAAGACGGGTTTAAAGACGGCATAGAGTGATATATTGAATAAACCTGACCGAGAAGTGTCTCATTGTTTTAACCTGCGAGCCTGTGTGTGTGTGTATATTATTATAATCATACTTTGAAAGAATCTGTATGATTTTATATATGATATAATTGTTTTCTTTAGCCTAAGAATAATATATCATCATGTTACACTATTTATTTGTCTTAGTCTCAATTCTGTATTGTATCTTTCTATTAATCTATCTGAGCCGAATAACGTACATTATAATCACACACAATATAATCATCAGCTGTGTCCCCATGGCAACCTTGGGCAGCAGGCTGCTGATTGGCTTTTGTGTTGATGATTTGGAGGTCGCGACCCCCAGCACTTGGAATTAATGGACTTTGTCGCACGAAAACAGGCCAAGGCCCTCGACACACACACGCCCATGAACACAGATGCCACGGGTAGTAATGAATGGTCAATGGGAGTCGCAGACCTTACACACTTAATTATGGGAATTAATGGCGGGTGTGTGACTCGGGATACACACTGTGACACACAAACATACAGACTCAATCACAGCAGCACGACATCAGCCGCGGGCAAAGACAACAAGCTGCAGGCATTATTATGTGACAGCAAAATGCACATCATGAGCATTGCAAATGCAAAGACTGACAACGAGGAGTGTCTATTAATTGCATCCCCGTTTCCCCCACCAGGGATGCATGGAGAGAGGCAAGGAAACCATGCGAGGAGAGAGGAAACGAGGAAATATGTTTGAAACGAGACGTCCTTTCCTCTGAAGCGTCACGCGAGGCGTCGTGTGGTTCTGATGACGGCAGCCACTGAGCACAGCTGGATCAGCTGTCAGTCAGCTTTAACGGCTGGTTCTGGTCCATTTTTTAGCAAACCTTGTCATAAAAATCAGCTTAAAATATTGATAACTAGAACGGGCACTCGGTAGAGCGCATACCTTCGCCGCAGCCTTTTTTTGGTACTTGGCATGATAGTGTGGGGAGCTTGATGTCATGTGAACATGTTGGCATTAGTTGCATGCCAATTGGATAACAATTGACCGCGCTATGGTAAAAATAAGACGTTGAACTTTTCATGACATTGACCTTTGACCTTTGACCCGATCGATCCCAAAATCGAATCAAATGGTCCCCGGATAAGAACCAATCATCCCACCAAATTTCATGCGATTCGGTTTAATACTTTTTGAGTTATGCGAATAACACACAAACACACACACACACATACAAATAAATAAATAAATACACAGCGATCAAAACATAACCTTCCGCAGAATGCGAAGGTAAAAATTATCGTAGGCCTATAACGTTTTTTGTCGATTTAATGGTGGTTAACTCCTACTTATGTTAATAAAGACACCGTTCTCATCACTGTCAGAGTGGAGATGTTTTCTCTCTGTCGTCTGATTTAAAAACTGCATTGTGTATTTCTATACAGTGTGTGGTATGTATATTGCGTACTGTTGCTTATAAGCGGAGGATCTATTCTCACCGGTGGAGTGCTTTTGTCTAACTTTTTATGTGTGTTTTGAAATTCTGATTCAAAAGTCATTATTAAATAACCCAGAATATGATGATGGTTCATCTTGAACACTGGAATTAATTTATTACGCCCAATGTGTGAATCAGAAAACAAACTAAATATATAGAGAGTTTAATGTGTGATCCGTCTTTTGTGATCAGTCCGATCTGCTGCAGCGTCCAATCAAATAACTGATAAACAATGAGGGGGTGTGTTGAGCGTTGAAACGCTACCCGGAGGCGCATTGGCTCCTCGGAAATCCCTTATTTATTACAAATATGAGACTGGGCATGTAATCACATACACACTCCACGGGGAGACTAAATTATCGTATTGACAAGCACAGACTCCACCGATTTTTTCATTTCTCTTTTAGCTTTGAGCTGTGTATATACGTGTGTATATATATATATATATATATATATATATATATATATATATATATATATAGAGATGGTAAATCTCTACCGATTTGTGTTGGCTGGCCTAATTGGAAGATACCTGAAAGACAGATTGCTTTTTCGTGTAAACTAGTTTCCCTGGTGACTTCAATCTTTTGAAAAGAGAATGCTGATATAAGTATAGTTTTTTAATTGCTTGAGGTGGAAGCTACATTAATAGGCATTTAAGATGGTCCGTGATTTGCAGTAAACAAAATAAGAAGAACGTCTCTGAGCAAGAAGCAAGGATCTGGTTGTTGTGGTGCCAGGATGAGAGAAGACCAATTAGAACTGACCACCTGCCTGATTTGTGAGAAGGTAAAACTAATAACCCTCTATGGAGCGTCTAAGTTCAAACTCCTCTTCTCAAATTGGCAAAATATTTGCGACGGCACGTCACGTTGTATAAAATCCCACTCCAGCTGAGATGTGTATTTGTATCTCTTTTTGTGTCTGTACTATGGAGCAGTCCAAACTAATTCCACTTGCTAGTTTGGGCTATCAGGCATTTTGAGTTACTGGAAACAATGGCGGAAACTAACTCATATAAAGTGAAACAGAATAAGAGTAGTGTCTTACCTGTGCATTTCTTCAGGCTGCCGGGTCGTTTGCCATGCATCCCCAGCTTGCAGTTGAAGTTTTCCTCCCAGAATTCAGCAAACCAAACATTCCTCCTGTTGTTGGACAGCGAGCGGCTCCGGAAATACCGGTCAAACGCTGCAGAAAAAACACAGACGAGTCAGAGTCTAAAAAACCTACGTGAAACGGTTTTCCATTATATCGGTGTGTTTATTGTTAAAAGCAAAGTGTAAAAACAGATTTACAGGGCTTTATTGGGCGGATATATCTTCTATGATTTCCTGAAGTGGCCACTGGTCGCCTGCTAACCTCTCGGTAATGACGAGATTCTTACTTAACAGATATAATATCATATTGGCTTAAATGGAATAAATATGATGTTGTAATATTCTTCTATTCTATTACACTGAAACAAATGTGTATTCTCTCTTTGGACATAAGTAAAAGGTTATTGTACAAGATACTTACAGGTACAAGAGTAAACTAAAGTTTGTTAAATTATTTCAGTGTTCTATACACAACCTGACATACGACCCTTAAATATATATATATATATATATATATATATAGAGAGAGAGAGAGAGAGAGAGAGAGAGAGAGAGAGAAAATTAAATATGAGTTGACTCAACATCCCCTGGACTTGAAAACGGACTATTTTAAGCTTACCAGAGGTATAATCTATTGCATCAGATTCTCAGGTGTACCTAATAAATGTATACAGTTGGACTGTATGCACTTTTCATTAATCCTGCGCTGGTTCCGTCTCACTCCCTTCTCCTCCTCTATTGTGAAGACCGTATCGAGTGTGGACCAGAGCTGACTTTGATTCATTGAAACCTCGACGTAGGCTCTTGCTCCCTCACTCTCAGGTCATATATTGTCGCCTCGCTGTCCCTTCAGGAGTCAATTATCTAATAGGGAGCTCTGACAAGGAGCAAATGAGGATATTCTCCCTGGCATAATGGCACAAATGTGTTATCCGCTGGGATCAAGAGTCAGGGAACGAGCGTATTTCACTGTCTGTTTCTGGTCTTTCCCCCTGTCCCTTTAATTTGATCTATTTGACTTCGAACACACACACACACATACAAACACACACACAACATCAGCTTCCTCTCCTTTGTCACACAGGTGAGAGGAAAGAGTCTCAGTGTGGATTTAAAGTTGTGTCACCCCATTATCTGTCGTGAGTTACTGACTGTAAACATGACATATGCTCATCTGCGAATGCATAACTGTGTTTTCTTCATTCCACTCTTACCATCTACAGATGCCCGTTTGGGAAGAATGGTGATGGCTCCCCCAGCCACTCTCTCCTGGCCAATCACAGGGGATATTTTGGACCCCCAGCTGTCTGATCCCACCCACAGGAAGTGGCCAGTCTGGTTGTTCCTTTTAGCTGCATCCAGAACTCGTCTGTTGGAGGAGAGAGCGGAGAATGAAAGTGTTTTTGGTGGTGAGAAAAGAACAATAAAAAGGTCTCCGGCTGGATCTTGTTGACCTTTCGAAGCCCCAATAAGACGGTAAACTCGCCCTCTTCACTTACTGCCCCATGGTCTAATAAAAAGCATCAACTAATGATGTAAATACAATAAACAGGCAATAGGACACGGACAATTCATCTTAACCCTCCTGTTACCTTCACATTTACTCACATCTTTTACCCTCGGGGTCAATTTGACCCCAGCAATTAAAAAGTCCAGAAAATTATTAGAATTAATATTGTTTCCCAAATGTAAGTGTCAGGTACTTTATGTTTGTTTGTCGACTACCTAAACAGCCCTTTACATAAATAAAAAAGTTGATATTTACCTTCGCATTGAAAATGCGGAAGGTTATGTTTTGATCGCAGTGTATTTATTTATTTATTTATTTATTTGTATGCGTGTTACTCGCATAACTAAAAAAGTATTAAACCGAATCGCATGAAATTTGGTGGGATGATTGGTTATTATCCGGCGACCATTTGATTAGATTTTGGGAACGATCGAGTCAAAGGTCAAGGTCATGAAAAGGTCAAAATCTTCTTTTTACCATAGCGCGGTAAATTTGTATCCAATTGGCATGCAACTAATGCCAAAATGTTCATAATCCAATGCCCAATCTTGTGATATGCAAAGGTATGTGCTCTACCGAGTGCCCGTTCTAGTTCTTAGATGTTTTACACAGTGAAAAACAGCCTGGGTTCAAATTGACCCCAAAGAACACCGATGCGTACAAGTTGTGTACAGGACATTGAAAACATATGTTTTCCAAGTTGTCCCCAATAAATTAGGAAAAGTCATTAAATATGAAGCAAAAAAAATGATGTCATTCATTTATTTAGAGACGTTAAACATTGAATGGGGTCAAATTGACCCCAAAGGTAATAGGAGGGTTAAAAAACATCTTGATTCTTCTTACTTCTGTTATTATATCAGTAGTTTAACATCAATGATCTTATAACTGCCTTGAAGGAATAGGCAGTTTCTCATGATTGCTTTTTACTCAAAGAGGCATATGGGTATCTTTAGGTTATCGTTATAACAAAAGCACAAAAGGATATGTCACTAAACCATAATATGAACGTGAAGGCGGCACACAAACACTGAGCGGTGGCAGCGGAGGCCCCTGTTGAAGTGCGCAGCACGTACCGTATGTCGTCCTCATTAGCGAACATGATGACGGCCCTGGCGTTGGAGGTCTCCAGCAGGCGTCTGATGATCTTATCAAACTCTCCTGATCTGGGCTCCCTGGGGATCTTCAAGGACTGGGCGATACACACACCACCTGGGCCCGAAGGAGACAGAGCGAATCATCAATATTTCATTTAATGATTAACATTTCTTCATTTTCCATTCCTCACTCAAGGGTAGTGGTTCTGTCTGGATGCCTATGGCCAGTTTATTAAAAATGTGTTCTAAACACTCCCCGTGGTGCGTGTGAGGGACGTGGCTCGACGCTTCCAGCAGCGTCCGCACTTTGAGTTAAACTGGATGGTTAGTCGAACACCGGCGGCCCACATCAAAAATTCTACTTTGGGGAATGCCGACCTACCACAGTAACAAGCAATAAGACACGCACGAGCTAAAATAAATGAGGATCATGTGTTACCGTATTAAACATTCATGCCAAAACACATTGCGAAGCAAGAGTCTGAGGTGTGACAGGTTATGGAGGGAGTACCGCAAGGTAGAACATTGCAGTTGGGAAATAAGAGGAGAGCGAAGGGAGGAGGGATAATGAAATGATGGAGACTGAAGAGAACGGTAGGTTGTAGAAAAGGTAAAACGAGAGGATAAGGGAGAGGAGGAGATGAATGGTGTGTGTGTGTGTGTGTGTGTGTGGGGGGGGAGGGTTCAATGGTAAATTGACTTTTTTTTTTGCAGTCTCAAATCGCTTAACACTCCGCTTCACACGTATTCATACGGTGGTTCTGCAGGGGTCTTAATTAATTCTAGTTTCGGAAAAAAACACGGTAAAAGGTGGAGCTACAAATGATGTTGGAGGCAGGAGGTTGTCGACGGCAACGGAGACGAGACGGCGAGAAACGAGGCGAAGGATGAGCGGGGCAATATGACGATGATGAATCGCGGCACTGTGCTCAGTGTCGAGCGATAACCGCTGCAGCCCGATTGATACTCCTCCATGTCCCGTTGTGGAGGCCGACATGTCAGCCGCAGCAGTGTTAGTTATTTCACTCTCGATAAGTGATAATGAGGGAGGTGTCTGTTGACCTTGTTCCTTTTTCATCGTTCGCTGCCTCTTTCACACACTCACAAACACAACGTGTGTGTAGTAGGAGGGCGGAAATGTAAGGTTATTGAATGAGTCCAACAGTGTACTCTTCACACACACACACACACACACACACACACAATCCAACATACCATCGTTGCACTAATCCAGATGTAAGCTCTGCTCTGTTAATTAGCTCTGCCTCTTTACATCATTAGCTCAGCTCACGGTGTCACGGTGTGCGTGGAAGGATTATGCCCCTGTTCAACATTACGTCCGCTTTATCCGTGTGCACGAGAACACCGAGCGTGTCCATTTTATTTTCTGCACGTGTGTGTGTGTGTGTGTGTGTGCATTCGTCTGCGTGTGTTTGTGAATAGTGTGTGTGAGGGACAGTGATGAATGTCCCCGCCCCCCCACGTCTGTGCAGTCTGTCGCTTTCACGATACGACTCCCCTGAAATCACACACACACACGGATACACACACACACACTCACACACCAGAGTGACAAAACAATTACTCATTAGCCCCAGATTAAAAGCCTCTCTCGTATAATAACTACAGTGACAAAATCTGCACAGGCATCCCCATTATACCCTTCAAACTATACAAACGTGGAGGTTCGGAATCATTTCTCGAGGATAATCACCAACTCCATTTACACTTTTGTGTAAGTACACGTATTTATCACAGTATGAGGAATCAAGGACACCTGCATTCTCTCCACCACTGTCCTTGGACCAGTATGAAGGTGATTAAATTGGTCATTATCTTAGAACCTGAATCCCCGTCATCAATAACTGTCCTCATGGAGAACAGATTCTCCAGGATGAAGACACTATCAAATGATAGTTGTGCGTTTGTGTTCACACACTCACGGAGACACCTGACTGTAAGCTTGGCTGCCAAATTGACTGCTACCCCCAAAATACACTTCTCCTCTTTGATGGTGCCAGAAAAGCAGCTCATTAAAAGAGAGCGTCAGTTATTAATGTGCACCTTCGCCACTTCGTTGAAGGAAAGCTGTGAGGTCGGATAAGCAGAAATCATCGACGTCTTTTTCTCTTTTCTTTTTTTCCCCCTCTAATTTATTTTTTCTAAAATCCTTGACTGAACGTCTCGTCGAAGGCAGAGGTTTGTTAAATAAAAAAGGAGGGTGTCGTCATCGTGTCCTTGAGTCCACTACGCGAGCTGTGCTGCCGGAGCAAGGGACAGCCCCGTGGGAAGAACGCTTTGAAGAGGCCTTTCGAAAGGAAGCTCTTCAAACTACATACACTACCGTTCAAAAGTTTGGGGTCACTTAGAAATGTCTTTATTTTTCAAAGAAAAGCACTGTTTTTTCAATAAAGATAACATTAATCAAAAATACACACTATACATTGTTAATGTGGTAAATGACTATTCTAGGTGGAAACGTCTGGTTTCTAATGAAATATCTCCATAGGTGTATAGAGGCCCATTTCCATCAACTATCACTCCAGTGTTCTAATGATACATTGTGTTTGCTAATCGCCTTAGAAGACTAATATCTGATTAGAAAACCCTTGTGCAATTATGTTAGTACAGCTGAAAACAGTTATGCTGGTGATATAAGCTATACAACTGGCCTTCCTTTGAGCTTGAAGTTTGAAGAACAAAATTAATACTTCAAATATTAATCATTATTTCTAACCTTGTCAATGTCTTGACTATATTTTCTATTCAATTTTCAATTCATTTGATAAATAAAAGTGAGTTTTCATGGAAGACACAAAATTGTCTGGATGACCCCAAACTTTTGAACGGTAGTGTACATGTGACCTGCAGCCCGTTCTTTGGCCACAGCCGACACGAGTCTACGCCTTGAGGGAGAGAGGAAGAGGAGGAGCCATCTGTCGTACCACTGAAGCGGCAGAGAGGGCCTCGAGATGGTTGTGGCTCAAAATAGGGGAGCGTGGAGTCGGAGTAACTCGCCATCTGCAAACAAGCTGGGCGTTGATCACCTGGAGGAGGGCTGAAGATGTGTCGAGACTCACCAGATGTAGAAATCATGAGCGAGAAGCTGTCGAAGGATGTTCTGCTGTCGACTTTTACATTGCTTGTTCTGGACCAAACTGTTTCACGTCTCCACGACAGACAAACACACAATCCAGAGGCTCAGAATGTGTCTGATTGTGTACAAAATGGTTAATTGGTCAGAGATATACCTCATGCCAGGAATACTAATGTGAGACGAGTTAGAAACGATCTGAGCTGGATTGGATCACAGTCATAGCCAGTCGGCTAATTGAATTACGGGCGCTAAACTACAGCGAGCTCTCAGTGTATCTCTAATAATCTGATTATTGAGGCTTTCATGTTGAATACATTGCGAATGAATCACGATTCCTTGTGTCTGATTATGTGTGTATATGTGTGTGCGTGGGTGTGTGTCTGTGCCTATGTATTCATATCTGAATATCTTTTTTGTGTGCATGTGTGCGCTGTAGTGCATACAGAAGTCCACAGATGCATGCATTTGTGTGTGTGTGTGTGTGTGTGTGTGTGTGTGTGTTTGTTTGTGTGTGTGTGTGTGTGTGTGTGAGAGAGAGTGTGCATTTGCAACTGACCGTCCTCCACTGCAGCTGTTAAAGAAAGATGCCGGTTGCAAGTTGTGATGATGGATTCGATGTTAAGTACATCCAGAGTGTCTCCAAATTAAACCCTTATCGTGTGTAATTAACTCCATTCTGTTTAGAGATTACATGGAATGTGTTTCCAGCCTGGGAACACCGCTGTCTCAATGTTTCATTACAATCTGCATCCCTTGCATGGTCTCCTCTCTCACTCCATCATTGCATCTGCTAACCGAGGCATGCAGTGTGAGTGTGTCGCATCTCGTTGCTGTCACTTTATTCACACCTTCAGCATGTCAAACTTTTCAAGGAGTTGATGGTCTAAAACAATATTTAAAAGGTGCTCAATATGAAATTCAGTGCATGTCCGGTGCCGCGACAAGGCTCTCGGCGTGGCGCCGGCGGCTCGCAGCTAACATTGCATTGCATTGCATTACATTGCATCACATTGCATAGCATTACGGTGCATTACATTGCATCACATTGCATTACATTGCATCACATTGCATTGCATTACATTGCATTATGGTGCATTACATTGCATCACATTGCATTACATTGCATCACATTGCATAGCATTACGGTGCATTACATTGCATCACATTGCATTATGGTGCATTACATTGCATCACATTGCATTGCATTGCATTACATTACATTGCATTGCATTACATTGCATTGCATTACGGTACATTACATTGCATCACATTGCATAGCATTACGGTGCATTACATTGCATCACATTGCATTATGGTGCATTACATTGCATCACATTGCATTGCATTGCATTACGGTACATTACATTGTATTACGGTGCATTACATTGCATTACATTACATTGCATTGCATTACATTGCATTGCATTACGGTACATTACATTGCATTACATTGCATTGCATTTCAGAAAAACAACAACAGTGCCGACAGTGTTCACCGCAGGGGGGAAAGGAGGGCGGGTGCTACGCCCTATCAGTTATAACCGCCATATTACGGCGATGCAGGGCGGCGATGCAGGGCGGCGATGCAGGGCGGCGGCTGTGACGACGCTCACATGCACGGACGGGCACACACGGCTGAGCGGCTGAGATGACAACACACTCGGAGGGAGAGCGTCTTCTTACTCTGCTCACGTAGACATTATTTCACGATATCTCTATATCTGGAAATAGCACAACGCTGTTTGCTGCCATAGTAATGCTCCGAGTATCGAGACCCTTTAAATAATGTTAGAAGAAGAACACAATCATCGTGCTCCTTGTCATTGGAGTTCTATTTTACAACACATCTATTATAGGAGTGTGTGACACGTGTGTGCAAAGTCCCTCCGTTTCAAAATGAGGACCCACAACTGTGAGACAACAAGAGAGAGATGCTTTAATAATACTTTTTTTTGTACTCCTTTGATGCAGCCACTGATGGCAGCTTGGGAATTCTCAGAAAATTTGGGAGAACTACAATTACATTCATGGAACAAGTGGGGGAGACTGACCTCAACCCTGGACCATATGGAGCTGCCACATACAACTGACTGTTGGCGGGTTTTCATCCGCCGCAGTATTCACCTTCTGCTTCAAGAAGAGAGTAACTTTAAAGCTCACTGCGTGTGCATGTGTGTGTGTGTGTGTGTGTGTGTGTGTGTGTGTGTTTACGTACCTCTGCGCATATGACTGTGTTAGATGTAACGGTTGTGTAAAATGAAAGGAAGGGAGTCAAGCTCCCAGCCTTTAATGAGTCTTCCATTGAGATAAAGCTGCTCCACCACCCACCCTGTCATTCTTTGAAATGTGTGTGTGTGTGTCTCTGCGAGTGACATAAACACACACCGTGCCATACAATCACGACATTCAATATGCTCTGACCAATAAGGCTCTGTGTGCCCCGCAAATTCACCCACAAGGAAATGTATTTTCTTCTTTCAGCTTAGTGAACATTTCTTTGCTTTAAAAGAAGACGACGCCCACTTCATTCATCCCCATAGAAACACCTTCCAGCAAACTGTTACTCCTGGAGATTTCTCACACAAACATACAGCAACACATATACTGATTTCACTTACATTCTGTTCTCTCTAAATCTCATTCGCACTGCTTTAAAATAAAACAAGTTATATAGAGAGCGCTCTCCCTATACTTTGTTCATGGCTTGGAGCGTGTGTGTGTGTGTGTGTGTGTGTGGCTTCTCACAGTGTGTCAATGCTCACCGATGTGCGGTTGCTTTCGCATGCATCTGTGTGTACTCCAGTAACTACATGCACAGCACAGATGCTGGCATGATGGGGGGTGTTTTTCTCCGTCGCTTGGGTTTGGATGATGCGGCGCGTAAATATTGCGCGGTGCAGTTTTTGGGCTTCGAAGTGGAACCTCTCCTCAGGCCCGCTAATGAATCATTGACAACACCCACGGAAATGCACATCCTCTTATTAAAATGTGCCTTGCGGGACCGGGCCGGAGAGCCTCAAAGGAAATGTAGGATGGGCCGAACCCGAAACCAGAAAGATGCTGCTCAGACCTGGAGGACGCCGGAGGTGGGGAAGCGGATTAGAGAAGGGGGGAGGGGGGGAATGGGAAAAGTTGGTTCAGTTTACAGATATTGAATGCACTTTTGCCGATTGTTTGTTCGATTAGCACGGTGTGAATCCACACAGAGATGATGAGCACTGTGGGTTATCACGGTATACATTGAGGGGGTGGCTTGCATCAGCAATTGGATATTGGATATTTGAAATGATCTACTGTGCACATAATAAAATGTTTCAAGTGGTGCTCAGGAGAAATACAATTTTTGGTGGTATCTATCTACAGTGCTAATTGAAACTGTTGCCTCAGTATATTACAGACACGTTTATTCAGACAGTGATAGTCTCTGGAGGGACCCGTCACTCGGCATCTACTTTGTGCGATTAATATACATCTAGTGACGGTGCAGGAATCGTCCTCCTGGATTCTGCATGAACACTGCAGTGGAACCAACAGAACATGTTCATCAGCTGGTTTATGAAAAGCATAAAGGAACTTCCCTCATAGTTAAACGTTCACACCGCTTATTAATAACAGCAGAAACTTGAAGTTAATTTTAAAACATGGCTCCCATCTGCCACTTTTGTATTCTAAACTACTGTATTATTTTTAAAATGTGCCAATTCTAGAACACTTCCATTTAATTCCCTCTTCTTTCATAAACTATTTACACATTTAGTAAATTAAGCAGATATGATGTGTTTATTAATGCCTTTGTCACCAACTATAACTTAGATAATAAATGATAATATAGAAAAACAGTCACAGAAAAAGTTAGAATTGTTGACAGAACCTGAACATGAGCATGTAATTGAAATGCATGTGCTGACAACATTGTATTAAAAAACGTGTATTAAATGTCTCCTGCTTATAAAAGCTACATAGAGGGACCTACAGGTTTTGCAGAGGAGTGTATTGATTTGTTGCTAGTCAGTAAATTAATTTAGACCAATAGTTAAAGGTTTTAAATCAAAATGGTGTGCAACATAAGCTAAGAAGGACGGCCTAGTCGGGGCCTTTGCTCATTGTAATCAGACGTCACGGGTCAAATAATAAAACAGGGCATTTGACTGTCACTACCATCTCTCTGAATTAAAGTTGCAGGGCAGAAGGTCAGCAGAATGACTGATAACATTTTTTAAATAATATATATACACAAAGAAGACAAGGCTGTGCCACTCTCCAGCGCTGCACAGAGAGAACATGTTTGACTTTGGACACACCGAGATCGTTCATCATTCCTGTCGGTGTGTGTGTGAGTGTGTGTGTGTCTGTGTGTGTGTGTGTGTGTGTGTGTCTGTGTGTGTGTGTGTGTGTCTGTGTGCAGGAATGGGAGATGCGAGGACATAGTGAGTCTGAATAAGAGAGGGAGGGGGGTTAGGGGGCATGGGGATTTGGAGGTTTGAGTAGAGAGAGTGAAAGAAGAGAAAGATAAAACACACACAAGGGAGACAGAGAGTGAGTAAGTAAGACAGAAAAAAGACCTTTTAACAGTTCACTTTGTCTGCCATCCCACAGAAAGTGTGTGTCTGTCTCAGTCTGCATGAATGTGTGTGTGCGTGTGTGTGTGTGTGTGTGTGTGTGTGTGTGTGTGTGTGTGTGTGTCAGGTATGCGTGCACAAGAGAAAGTGTCAGGTCTTCGTGACGGGGTGAGGCTCAGGCGCAGAGAGACAGGCTGGATGCAATATAAATAACAAAAAAGCACTCTTTAATGAGGCAAAACAGTTTACAAAAAAACAAGGTCCAAAAGGGGCAGGCAGAGGATCGTCGGTCAGGGCAGGCAGGCAGGCAGGGTCGAAGCAGGCAGGATCAGATACGACAGACAGGACGACGGGAAAAAGACACGGAACTAGAGACGACAATCCGACAGCAGACAAGGGAAAGACTGACACAATAGAAAGAGGGGGAAACACAGGTGTACGACATCAGACAGTAACGAGACAAGAGTGGCTGAGGGCAGGTGCAGGGAATTAAACAATTAAGACAGAGAAGACACAGAGGAGACATAGGAGACACGGAACACAGGAGAAACAGAACAGGGTGTTACAGAAAGAAAGAAACCAGCCTCTACCGTATTACCTATTCTATCATATCATACGTACAACTATTGGTTCTAGTACAGTACAATCAGATCTTCCCAGTGTTTGTATGCAGAGAGGAAAGAGTTGAAGTCAGAGTGAATGTTAGGAATAATGTAAATTGTTCATCCATTAAAAAATCGATGAACATTTTTATTTAAAATAAAGTTTATTGAGTTTATTTCTCCCCAAAATTAAGAACACATTGAATATCTACTTATGCGATAGTCATATTCATTTATTTTGCCCAGCACTTGACTACGAGTGCGACATAAAGGAAACATTTAACATATACTCTGTAGACTTAGATACTACAAGCAGTGCAGCAAAAACCCACATGAGACTTCAGTAATGGCTGCATCCGAGCCATTCTGTCAACCACTCACATATATTTGAGCGATTCCTCAGTGGAGGTTTCTTTGCTTTTCCAAAACATTGAAAAGAAACGGCATAATGTGGTCTGTGTCTGGATTACTGTCGTCACCGTCTATTACAATGTGTAATGAGGGGTATTATACTTCTTCAGGGACACTTTTAAACTTCTTTCCAGAAAGACAGAGCGTCAAAAAGGACCAGCAGCCATGAGAACTGGGCCTAGAGTCCACAAGTGCAACTCAAGACTAGTTCTGCAAGACCTCGGGCACGAGGTAAGTCAGGTCAGTGAGTCGCCTGACCTTTGGTCACCTGTCACACATCACCAATGCTTCCAATCAATTGAATAAATCCCACTGGCCTTGTGTCAGACTGGTGGAGGAACCGGGCGGGACGGACGAGAGGGAATAGACGGAGAGAGGGAGCGAGGAAATGATGGGTTTGTGGGGAATGGTCGACGGAAAGCGGTAGGAAAACATGGATGGGATTTTAGGAGGGTGAGAAGGTGGGCAGGAAGAACTGAGAAAAGGACAGAGAGAAGAAAAGATGGTGAGAATAAGGCCAGGTGGGAAGGAGATAAGCAAGGGATGATTGGATGTCAGGCCAAAGATAAGAAAGCGCAAGGTCAACGTTAAACTCAGAGATCACAAAGACAGGACACGACCACTTCTCTGTCTAGTACTCTCTTTTCCCTCCTCTCTCTCTCTCCCTCCTTCTCTCCCACACTCTCTTCTACTCTACGGACATTTTCTCGTTTGCCCCGAGAGGAGAAATGACTTTAATTTCTAAGGCATTCTCCCGCCGCCTCTCTCTCTCCTACACACACTATCTGACAGTAATCAGACATCCAATTACAGCAGAGCCCTCAGACTGGGGCTATGTGCATGCATGTGGGTGTGTGTGTGAATATACGTGTCGTAGCTGTTGACACACACACACACAGACACACACACACAGCGCATCAGATTCCTGCTGACGCCTGTTACTCCCCACGCTGTGATGCCCTGCTGTCCTTTAGCCCACGCCTTATCTGGAGATGAAGGACGTCACATGTTCAACTAGAATGGGCACTCGGTAGAGCGCATACCTTCGCATATCACAAGATTGGGCATTGAATTATGAACATTTTGGCATTAGTTGCATGCCAATTGGATAAAAATTGACCGCGCTATGGTAAAAAGAAGATGTTGACCTTTTCATGACCTTGACCTTTGACCCGATCAATCCCACAATCTAATCAAATGGTCCCCGGATAATAACCAATCATCCCACCAAATTTCATGCGATTCGGTTTAATACTTTTTTAGTTATGCGAGTAACAAGCATACAAATAAATAAATAAATACATAAATAAATAAATACACGGCGATCAAAACATTACCTTCCGCATTTTCAATGCGAAGGTAAAAAACACACACAGAAATACACACACACACTCATACAGATGCATAGCAAACGTAAACAAATAAATGTCCCATCTATGTCATCAAACGGAGGAAACCGTATTCAAGGCAGATGCAGATAGCAGCAAATACTTCAAATAGAGAAGAGCACTCGTTCACAAACGTAAATAAATAAGCGGACACACTTTAAACAAACATTGACACACACACACACACACACACTGAGGATGAACATGGATCTGATATGCGGTTCCATATCCCCCATGGGTTGCTGGGCGTCACACTCCCGAGAGTGAGACGGATGAATGCGAAACCAAAAATGTCACTGAGACTGCTGACCTTTACTTTGACCTTTCTGAGAGCTTCGAGTATCCAGTGTTTTTAATTTGTCCTGCAAATGTTCTTTTTCCACAATCAAAACTGCAATATTATTAAATGTTTGGATGTACATAATATTATTAGTATTAGTATTATTATTTAAAACATAGTATTATTCTGCAGTACAACATTTCTTTGAATGGAAGACATGTGGGTGGGATGGTATTATAATATTTGTTCTGGAGGTTATATTTGCTTTTCATATGCCAAAGATTCAAGACGTGTGTGTTTTTGAATGAACGTTGACTCGCCCGAACTATGCAGAACCTATTGTGATATTGACAAACAAGAGGGAGGAAATATAGGTTTTGAATTGTTATATTTAAAAACAGGATGTATGATTTTCTTTTACACATCAACAAACAAGAAGGCCGATGTATTGTTCTAACCATCTCCTGTGTCATACATATTCATATATACATATTTACTGTATACATTAACATGTAGGGGTTGAGGGTTCTGTTTGCAGAGATATCCATGGCAGGAAAACTGCTCTTGGACGAGTGTAATATGTGTTGTTGATGGTCTGATGCTATTCGTGGATGATGTTTGTGAGGTATTGCACATCATCATGTTATTTCAAAATATTTATACATAATGACAATTTTTTCTTGTTTCTTCTTGGTTTTGACATCTTGTTATATTCATGAAATGTGATATAGAAATGTCTCGTTATCCCATGAGGGATGGGAACATGTTTGGCATGACCGAGAAATAAGATAACTGGCTTCAGGCCCATTATAATGCATTACCTTATATTCTCTATAGTAAATATCGCTAACAGTAATTTACAGACATTTGCATGGGCAGTACACAAAGCCTAATGGAGCATGGTTTCTGCATCTGTTCAATAACTCTGCAGGTAAAATCCTTGATGATTACCTTCGCATTGAAAATGCGGAAGGTTATGTTTTGATCGCCGTGTATTTATTTATTTATTTATTTATTTGTATGCGTGTTATTCGCAAAACTCAAAAAGTATTGAATCGAATCGCATGAAATTTGGTGGGATGATTGGTTATTATCCGGGGACCATTTGATTAGATTTTGGGATCAATCGGGTCAAAGGTCAAGGTCAAGGTCATGGAAAGGTCAACATCTTTTTTTTACCAAAGCACGATACATTTTTGTCCAATTGGCATGCAACTAATGCCAAAATGTTCATAATTCAATGCCCAATCTTGTGATATGCGAAGGTATGCGCTCTACCGAGTGCCCGTTCTAGTTCTATCTGTTTTCACAATAAAATACACACAAACAAACAAACAAACACACCGCGCAGTCGCAAATTGTGTCCGTCCTCCCCAAAATGAGATCCGGCATTCATTCAGCTCGACTCTAACACAACAACGGACAGAAGTTTGAGTACACACAATTTTGTTTAACAGCTCATCAATGTTTATCTCTGACAAATCAACAGAATCAGTCACCCAGCAGTGTGCAAACAGCTGACTGTGAAATGAAAAGTGTGCATAATAAGTTAATGTAGTCATTTGTGAGGGACAATTATAGCGTTAAACTGCATACACACTCACCAGTACATTAAATATTCAATAGAAACTTCATCGATAAGTCAACACGGCCCACATGCGGCCGAGCAGCCGGCCTATAGAGTCTGCCGCCTGTAATTTGTTCTGTTTGCAATCTGCAAATGAGACAAATATACGGGCGACATTATGGTTATTGAGTAGCAATGACGACAAAGGCTTATTGCGGCCGATAGCATCAGTGTGGGAAAACAGGAGGTCTGAATGGCGATGAAAAGAAGAAGCCTGGCTGCCTGTGAATACACGACGGCCGTGCTCGTGCCCTCACAGAGGCTATTGTG
Source organism: Pseudoliparis swirei (assembly GCF_029220125.1). Classification (NCBI taxonomy): domain Eukaryota; kingdom Metazoa; phylum Chordata; class Actinopteri; order Perciformes; family Liparidae; genus Pseudoliparis; species Pseudoliparis swirei. The sequence goes on along the minus strand of NC_079397.1, from coordinate 12,840,454 downwards.
TGCTATGCTCATGTAGCACTATGGTTGGTGGGATGGCAACACCGGGTGAACTTGACAATTATTGACAAGATCTCCCACCTTTTTCTCCCCAATAAACATGTGTGTGTGTGTGTGTGTGTGTCTCACATCATCAGCTGCTCCTGAACGCATCATCTCACTCTTCCGGTAAGCTTTGGTTGCCAGCTCAACAGCGAGCATGACTTCTTCTTCTCTCCCTCCCGCTCCCTCTTGCTCAGTGTGTCTCATGTATAGTTATCCCCCTGCCTCCCTTAATGATAACGATACATGCAACAAGTGTAGTTTATTTGCTAGGTTGGAGGCAGGTCTAAGTGGGTTAGATGCACGGCTCCGCGCTATCGAAGCTCAGACAGCTATGCTAGTTAGCCCGCCCTCTCCCGTAGTCGGCGCGAGCTACAGTCAGCTGTTAGCTGTGCCCGCGGTAACCGTGCAGCCGGATGGTTGGGTAACTGTTCGCAGGAGTCGTAAGTCTACACAGAAGCCCGCTGTGCACCAACCACTTCACGTTTCGAACCAGTTTTCCTGCTCAGCGACACACCCGCTGAGGAACACACCCTGGTTATCGGGAGCTCTATAGTCAGGAACGTGAAAATAGCGAAGCCGCGGACCACCGTCGTGTGCCTCCCGGGGCCAGAGCGGGCGACGTGGAGTCTTGTTTGAAGCTGCTGGCTAAGGATAAGCGGAGATACAGTCAGATTGTAATACACGCCGGTGGTAATGATGCCCGAGCCCGCGCTCGGAACTCACTAAAATTAATGTGGAATCGGTGTGTGCTTATGCCAAGACGTTGTCGGACACCGTAATTTTCTCTGGCCCTCTCCCAAATTTGCAGACAGACGAATTGTATAGCCGAATGTCGTCTTTCAACCGCTGGCTGTCGAGGTGGTGCCCAGCGAATAATGTGGGCTACGGAGACAACTGGAAGACTTTCTGGGAAAACCTGATCTGATGAGGAGAGACGGCATTCATCCCACGTTGGACGGAGCGCGTCTCATTTCTGCGAATATGACCAAGTTGATCACCGGACTTAATCTATGACAACCCAGGGTTCAGATCAGGAACCGGGAGCAGAGTTGTAGTTTAACACCCTTCTCTGCTCTTCCATTCGAGCAGTTACCCACCCTTGACTTTAGAGTAGAGACTGTGTCTGTCCCACGGCCACTTCAATTAAATAAATCAAAAGTAAGCAGAAGAGGAGTCGTACACAATAACCTTATACAAGTTAACACAATTATTTCAGCAGTGCAACAAAATAGGTCTATTAAATGTGGTCTCCTAAATATTCGATCTCTGTCATCTAAAGCTGTGTTACTGAATGATTTAATATCAGATAATCACATTGATTTATGTTGCCTAACTGAAACCTGGCTGAGCCATGAAGAATATGTCTGCCTGAATGAATCGACTCCTCCAAGTCATATTAATACTCACATTCCTCGAGGCACCGGTCGAGGAGGTGGAGTAGCAGCCATCTTTGAATCGAGCCTATTAATTAATCCTCAACCAAAATTACACTACACCTCATTTGAAAGCCTTGTTCTTAGTCTTTCACATCCAACCTGGAAAACACTACAGCCAATTCGATTTGTGATTCTGTACCGCCACCAGGTCCATATTCAGAGTTTATATCTGAATTCTCAGAATTTATATCAAGTTTGGTTCTTAAAACCGATAAAGTTATTATTGTTGGAGATTTTAATATCCATGTGGATGTTGATAATGATTGCCTTAGTGCTGCATTCATCTCCTTGTTGGACTCGATTGGCTTCTGTCAGAGAGTACAGAAACCCACTCACAGCTTTGGCCACACGCTTGATCTTGTTCTTACTTATGGCGTTGACATTGAGCATTTGAGCGTCTTCCCACAGAATCCTCTTCTGTCAGACCACAACCTCATAACTTTTGAATTTATACTACCGGAGTGTACTCCGTTAGTCAAAAGTTTCTACACTAGATGTCTAACTGATAGTGCTGTAGCTAAATTTAAAGAAGCGATTCCTTCTGTATTTGATTCGATACCACGTCTCAATATAACAGAGGACTCCTGGTCTAACTTTAGTCCGTCCCAGATTGATCATCTTGTTGACAGTGCCATAGGCTCTCTGAGAATGACACTGGACTCGATAGCCCTCTGAAGAAGAAGACAGTGAGGAAGAGGAGGTTTGCTCCTGGTATAACCCTCAGACCCGCAAACTGAAGCAAGCGTCACGAAAGCTTGAACGCATATGGCGTTCAACTAATCTCAAGAATCCCGCTTAGTTTGGCGAGATAGTCTTAAAACATATAAGAAGGCCCTCCGTAATGCCAGAGCAGCCTATTACTCATCAATAATAGAAAAATAAAACAACCCCAGGTTTCTCTTCAGCACTGTAGCCAGGCTGACAGAGAGTCACAGCTCTGTGGAGCCGAGCATTCCTATAAACCTTAGTGGTAATGACTTTATGAACTTCTTTAATGAAAAGATTTTAACTATTAGGGACAAGATTAATAATCTCTTGCCCATAACCAGTGCCAATCTGTTCTCAAGTGGAATGGCCTTGGAAACCGCTGTATGCCCTGGTGTATATTTGGAGGATTTTCTCCTATCAACCGTGACCAATTATTTTCAACGGTTTCTACTTGAACACGTCTACCTGTCTCTTGGACCCCATCCCGACGAGGCTGCTTAAAGACGTTTTGCCTTTAATTGGCGGCTCTCTATTAGATATTATCAATGTGTCTCTGCTAACAGGCCACGTACCACACTCCTTCAAGGTGGCTGTTATTAAACCTCTCCTGAAGAAGCCCACTCTGGATCCAGAGGTATTGGCTAACTACAGACCGATCTCTAACCTCACCTTCCTCTCCAAGATCCTTGAGAAAGTGGTCGCAAATCAGTTGTGCGACTTTCTACATCATAATAGTTTATTTGAGAAATTTCAATCAGGATTTAGAAAACACCACAGCACCGAGACGGCACTGGTGAAAATTACAAATGACCTCTTAATGGCAGCAGATAAAGGACTCTCTCTGTCCTGGTCTTGTTAGACCTTAGTGCTGCATTCGACACCATTGACCATGACATCCTGTTACAGAGACTGGAGCAGTCGATTGGCATTTCAGGCACGGCACTAATTTGGTTTAAATCCTATTTATCAGATCGATCTCAGTTTGTATTTGTAAACGATGACGCCTCGATAACCACCAACGTTAATCACGGAGTTCCACAAGGTTCTGTGCTTGGACCAATTTTATTTACCTTATACATGCTTCCTTTGGGCAATATTATCAGGAAACACTCCATAAACTTTCATTGTTATGCAGATGACACTCAACTATATTTATCGATAAAACCAGAGGAGAGCAACCAACTCTGTAAAATTCAAGCATGTCTTAAAGACATAAAACATGGATGACCTGCAACTTCTTGATGTTAAACTCAGACAAAACCAAGTAATTTTAATCGGCCCTGAGCACCTCAGAGATCAATTATCTGGTGATGTGGATTCTGTAGACGGCATTGCCCTGGCATCCAACACCACTGTAAAGAATCTTGGCGTTATCTTTGATCGGGACTTGTCCTTTAACTCCCACGTAAAGCAAATCTCAAGGACTGCATTCTTTCATCTACGTAATATTTCAAAAATCAGGCACATCTTGTCTCAAAAGATGCAGAAAAATTGGTTCACGCGTTCGTTACTTGAGACTGGATTACTGCAACTCCTTATTAGCAGGCTGCTCTAATAAATCTCTTAGGTCCCTCCAGTTGATCCAGAATGCTGCAGCTCGTGTTCTCACTAAAACTAAGAAAAGAGATCACATCACTCCTGCACTAGCTGCTCTGCACTGGCTCCCAGTAAAATCAAGAATCACTTTTAAAATTCTTCTCTTAACCTACAAAGCCTTGATTGGTGATGCTCCATCATATCTTAAGGAGCTTGTCGTACCATATTGCCCCACTAGAGAGCTACGCTCACTAAATGCGGACTACTTGTAGTTCCTAGAGTCTTAAAAAGTAGAATGGGAGCCAGAGCCTTTAGTTATCAAGCTCCTCTTTTATGGAACCAGCTTCCAATTTCAGTCCGGGAGGCAGACACAGTCACCTCGTTTAAGAGTAGACTTAAGACCTTCCTCTTTGACAGAGCTTATAGTTAGGGCTGAATCAGGTTTGCCCTGGTCCAGCCCCTTGATATGCTGCTATAGGCTTATAGCTGCCGGGGACGTTTTAGGATGCACTGAGTACCTATCTCCTCTTTTTCTCTCCTTAAGGATGAATTTTCATCTCTCAATCACACGTTACTAACTCTGCTTTCTCCCGGAAGTCCTTTTGACTTTACGTCTCATGGGGTCATCGGACCCTATGAGACGGCATAGATCCTATCTGCCTGATGGATCGTCTGGGTCGTGGAATTCCTGCTCATGACTACGCCACTGTCCTGTTGAGACTCCGCCCATTCCTCCTCCCCACCGCCATCTGCCTGATGGATCGTGGAGGTCTCCATCGTGGAATATGCCTACTATGAACTATTCATACACTCTGTCATATTCATTGAATGTATTTTAACTCTAAATCTGTCCTTCTGTACACATTACATCTATTGCATCTGTCCATCCTAGGAGAGGGATCCTCCTCTGTTGCTCTCCTCCAGGTTTCTTCCCTTTTTTTCCCCCTGAAGGGTTATTTGGGAGTTTTTCCTGGTCCGATGTGAGGTTTTGGGGCAGGGATGTCTATGTGTACAGATTGTAAAGCACTCCGAGACAAATTTGTAATTTGTGAAATTGGGCTATACAAATAAACTGAATTGAATTGAATTGAATATACAGACGTGAGTAGATTTCCCAGAATGCATCTAATGGGAATGCAGTGTCAAATTCATGTGCCGTAATGTCATTTGTTTGGGGGTTTTTTATGTTGGAAAAGGCTAGTTTGCATCTTGAGGATTTTTAACAAAATCGTGATTTGTAAGTATTTTTTTTTAGGAATCTTTTGGGCAAATATGTGTGAGCATTTATGGTAACTTAGGGCACAACTGTTTTATCTGCTTGCCACTTTAATGGTCGTCTGCTAATACTCTAAATCCTGCACAGCATATCTAATGAAATCCTATTTATAGTAAAGCAATCTCTACCTACTTCCCCTTAATATATTGGCCATGAAACCACATTGTTTTCATCCAAAATCCTCCTCAGGTTGGACCAACATTCACAATCAATATGTCTTCTACTATGCTTAACACAATGACCGTGAAATGAATATAGGTGTGCATTGAATCAATGTGTTACCAAATTGAATTACCACCATTTAATGCAGTTTTTTCAATTATGTTGTAACATAATTTAAATGCAGTTTTCACATTAAATATCAGCTTCAGCCTCAAAGGGCCGAATCCAATACGGTGTGCTGTTTTCATCAGCTCAATGCCCTATTGGCCAGGTGCTGTGCATGCAATATTGCTTTGGCGAACTCGGCCTCCGTGCATAGATTCCCCTCGATCAATATGTCTTGCACATGAAGTATTCTTCAGGTATTGACATGCTCTCAGTTGGCCTCGGCCTCTGCTTCTGGCAGCATCAATGGACGCCGCATTCACTGCCAAAAGCTTCAATGACAAGATTTTCTTTTTAAACTAAAGCTATGCTGGCGTAGCCGTACATCAATCTGAAGGCTCCATCTTCACGATGGAGCGCCGAGAAGTTTAACGCCGCTGAAGTGACATTTCTGAAAGACGAACAAAGGTTTTCTTCTCTCTCGTCTTCAAACGTTTTTGATATTCTGAACTCGACTGTACTTAAGTAGGAGGAGAGCCGGGGTGTATTAGTGGCAATAATGCTGCCGAGCAATCTCGGCGTCCAGGATTATGGTGATTTGAGTCTCGCGGCGCGTATCGCCTCCGATCATGTCTCAAGCCAGTGGAATAAAGTGCAGTGAAGGTGATGCACATGTTTGGTACCATGCTGCCTGGCTATACTTATTTTCCATTATCCGACTCACCCGCTACTATTAACCGGGCCCCAGCCGGGTTGGGGCCGCAGGTGTTCACACAGCTGAGTGCATTGCTGATTAGACACCACTAACACTTCCAGTCAGGTGTCTTTGGGGCTTTTTTTGACTTCCCAAAATATGTACTTTACCGGAGGAAAACATGTCATTTCATTCAGCAGACATACATTACAAGGCCTGACGAAGAAAAGATGTCTCTGGGTTGTCCTTTTCTCTCACTTTGCTTTCACACCCTGAAAAGCAACACCTTCCACACCATTCATGCACTTCTTTCTGTTTTTCAAACTCTTTAAACTTCCCTCTGCATTTGTATCATTTCATCTTCATCCATCCTGATCAATTGTGTTGAAGGCACCTAATTTAACTTTCCAGTGCCCCTCTGAGTCTATCTCTATCTGTATTATTTTAGGCCTGTACCACATTTATTGAGCATTAAAAGCTTGTATCAAGGTTTTAGAATGAGTCTTTGTCTGTAGTCCAATTGTTGATTATTGGGGTTATATACACTACCGTTCAAAAGTTTGGGATCACCCAGACAATTTCGTGTCTTCCATGAAAAATCACACTTTTATTTATCAAATGAATATAAAATATAGTCAAGACATTGACAAGGTTAGAAATAATGATTAATATTTGAAGTATTAATTTTGTTCTACAAACTTCAAGCTCAAAGGAAGGCCAGTTGTATAGCTTATATCACCAGCATAACTGTTTTCAGCTGTGCTAACATAATTGCACGGGTTTTCTAATCAGATATTAGTCTTCTAAGGCGATTAGCAAACACAATGTACCATTAGAACACTGGAGTGATAGTTGCTGGAAATGGGCCTCTATACACCTCTGGAGATATTTCATTAGAAACCAGACGTTTCCAACTTGAATAGTCATTTACCACATTAACAATGTAGAGAGTGTATTTCTGATTAATTTAATGTTATCTTTATTGAAAAAACTGTGCTTTTCTTTGAAAAATAAAGTCATTTCTAAGTGATCCCAAACTTTTGAACGGTAGTGTAAATGTAATTTATGGTGCTGTTAGATTGCTACTAAGAAGCCTCATTAAAAAAAGGCCTGTTCTTCCGTTTGTATGCAAAAACGGTTTATAACAGCAAAAACACCAACACATAAGAAGTCAACTATATATTTGGTTGAATGTAATTGTGGAACTTAATGCAACCTCTTGTTTTATATAAACTGTACATTTTGACAATCACAACACACTGCAGTTATAATCCATATTTGGATCACACGCGTTGGAGACAAGCGTACACAGCCGCCACAGGAATCTAATTCCACAAATAGTTTTATTAGTATTCTGAAGGTTACCCGGCAGGTTTAAACAGAAATAAATCTGCGCAGCATTCAAATGCTCAAACATAATTTGAATGTCAAGTTATGAAGGGATTTTTAATGCCTCAAACTCTTCGATGCAGCCCTGTATCGTGATGTATTCCTCTTTTACTCTCTTTCCTCCTACTAAACTCCCAGGGAGTTTTTTGGTGTCCATCCTCTTTCTTTCTTCTCGACCCATCCCTCCACCTCTTTCTTTCATTACAATCAGTATCACACTGCACATCCACTGCCCACCCTGATGCATAGAGTCTATTTCGTTTGATTTATTCGGTGACTGTGTCAGGGACAGGGGTCAGAAAGGCACACAAGAAACATCTCTGCCCACAACACACGTAAACAAACCACGATGGTATTTCAACCAAAGGAGTCACACAAGCATCCGTAAACACACAAAAACAATGACACACACACACGTTCACGCTTTCAACCTTAGCTAGTGGAGCATGTTCGCTGAAGAGGGGTCAGCGGTGATGGTTTTTTACAGTTCAGTAAAGAGAGCAGTGAAAGCAGGTTGACTGAACCCTGAAAAGACATCACTGAGGGATCACTGGAGAGCAGATGTTGTCATGGAAATAAACACAGCAATTATGTGGTCGTAAAACTTACTCTAGTCCTTTTTTTGAGGATATTGAGTAAATATTTATGAGGAAGAAAAAAAGCTCCCTTGGAGACAAAGAACCAAATCATTTAAAAACATTGCTGCACCTGCGGATTTTAAACACATGCACAGCCGCACAAAAACCCACTCACATTGTTCGATGTCCTTTTTGAGAGAGAGGCAGAGAATGAATCTGTTTTTTCTCCCAGGTTACTAGAAATATTTGGGATTACTTTTTGTGTATACCTCTGTTTCACTGTCTATAAGACGGACAGATGATGTCACATGCATGACACACAAACATCAGCTCAGACCAGCGGAACACAGAAACAAAGAGTGTGTGGGAGCCACTGGGGTCCGGAGCCGGAACCAACCTTTTCTTTGTGTTGTGTCGTTATGGTAATGTATATTACGAGTGAATAATGTGGCTCCATCATTGCGACATGCAGTGATTGACTCTGACCGAGTACAGTTATAGTAGTTGATTAGTAATTATCGAGATATAGATACATTCGGAATATTTCTGGTGGGGTCTTGTCTTGTCAGGGGGCAATGCCTATAGAAGAGTATGGCTGGAGCATGTTGATGTAAAAAAAGATTCAGAGTTAGAAAGTTAAACGGATAATATATCCCTCTTTAATATTTTATATTACTTTGAAAACATCTCCATCAAACAACTGTATTTATTCAAGCTTCTTGCCAAAAGGAACATTTAAAAACGTTACTGTCTATCATGATCGGGATATCAAACTATCATGCAGCACACATTTGTAAATGTGCCTCTTTCTATCGACCGCCAATCGATCGCTGCATCTCTGGAAAGAACAACGTCTTTGTAAAACCATCATTTTGTTAAAGCATTATCTATTGTTACCCATTTTAATATACAAGACATGACTGTTGATTTGTGTGGATATCATTTCTCCACAATCTGTTTATTACTAAGCCATGTTACTATCCGTGTCAAGCTAATAAAAAATCCAAGTAACTGCTTGTATTAAAAAGTCCAACGACCGAGTGCTTTTTCCAACCTTTATCCGAGGTGTCGTTAGATTGCTGCATGGCTGCACACCTCAATGTTCATAGTCATCAGATCTGTATTGCTTTAATGTACACTACCGTTCAGAAGTTTGGGGTCATCCTGACAATTTCGTGTCTTCCATGAAAACTCACTTTTATTTATCAAATGAATTGAAAATTGAATAGAAAATATTGTCAAGACATTGACAAGGTTAGAAATAATGATTAATATTTGAAGTATTAATTTTGTTCTTCAAACTTCAAGCTCAAAGGAAGGCCAGTTGTATAGCTTATATCACCAGCATAACTGTTTTCAGCTGTGCTAACATAATTGCACAAGGGTTTTCTAATCAGACATTAGTCTTCTAAGGCGATTAGCAAACACAATGTACCATTAGAACACTGGAGGGATAGTTGATGGAAATGGGCCTCTATACACCGATGGAGATATTTCATTAGAAACCAGACGTTTCCACCTAGAATAGTCATTTACCACATTAACAATGTATAGTGTGTATTTTTGATTAATGTTATCTTTATTGAAAAAACAGTGCTTTTCTTTGAAAAATAAAGACATTTCTAAGTGACCCCAAACTTTTGAACGGTCGTGTAATTAATTAAAGTTCTCGATACATTCTGTATGTGAGAGCCAGGGAGTTGAGGTGATGTTTTCTTTTCCCTCCGTTTCCCTTTATGAACATCGAGCGTGATCCGTCTCCCTGCTGGGCGCCCCTTGACCCCGGAATCTGGCAAGTGTAAGCCTGATCTGCTCCTCTGCAGGGCCCCCATGCTGCTCGGGGCCAATCAAGTGGCCCGCGTAGCACCATTGTTGCGGCCCTCTCCTCTGCAGGGATGTCAGTACCCATCCATCGATTCCCTGCCATCTTTAATCCCCCTCTTGATATTCATCTTCCTCTCTCACCGTCGACCCCCCGCGTTCTCGCCCCTCTTTCTCACTTTCTGCTACTATCGACTTCTCCCATCCCGCCCTCTCTACTCCCACCGACCAAACACACCTCTCTCCTTTCTTCGCTCCATCGCAATCTCGCCAGCCCTCTCGTCTTGTTGGAAATTCTTCATCCATCCATTCCACCCTCAAAGGCCCTCGCGGCCACGGCTCCTTAATGAAATCTCAGCAAGCCTTATTGTGTCGATTAAAGCTGTCTGAAAGGAACTAGGAGAGGAAAAATACAGCCGCAACAGGGGAAACAAGGGCTCAACGGTGCATTGTCTTTGCCCTTGTTGCAGCTCCTGTTTAGTATTCCTTTCTCTCTGTATTTCGTCCACTCTTTCACGCTTTACTTCTTTCCCCCTTTATTTCAGGTTTACACACAAACCCTACCTCTCAGTCGGGCTCTCCCTCTTTCCATTCTCCCTCCATCCATCCTTCCCGTTCAGTGCAGCCAGCAGCTCTCGAGGTATGTTCCGTCACCTCGCGACCTGAACTTAATGCAATCCTGTCCAACCACATCCGCCTCTCGAGCGGTTCTCCCCGAGCTGTTTCGAATACACCTCGGCGCAGAATATTGTTTCCGTGTTATTGGTCACCGACTACATAGTCACAAGAGAGTTATTGGCCTCGAAATAACCGGCGTGGAAATGTCCCATGAGCACAAGCGGGGAAACGAGACATGTCCGACTGTCGAAATGTTTACAACTATGACGGTAAAGACGGGGAATAAACAAACCGTTGCTCTTTTCAACCCGAATGTATCGCAAACCTCGACGAGAATCCAGACTCCATACGCACGATATTGTACAGCAGTTGCATTATTTTTACATTTAGCCTTTAATTTGAGTGACAAACAACAGCAAGGTCTCCGGCCGACACTCCACCTCGCCTCAAGCAATAAACACCTCGGTGAACGTCGGAGACAATTCTTCATTTTAATGAAGTCGAAGCTTATTAAGTTGTGCGGAGCAGCGGTGCTTCATCACACGTAAGACGCTCGGTATCTAACGAGTGCAATGGTTGTTTAAACAGACATATGCTTCAGGATCTGTATTGGTGATTGATTAATCAAGCACATCCCATGTTTGCTTCACATTCATTAATCAGAAGGTCGTCGGATGGAGATACACTTGAGTTGACTGAACGTAGAGACACGCAGCCCAAGCATTCACAATGGGATGCTGTGAGGAACAAAGAAATGCTTACTCCCTCCACCAACCAATTTCAGGGGTGGAATCAGACGCACCAGCAATTGTTTGTTTTTTCCCCTTCACCAATATATGAAGCAATAAACTGAAAGTCAAGCAGCAATTCACAAACATGATGATGGTTTCAAATTTGGTGCAAGAAAAAAAAACAGAAACTGGAACTCAAGTTATTTGCAACTTGATGACAATGGCACGTTGGAGCACGTGGAGGAGGAGGAGGACAAAGAGAGGGAACAATTTTGAGGAGGGAGCAAATTGAAGAATTTGTCCTCATCCATGCTTGTTTTTGAATAAAAATGTACGCCAGCAGTACTTACTCCATCTCAGAACCACTGGTCTGCTGCAGCGGGTGGAATGTGTGCACACTACATCATATAGTACAATGGCACGCAAATGTTTACACGTTATGGATTTGCACTTTAAATCTAGGTACTAAAATATCATGAAGAGATATAATATTGCCCGAGGGTGTCGCACACATTTGAATGCAAACGCCAAACAAGCGGGGAGCACACATGCATGAGACACGTATTCAAACTAGCGGAGCAAAGATCAGCACAAAAGAAAAAAAGGCAGAAAATATAACATTTCGAAATTCCCGGTGACGTTTTGTTGCCGCCGATTCTCATTGCTGATCATTGATTATCAATATTGGCAGACATAGATCCTTTTGTGGTTCGATTATAGTCGTAAATAGACCAACAATGATGTATTATAAGCTGCTTAGCGCCAATGTAGACAGGTCATAATTCATCTATTTGTTTTGAAACCATCTCCTTCGAACACCTATTCATTCAAGTTTCTCACCAACACTACATTTTACGTGATTACACTACCGTTCAAAAGTTTGGGGTCACTTAGAAATGTCTTTATTTTTCAAAGAAACGCACAGTTTTTTCAATAAAGATAACATTAATCAAAAATACACACTATACATTGTTAATGTGGTAAATGACTATTCTAGGTGGAAACGTCTGGTTTCTAATGAAATATCTCCATAGGTGTATAGAGGCCCATTTCCATCAACTATCACTCCAGTGTTCTAATGGTACATTGTGTTTGCTAATCGCCTTAGAAGACTAATATCTGATTAGAAAACCCTTGTGCAATTATGTTAGCACAGCTGAAAACAGTTATGCTGGTGATATAAGCTATACAACTGGCCTTCCTTTGAGCTTGAAGTTTGAAGAACAAAATTAATACTTCAAATATTAATCATTAATTCTGACCTTGTCAATGTCTCGACTATATTTTCAATTCAATTTTCAATTCATTTGATGAATAAAAGTGAGTTTTCATGGAAGACACGAAATTGTCTGGATGACCCCACACTTTTGAACGGCAGTGTACATGTGAACACATCATGATAATGTACCTTTGCCCAGTACTCAGTTTTACTGAGCAGAGCGTGAACCTTACTGGCTCCTCTCCTGGCAAAATAACCACACATTGGTTGTTTGTTTGTTACATTATCAGAGATCGGCAAATAGAAAACCATAAATGCTAAAGTCCTAAATATTTGCTGAATATTGTCAGTAAAACTGAATTGCTCACACGTGCCGAACAGCGAGGGGGGGATCCGTAAATAATTCAAACAGTAAACACTCCAAAACTACCGTAAACACACTGACAGTGCATCCATATCAAGCCCCACACACACACACGGGCACAGGAAAAGGATCAAGCATTACCAGGCAGAGCTGGAAGGAATTTCCTCCAGAGGCTAACCTTCTATTAACATCACATTAACAGGGAGACAGGCGTATGACAGCGCAACATGGCTACATACCAACTGTTTCTCTTTCAATTACAAAGATGACAGAGGAACCGCAGGCAATCTAGCCGGACATCTACAAGGGTTCCTTTGAGGAAGCCGTGGAAGCAATCTGCCTCTATGCCCATGACAGATCATCGAGCAGCTCGTCCAGCTCGGTGAAAAAGAAGAAGAGGAAAAAAGGTTTTCAATTTTGTCAGCTCTTTTAATGAGGACAGTACAAAACAATCAGGCTTTCTGTCACTTTGTCATAGATTTTTCAAAGTGCTGCAGGAGTTGAAAGTTAGGCGATGAAGGCTTGCTAAGTGCTCTCCAAAGGAGAAATATACGTGGTATAATACCAGTGAACATTTCCTTATGGTCTATTTGAAATCAACAGAGTGATGACATTTCAAGGATAGCAAGATTTACATTCAACAGTGTGCACTGGAGACAATACACAGAAAAATAGCAACATTAGCACTTCCGTCAAGTCACTGTTAAAGAATATATATTATAGTTTAGCATAGCTTAGTATTGTTTGCATATAGATTATGTGTAAAATGGAAAACACTGAATGGAAGTTAAATCCTCCAGCGGAGCACTCTGGTGTCTGAGCTGATCTAAAGAAAGATAACAGTGACACCTAAGGAATGTTGATGTAAACCCCCCTTCTGCACTGCACTCATCAAAGAAGATGACTAGAGAAAGAGCTCATTGTATTCATTGTTTAGAAAGAGCAATCACAGTCCTTACCTCATCGGGAGGATAGATAACAAGGGTCCAGATGGGGCCATTTATTCTCCTTCTTAGACACTTTAAACCCTCACTGTCTCTCCTCACTGACCCCCCCTTCACCGATCCCCCTCACACGCACACACTCACACGTGGGAAGAAGCCCCCCCCGGTGTGTGGACGACCTTCGGAGAAGATCCAGGCCTCATCCCTGAAGAGATAAGGCCCGAAGGAAGTCTTCTTACAAGAGAGGGTCTATTAAATCAACTATCTCCTCTTCCCCCACCTTTTCACAACATGTGAACTCATTGGCAGACGAGAAGAACCAATGAAGGAGCGGCAGAGGCGGGAGCTGGCAACAAGAACCAATGAGAAGACACCGCCCCCTTATCTCCTGACGAATCAGAACTGTTCCTTTCGGCTATTTAAAATGGCCGCACACTCTAAGTCGTGGTCTTTTTCTCCAACGCTGAGGCCACTGGTCAGAGCTCTGGAGAAGGGTCCATGCATGATGTCTACTTGTATCCTGATTTCTGAATAAAACGCTTATAGATGTAACGTAGAAGTCTACCGCTATTTTCTTCCAGTGAGTATCGTCCAGGTGTGGTGTGCCGATTTCCAACTCTAACAAATGGTAGCAGAGGATGGTTGTGAAACCCGGTCCAAAAGACCTGAGGAGGACGAGCACGAGAGACCCCCGGACGGACCACTGCGTTCAAGGCCCACTCCAAGAACCCTGATCAAAACACCGGTGTACAAAATAAGGTAGGACTGAACCTATTCATTTAAATCAGTCAGATTGAATACTCTAAATTTGATCAGGAGTATTGGAAGTGAGTATTGAAACTGCATAATTTTTGACTTGAGTTAAAATAGAATAAAGCGTAAAAAGGGAAATCACGATACAGTTTGACAGAAAGACGAGGGGGCCTCGCACGTAGAAGACTCTGCAGAAGAGCCGGTGCGGCACCGAAGACGAGGGGGCCTCGCACGTAGAAGACTCTGCAGAAGAGCCGGTGTGGCACCGAAGACGAGGTGGCCTCGCACGTAGAAGACTCTGCAGAAGAGCCGTGTGGCACCGAAGACGAGGTGGCCTCGCACGTAGAAGACTCTGCAGAAGAGCCGGTGCGGCACCGAAGACGAGGTGGCCTCGCACGTAGAAGACTCTGCAGAAGAGCCGGTGTGGCACCGAAGACGAGGTGGCCTCGCACGTAGAAGACTCTGCAGAAGAGCCGGTGTGGCACCGAAGACGAGGTGGCCTCGCACGTAGAAGACTCTGCAAGAGAGCCGGTGCGGCACCGAAGACGAGGCGGCCTCGCATCAGAACACGTGTATGCATAAACTGTGAATGAATGTTGAATACCGGTGGTGAATAAAAGTTGTCAAAGTGGGATCAACAGAGCAGAGTCGAAACCTCACGGTGTCAACGCAAGCTCTAGTCTGTTGAATTGCACGAGTGATAAATGAGGATTTATTGTTTTGAAAGGCACGCTGCCGAGTAAAGAACACATTGTATGGCGATTATGTACTACGTTTAAGAGCAGGTACGAGTTTGAGATACTGAGAAACAACGAGGAAACTCCGCTTAACAAGAGCAGAAAACGTAAACACAGGAGGAGGAGACAAGCTGCTGCGCGTCCCCGCGGAGGGCACGCGCCTTCACAGAACAGAGTAGCCCCCCCTTCCCCACATAGCTGCGCGCGCTTTTCACCTGGCAGCCACTCAGAGCGAGACAATAACAGAGCAGAACAGTGACTGAAGAATTCTTTTTGAAGATAACTATTAATTGATAGAGTGTGTGACCATCATCTTTCTGTCTGAAACATAGTTTTTAATAAATACGTTTTTTTTTTTTTTTTTTATAATATTAACAGAAAACGGACATTTGCAGTTCAGATAAAATATAAAAGAACACAACAACAACAATTAGCCCCCTTCCTCCCGTCTATGAATCCCCAGCCGTTGAATAACGGGTGGTACGGACAGACTGACGACACACGACACCATAACGACTCCAACTATATACCTGGTAGAGGAGACAGGAGAACAGGCCCATACAATTGCTACTACTGTAATGAGCCAGGGCACTGTGCCAGAAACTGTAAGAGGAAGAGGAAGAGGAAGATACAGAGGAAGTTATGGAGGACCTGGAGGGTACAATGGACCCCAGGGAGCCCCAGTTCAACAACAGCCCCCCTTCCTGCAGCAGCCACAACAGCAGACTTCCACACAACAGCCCCCCTCCCTGCAGCAGCCTCCACAGCAACAGACCCCCCCTCAACAGCCCCCCCCTCTGCAGCAGACAGCAGCACAACCACAATACATCATAGTCTGTATCCAGCCCCTCCTCCAAATCCATAAGCACTGATCTATCAACAGCCACAGCAAGCCACGTTTGCACCGCTTCAAGCTTAGTTCCCTCAAACCTTACGTCCCGCAACAGGTGGGTCAGCAGCCAATAAATGGGGCCCACAACAGAGAGATAATATGCATAAAAGAAGCCTGTTCAGGAGTAAGAGGAGTAACAACTGGGGCAACGGAGGCTTTAGACGAGTATTCATAAATTTGTAATTATAGTCAGGCTGGACATTGGGCTAATTTTTGTCCTGATCCACCACAGGGTTAAGCAGTCTCAGTCAGGACCACTTCAGTACTCTCATAATGTCTAAACCCCGCCATAACAAGCACCCAACACATAGCCACAGCCACAAGGCAACAGTGATCCACGGCACCAGGCCCGGACCAGAGACACAGAATTAGGCGTGCCCAGATCCAACAGCTGACAGCGAACTGTACTCACTGAACAGAAATGTGCCACCCACTAGTCACCCAATGATTCAACTGGAGACTAAAGAGACACTGAACAGGAAGCAAGGTGTCCGGTGGGACAGAGTAGATGATGATGATGACATCACACCTCTGCATGACAACAGCCAGCAGTGGAGACTTTGGTTCAAAGTCCTGCATCCCTACTCGCCACCAGGGGACCAAAGACATTGTGCCCTTAACTACACCTTGATACAAGATGAGATCTGAGATCCTGAGGGACTGCCTGCAACACGAGATTGAGGTTCATGAAGACCCAACTGTGGAGGCTTGGAGATCTATGCACTGAACAAGGAGTAGCAGCGGCCGGTGAATGAACACCAGAGTTGCAGATTGAATGCAGTCGTTGACACCGCAGCTCCACATCACAGTGTTTGTCCAGAGTGGAGGCACAGAGAAGAACAATGGTGAAAGCAGAGGCTGATGCTACGGACTGGGTGCACAAACAAAATGAACACTTGCATTACTCCACATTTGAGAACATGTAAAGAACTGCACACACATCGGAGGTCCAGTTAATATTAGAGACACATGCTTAGATACACACATAGTAGAGAACACTGATCATGGGGATACTGACAACATGCTTAAACTTATTTCCAGACACTTTTAGGACTAAAGGGTGAACTGATGTGTGACTGATTCCGATAGCTCCCATAGAGATAGAGTTAAAACTACGTACGATTCCAATTTAATCATCACCAGCATCCCTTAAGGATGGAACAGACTAGATATACTTTTAAATCACAGAATGGTTGTTATAGGAAGGTGTACTGGAGAGGACGAGGGCGCCCTGGAATACATTAATTAATTAAATTTCGTAAAACTTGGAAAATGGGCCTTGATTTGGGGCCAATAAATAAATGTGTAACCCGTTCTTTACTAATTAGGCCGACTTATTATGACATTCCTTACCCAAGCACAATGATGACGCTGTGAGTTCAGACAAGACATGGTTCTCCTGCATTGATTTGACAGACGCAAGCATTTTTATTTTATCTCTCTCTCCTTTCTTCTAGAAGTTGACTGTTTCAATTGTAGTGTCAGTGTTGAAGATATAGTGTTGGGTTTACTATTGATTTCTGATAAACAATAGTGGTTATTATTACAGTAATGCCGTTAGGCGTACGAGTAATTGATTTCCCATCACTATTTCAGTACTGAGTTTTTATTTGTTTATCTTTTTGTTTTTGTTTTTTGATTGACAGTTTTAGAGAATAGTGTTGGGTTTACTGTTTTTTCTTGGGAAAAGACAGTGGTTATTATTACAGTAATGCCGTTAGGCGTACGAGTAATTGATTTCTCATCACCGTTTAAAAAAACTGAGGTTTTTATTTTTATTTTAGTCGGTTTCAAAGGATAGTTTTGGGTTTACTGTTTTTTGGAAAAATAGTGGTTATTATTACAGTCGTCCGTTGGACGTACGAGTAATCGATTTCTCATGAGCTGTTAAGAAACTGACACCTATTTATGCGACGGGCTAAAGTTTTATTTTATTTCTCTCTTTTCTTCTAGAGGTTGACTGTTTATTAAGATTATTATTATTGAAAAGGACGGATTTAGGAATTCCATCCTATTTCAAAAGAGGGATAGAAGCACACAACAATCTATGTTGAGGACAGACTATTAAGAGGAGGGCCAGACAAGTACAGACTAATAGATCAGATATCAGTAGGTTTAGAATCAGGGACCCCAGAGAATCATAAAAAATAATTTTTTGAAATCATAAATATGCTTGATAAATGAAAAGATGTAATCTTATTTGTGTTCCTTCCATAAGTTGTGGTGATAGTAGATGGGGTTCAATGTCGACTGATTCGAAGAAGAGCCGCCACTCCTGTACACATAACTTGGCAGTGTTTGATCACACCCCATATAGTGCACACATGCACACACTCAAGGTACAGAGTTACAAGACGCATCAGGTCCGACAACGGAACACATTTTAACAACAAACTGCTGGGGAAAGTTGATATGCACTGGGCATAACCTACAAGTTTGGGTCTATATATCACCCTCAGTCTCAAGGATTGGTTGAGAGAGCCAATCAAATTATTAAAAGGAAAATGTGCGACGGCGCTTCCACTAGGTACTGATGACCATGAGAGCATTACCAGGGGGGAAGACGTCACCAAGTGAGTTGTTAACAGGAAGAAGTATGCCAGAGCCACCCAGAGATGGAGGTCATATGCCACCTCTGGATGTCTGTAAAATTGAAATGTCAGAATACATAAAAGCTCTAATTTCTCTCTCACCAAAAGCTCTCTCAAACCAGGTTGTTCGAGCCCAGACGATCGATCAGGAGGCAGCAGAGCAACCAAAGTAAAAGTAGGTGACTGGGTCAGGGTCAGGGTTCACAAGAGGAAGTGGACTGAGCCTAGGTGGACTGGTCTGTACGAAGTGAAGGAGGTTACTTCACACATGGTCCAGGTCAAGGGTAAGGCAGAGGCACCTTGACACCACCTGACACATTGTGCCCCAGCCACCTGTCCAACAGGGACATTGACAGAAACACAATCAGATCGAAAAATGTTGAGGACCAGAGGTCGTTCCGTAGGTGTTTCGGGGAGCCTGATAGCCCAGCTAGAAGGTCCCCCCCGCAAACCACTATAGGAACAGCTGGAAGTCAGACAAACTGTTCTAATAATCATGGGACTGACTCTTGTCACTATCGTAGGATTATTCATTTGAGGGTTAGAGAAGAACCTGCCAAAAAGACATAATAGAAAAGAGAGAGAAATCGCAAGAAAAGAAGACTCTTATTGTGAAAATACTTGGTTAAGCGACTTGACCGGAAGTGACGTTTTGACCATGGGTTAGTGACATTTGACCCCTCCATTGTTCTAGCGGAACTTTGAACTAATCACTAGGTGTTAAAGGCTGGACTCACCTTTGAGTGAGGATTGGCTGATTTTGAGTCTAAGACTCTGGGGATTAGAGATGGCAGTCTCATCAACAGATATCTCGATGCTGGAAGGCTGAGGAAGCAGAGGAGCCAATGAAGAAGCAGCCCTGAATGAGAAACTTCTAACAGAAAGAAGAGGTTTCAAACAGGATGTCCCCAACCACCACCAGAGGTTTGCAGGTGCTGAATGCTGAGACAACAAACGTGACAATGACCAGTGATGGCTGTGTTGAGTTCTCTCCACCTTCATGTTTATGAATCAAATGGAATTTGCTTCAGAAATAAGGAGGGAGGGAGTAGAACTGAGATGCTGATATGCTGTTAAAAGGAGATCGCTAATGTACTGCAGCTGAAATTAGACTACATTGAAAAGGCTTAAACAAGACACTTGGCATTTCAAAAGAAACACACTCACCTACGCACACACACTTATACTCAATCACTCAGCCAATTGAAGCAGCTACCAAGAGTCGTCCTGGAACCATGAAGAAGCAACAGTCATGAAGAGACACCATAACTTACAGACCACAGTCGCCAGAGGCAATAAAGTAGCTGACCTCTCGGAGGAGAGAGCAGCAGCTGGGTTAAACAGATGACAGCCGCTGCCATACCGGGACTCCCGGAACTTGCATTTGAGGACATCAAGCTCATGCAGACAGAAGATCCAAAGACAGTGGTGAATTGTCTAAAGAAGAAACTGATACTGAGATATGGTGGTAAAAGGAGAATCAGATCTGACCACGGCACACAGTTTTGCAACCAAACACTTACCACATTTTTGCAAACCAACACCTACAAGAAGTTGAGAAATATTTCTAGAGAGCACATTCACACGGAGCAGTCTATTGCCCAATCACAGGTGATAGTCGCGAGAGCTAATCAACAATTGAAGCAATTGAGACAATGATGGCTAAATTATCCTCAAAGGAGGGAGAACATCTCTCTCCCATGAGTTATTGACATGAAGACCCATGCGGGGTCTACAGAGTTAGGAGACAGTCCTAGACTTGACAAATTTCAGAGAATATTCTGGAAAAAATATATATATATAACTGACCAGATCTAAGTTTTTCTCCAAGTAGGTTGCTGAAGCCCACTAGGAGCCAGCTGATGAGTCATCAGTGGAACCAGGTGACTGGGTAAGACTCGAGGTTCACATGGGAAGTGGACTGAGCCCAGGTGGACAGGGTGTTTTGAAGTCATAGGACTTCACAGCGCCCTCCAGGTGAGAGGCTTCACCAAGAGGAGCACCGTATAACACATTGTACATTTGCAGATCAGCCGGCCGAAGAATCACAACCAGCCGCTGAATAGTTGCCTCATCAGGGTAATTCTGACTAACAGATGTGAGGTCACTTCCACACATTTCTGCCTGAGACATTAGAGCGAGAGTTAGGACTGCAACATAGGAAGATGTGTGCAGACAACATTGACTCTCACTGCTCACCGTCTCCTGTCAGTAATGGCACCTCGATGTGCAAAGGTTTTGTTTTTCCCCATAAGCTGTTTTAGGGTTCGAGCACGAGAGAGGAGGGTGCTGGACGAATACCTGCCTGCTATCAGATCCTAGTAGGATTTGAATATTTCTATGCCCTAGTCAAGGGCCACAGATAGGATCAATTGCATTTATCATAACCAGTAAAGATAAATAAAGTTAGATTGGATTGGATAAGTAATTAAGACTCTGTTGGACGACGGATGGCCATTTAATAGATGATTCCTCCCACACGGGGTGAGAAGCTGTTCCTCCGACTCAGTTAAAGATTGCGAATTCAAGCCTAGAAAGTATTAGATACTTATTAAATATAGAAATTAAAATACAATTTTTCATAGTCAAGTGTCACATTCTGTATAGATCCGGCCTAGTGGCTGTTGTGTTGTGTTTTCTCATTCTCTTCAACAGCTACACCTGACGCTCCAGCATCGACCTCCATCGTGTGCTGACTGCCTGCTGTGAGGACCTGCCATGAGGAGCTGCCCACAGGAGCATCGGACACCATCATCACCCGGCTGAGAGACTGAGGAGCCAATGAAGAGCACGCTCTACCACCCACGATGCTGCACATGGGAGTCATGTCGAATCCAGGGCCCATGCGACACCAGCGGAAGAAGAACAACAAGCCTGACCAGGACGATCCAGACGAAATCAAGTTCAAGACCACCGGATAAAGACCCCATCGACAGCAGAGGAGCAGAGGACCAGAGGAGCAGAGGACCAGAGGACCAGAAGGACTTCCAGGACCCAGACCAGGATAAAGCAGATGAGTTGCAGCGGGGACCGGATCATCAACTGGTTATCAGGATGCCAACCTGCTACTCACCAGCCGCTAGGATGCAAGACCCCCCCCCTGCCTGACCACTCTCAATTTCACCTCTTTCCTTCGACACCTGCACACTACAGATTTAACGCACACAGACCTACTGACTTCCCTAGGATGGAAGATCTAAGAGGGTGGATCGGAGTACCACATGACAGAAACCACGCCCCTATTCCCATCCCTAACAGAGAGAGACACTCTCCCCGAGAAATAGGTATTTTACAGGTCTTATGGGACCTTAATCTAGGCAACGAAAGATTATATTTCAGGAGACTTATTCACATCAAATGGCAGAGCTAAGACAGGACGAGGAGACCAGGACACATAGCCACTTAGGGAGGCCAGGCCATGACAAGATCTGGCATCAAGAGGGAAATAAATATTCCCAGAGGAAGGGTTCACATCCAGCGGATGTGAAAAGAGGGATTGTTAAAGAATATATATTATAGTTTAGCATAGCTTAGTATTGTTTGCATATAGATTATGTGTAAAATGGAAAACACTGAATGGAAGTTAAAACCTCCAGCGGAGCACTCTGGTGTCTGAGCTGATCTAAAGAAAGATAACAGTGACACCTAAGGAATGTTGATGTAAACCCCCCTTCTGCACTGCACTCATCAAAGAAGATGACTAGAGAAAGAGCTCATTGTATTCATTGTTTAGAAAGAGCAATCACAGTCCTTACCTCATCGGGAGGATAGATAACAAGGGTCCAGATGGGGCCATTTATTCTCCTTCTTAGACACTTTAAACCCTCACTGTCTCTCCTCACTGACCCCCCCCCTTCACCGATCCCCCTCACACGCACACACTCACACGCGGGAAGAAGACCCCCGGTGTGTGGACGACCTTGGAGACGATCCAGGCCTCATCCCTGAAGAGATAAGGCCCGAAGGAAGTCTTCTTACAAGAGAGGGTCTATTAAATCAACTATCTCCTCTTCCCCCACCTTTTCACAACATGTGAACTCATTGGCAGACGAGAAGAACCAATGAAGGAGCGGCAGAGGCGGGAGCTGGCAACAAGAACCAATGAGAAGACACCGCCCCCTTATCTCCTGACGAATCAGAACTGTTCCTTTCGGCTATTTAAAATGGCCGCACACTCTAAGTCGTCGTCTTTTTCTCCAACGCTGAGGCCACTGGTCAGAGCTCTGGAGAAGGGTCCATGCATGATGTCTACTTGTATCCTGATTTCTGAATAAAACGCTTATAGATGTAACGTAGAAGTCTACCGCTATTTTCTTCCAGTGAGTATCGTCCAGGTGTGGTGTGCCGATTTCCAACTCTAACATCACAATAGATCAGACTTGGAGACTTTTGTCGACAACTCCTGGACAACGATGGATGAATAAAAGACTTTGTGGGCACAACATGGAAAAGACAATTATATGTCTGTCCACCAAACTGCAGCAGTGGCTGCACATTTAAATGTGTAAATTGACACATGATACATATCAGAATAATTGACAGAAGGGAAACTGTTACACTCTCATTTGCATTCACAGCCTGCAACACTCAGTGGGGTAAGGGGGTCGTTCTGCAACCCCAAGGTCGTCAGTTCGATCCCCGCTCTCCACATGAGTTGCATGTCGAAGGGGCTCATCGCTGCAGCCCACTGCTCCTTAATAACTAAGGATGGGTTAAATGCAGAGAATACATTGCGTTGCCTGTGTAGCTGTACTCTGTGCAATGACAATAGATTGAATCCAATCCAATAAGGTTCAGCTTCAAGAATGACAACAATAGTGAGCTGTTCAGAGGTCGAATCGTAATGTTCAATACGATAAGTGGATCAAGTCCCCCTAGTTTCTCATGAGGCCACGAAGATAGAGAAGGCTCCAGTAGAAATATAAGAGACTCATTTATTTCTAGCAAGAGAGGATCCAAAGCACGAGTGAGAGAAGGGTGTACTCATGACAACTGTCTTTCGAAAAATGAGCAAAGATAATGTGTATAATTACACGGCCATGACAAAGGGCACAGGGGAAAAAATGCGTCGGGGAAAAAAGTTTCAAAGTGTATATTTACATAGTTCATCAGAGAAATAGTTGTTCTCATGTTTTCTTTGTCTTTTGAGATTCTTTGTCTCGTCATGTTGCAGTTTTGAACTTTCTTAAATATCAAACAACTCATTGAGAATGTTTTTTTTCCTTTCGTTTATAAAATGTACAGTAATTAAAAACATTATGATCATGTTACAAGAGCCTCATTTTTACCAGTGAGTGTCACTCGCTACATCAAAACTTACTCTTAGCTTTCAACTCTTGTAATGAACTGATTGATGATTAAATAATTATCAGTTCAATCCAAGGAGGTTCCAATGTTGGGGCAGAAAAATAACCAGTATCTGCTCAATATCTGTCATTTGCCAATACCCTGATTTAAAGGTATTGGAATCATCAAATTGAGGGAAAAAGTCACTTAATTGCATCCATATTCAATTTACAGTGATACGGAACAGAAAGCGGCAGCACGCGACTGACTGAAGCTGGAATGACACGATTGTCAAAGATCATTTGACCCCAAAATTGTTGCACGAATCATGTAACCCTCCTGTTACCTTCACATTTACTCACATATTTTACCCTCGGGGTCAATTTGACCCCAGCAATTAAAACCTCCAGAAAATTATTAGAATTAATATTGTTTCCCAAGTTTAAGTGTGAGGTGCTTTATGTTTGTTTGTTGACGACCTAAATAGCCCTTTAAATATATAAAAAAGTTGATATTTCTTATATGTTTGACACAGTGAAAAACAGCCTGGGGTCAAGTTGACCCCAAAGAACACCGACATTAAACATTGAATGTGATCAAATTGACCCTCAAGGTAACAGGAGGGTTAAGAAGCTAATGGAGGCTTGGCACCTGACACATGGTGGCGGCGCTCTGATGCCTCTACTTTAGACTCCCTACATGACTTGTGGTCCGACCATTCAATCAAGCGATTCTGCCACAAAGCAAATCAATAACTTGATCAGAAAGTCATTTTGAGGCGGGGTTTTTTTTCTTCGAAGACCGAGGTACAGGAAAACACACGGCCTGGGACATTTCTGCAACAGGCCGAATCAGTGGGAGGACGATCAGGGGACATATTGGCAGCATGAGGGCGGGATGAGCAATAGATGAGCAATATTCTCCTCAGCACAAAACAATTGATAGGCAATCTATCTCAGCGACAGTCAGGAGACACACCAAGATGAGGAGATTCACACACACACACACACACACACACACACACAGACACATGCGGTCAGGTTAAAAACAGGTGTAAACGCAGCGGGTCTCTGGTGAAATTGAAACTAATTGTCTCTTAAATTTAGAAGCTGTTCCCCAATCAACGAGGCTAACATCTTAAGGATTGTATATCCCCACATGTGCGCTGTGACAGAAGCCCACACAGGCCCACACATAGGGATTACTGCTTTACCACCTCCACCCATGTTCCCTCTTGCGTCCCCTTGGCAGCTCCTATTCCTGGTTGCCAGTGAGATGGCCCCTGGCTAGTAAATAAAGAAAAGGAGATTAGCAGAAGAGTGGGAGACGGGTAGAAGAGTGGCAGGGCTAGCATCCATGAGATGAGTGAGGGAGGAGGCTTGTAAAAAGACAAAAGATTCATTAAGTATTCACACTGAGCACTGGAGAGCCCCGACGCCTCGCAGTCAAAGTGAGAGAGGAGGGGATTAGAGAAGAGGGAGAGGCAGGGGAGGCAAATAATGACGAGGAGGAACAGGGGGGGACAGAGTGAAGGAGAAGAGAAGCAAACGGAAAAGATGGCGGAGAAGCGGCATGACGACGAAAGTGTGCACGATGGAAAAATACAGACAGAGAGAGAGAGAGAGACAACCTCAAAGACATCAAACGGGGAAGGGGAGTGAGGAGGTGGGCGGGGAGTGTGGGCCAGAGAGAGAGAAAGAGGTGGGGGGGGGGGAACGGAATACATGAAAGCTGTAATGCAGGGAAGAAGTGTGCGGAAAAGTGAGACGGCAAAAAGAAAGAATCAGGCAGCCTGAAGGAGTGTTGCGGTGCCATAAAATGCCAGATGTATGCCACTGCAGTCTCTCTCCTCCCATCCCAGCGCTGTTAGAGTCATCACTGTGTCTGTACGCGCACACACACACACCTACACACACGCACACACACACACACAGGATCATCCTCCCCAGTTTACAGCATGTTCACTGATTACTTGGATCTCGTCTCCAGGTCCATGACCTGAGGGGCCGGTAGTTGGTGGACAGCAACGTGTGTGTGTGTGTGTGTGGACAAAAAAGGTATTTCCAAGTTTCCTATAGAGTAAAGTTGTTTCTATGAATTTGACCCTCCAGGCAAATGAAATCCCCCATCTATCGATGGACAGATGTGCACATGTGTCATTCCTCCATGAACACAGAATGGTAAAGTATGATAGGCCAACGTCAGACACAGACAGCGAGCCCCCCGGAGGAAATGGGATCACCCATTCAGAATTTACAGAGCTTTAACAGAACATACCATCAGTTTTGCATGAAATATAAAAAATATGTACATTTTAAATTCACGCGGATCATTTTCAGATTGGATTTCTGTCTCGCAGGCGGCCGTTGCCTCGGTTCATTTCAGTGCGCAGCGGAAGTCAACGTGCGGAGACTTAAATCTTTCTTCGAAATAGGTAATCCATCACACTGAGCAGCTCATTGCCGTTATTTTTGTTGATACATTGTCGCCGCGTGCAATGCAGTTGTGAGCAGGCACTGATGACAAAGATGGTGCATTCAAGGACAGCCTGACAGCTCAGCTTTAAGCGTGCATACAACAGCCACATTCACGTTGTCCTCTCCAGCCTCTTCCTGTGATATCACTCACTTGGAAATGCTAGTTGGCAGCCTATTGTTAAATCTCAGATGTGTGAGCATCCCTGTCTGCTGCAACAACGAGAACTTTATAAGCTTAAACCGACTGCAATGCTTGAAGCTGTGTTATTTGTTTTGAGAGCATTTACTTGCCGAAAAGGTTGTTTTTATTTCACATTTGCATGCGTCACCATCCTGCATCTCTTCTCAAAGGTTGAATTTATTGCCCTGCTTCCTTCCAGGAGAACCAAGGAATAAATGAGGTATACTTTGGCAAATCAAACCCATAGTTCCCCAAAGTCCAGTGCATAATTACGCCGGCAAACCTTCCGTCGGGAAAGAAAATCTCACCAGAAGCTCGTCGTCACTAAAACAGCGTTTAGGTTCACGTGAGCTTACCCCGGTGGACCAATGAGAAACCACACACTTAGTTACCAATCCCCGGTTCCCTTCACACTAAGTGAGGGAGTGTTATAATACATGCACACACATGCTTCACTGTCACACACACACACACACACACACACACACCATGACCAACACTGTCAGTCTTATCGGTCGTTCCCACAGGCTTCAGGTCTGTCTCATTCTTTCTTATCTTAATAAGGTCGGTCTTAACTCTAACGTGATGGACTGCACCTGCCTGGAAATGACACACACACACACACAAACACACACATACAGAGTAGCATTTGTGCTTATTCATACACTAAAATGCAAACTAACTATTTCTTGGTCACAAACAGGGAATTTTTTCCCTCTCTCTTGCGAGCACAGCATATTTCTCTTTCTTTCACACACACACACACACACACACACACACACACACACACACACACACACATACATATATATATACACCCACTGTCTAGTCTCATGTTGTTGTGGCTGTTGGTGCAATAAGTTTCATCCAACACAGTTTTTTCTAATCTCCCTTGTACAATCTCACCACCCACGTTCCAATTAAGGTAAATAATCATCACGTTGAGTTGAGACTTGGACATATTAACATTCAGCTTTCTGGCGCAGCGACAGCAAAGCATAACGACAACTTCATCAGAACCAAAGCTGGAAGAAACACCTGTTGTTTTAGCTGCAATTTTGTTTCTCCAAATTCATGAATCCAAGGTGAAATTGTTGGGTTTTACCTACCGACAGTTATTATTTTCTAATTTACAGACATACAAACGACAAATTAAAACCAAATATTGTGTGAAGTCCGAAGAAACATGGGACATGCGTCTTGAAAGAAGGCTAAGACAATGAATTAATTAGCGTTGGTAGACTTCTTTAACTGATTAATTAGTTTATTTAAGCACTCTGAAACAAATGACAGTATCCTCTCTTACTGTGTCATCATATATTTCGATTTTTTTTTGGTTTTGTTTTATTACTTATTGATTTATTGTTTTGGTAACTTATAAGAGTAACTTGACTCTATTCTGTTCTATTCTTTGGGCGTACACTTTTCAGAAGAGTCATTCTGGAGTGCTAAGTGGGCGTAGCGGTGGCCTAAATCATCATTGCATGAGGTAGACTTACGTGAAGAAGAATGCCCCGTTCAATTCATCTCCATCACTGTCTCTGGGGTGATTCTGGAGGACCTTCAAATCAATTTAGAGCTCTCTCTCTCTCTAGTTCCCTTTATTTCTCTCCATCCCTCTTTCTTCACTGTGTCTACCCTATCAACCTCCCCCGTCTCCATCGCCACCCTTAGTTTATCCTCGATGCGCCTCATTTCTCCGCTCTCCCACCCTCCATCACAATTGTCCCTCCCCCAACCCTTCTCTCATTTGATCTGCCCCCGTCATGTATCCTCCAGGGGGGAGTGAATCGCGATTGGATCACTTTACATGCAAAAGATTATGAGGCAGATCCATAATTGCTATAAAAGCTAACAAGGGGGATCTCACACACACACAAACACACACACACACACACACACTTTAGTACACTGGTATCCTCCTTATACATAGAGATGATGTCACTCAAATAAGCATTTAACACAAAACAGGGCAAACACAACATTTCGTCTAGACTTATATATTATATTACTAACTCTGAATACACAGAACACTGAAACACATCGATAAAAAACTCTCTTAAGTATTTAATCATTACAAATGTTAAATCGTTAAAAATTAAGGACACGGTCATTTGGCTAAATGAGAACCGGGGAGAAAAAGTTAGAGGAGGTAAGGTATCAAATGAAAGAAGAAATGTCGAGTAGTAAAGCAAGTGATGGATGGGAAATTAGTAGGATAGAGAGAGAGAAGGAGAAAGTGAGAGAGGCATTAATATCAAGTATGGAAGTTCAATATTCATATATTCTCTTTTTTGCAAAGCAAATGGAATTTCAAACATGAATTTATTGTCCGTTTCATTTATTGTGCTATTTCTCATTACTTCCTGTTTCTTCTGTGAGATGAGACTATGGAGTGCTGCAGGGATGATGAATAATGGAAGGAGAGCCGCTACCTCCAAGAATAACTCGCACAATATAACAAAATAATCTCGATTGATATTTTTTTATTTGGTCTTTTACATTTTGGGATGAACTGTCCCTTTAAACTGTTCGGTTCTTTGTGGGTCGCTCAATTCAAAGAGCCGAACCACCTCCTTGCAGGTTTTCTCTGAGCAGGAAAAAGCAGTCCAATCCCCTTGCCCCCTTTCCTGTTCCCTCTCTAACCTCGATATATACTTGTGTTCGCTTCTGCTGCGCCAACTTTCTTCTTTGCCTTTCATGAGACCAAAGAAGAAAAGCAAATAGCTGCCGCACTGAGACAAAGTCAAAGACGGACAGAGGGGGCAGGAGACGGATGAGAATTTAAGACATTAAGACGAATACTCAGAAGAGGGAGCGAGAGGGCGAGGGAGTCACAGTGTGAATCACACGGATGCTTTGGTGACTTTGAATATGAATATGACTTCTAGTGACAGGGGAATATACTGGAGAATAGTGCTTGGAATAATTTCCGTCACATGACATCTGTCAAGTCCAGCTCCTGTTCACCGTTTCCAAAGGACGTGAAGACAACTCAAATTACTGACTTAATCTTTCTTTTATTTTTCTTTAGTTCGTTGATTGCTCTGCCAGTGAATTAGGTTGTAACCTTTAAGACAGAACATGAATTACATTTTAAATTAAACATTTTAATTAAACATTTTATACTTTTCATTTTTACCAAACTCAAAATGAAATATTCTTTTAACACAAAATCAGAATTTGTAAACACCATGAAATTAAACAAATCATTTCACCATTGCCGTCTTTGGGTTGAACCGTGGAGTGACCTGAAGCGTCCTCTCTCTGCTGCTTGTCTTTACAAAATGCATCAGAGCATCCCCACAGGTGCTCCTAATAAGCAACCCTTCTCTCCCTCTCTCGCTCCATCTCTCTCTCCTTCCTCGTCACTCTGCTTCATCCCTCCCTCCACCACGACAGGAATACGGAGAGGTCTCAGCTTTCACCCGCTGGGGATTTTCCTCCTTTGGGATTCTGTGATCCCTCTCTCTCAATCCTAATGCCATCCATAGGCATCACAGTTGAACAATATTGGCAGAGCATCAAAAGCCTCCCTCCGATTAGATCTCTCTCCATTCTCTGTCCTTTGCCCTCCATGAACCACCCTGTCTTTCAATTTTAAAAAATTTATTTCAATCTCAATTCCAGTGGGTTTAACTGGCCCTTCAGTGTCAGTCCTCCTTTACTTCTCTTCCCAAAGAGTCCCCAGACAGTACAATCTGCTTTCTCTTAGGCTTATTCTGTACTCTCTCTGTCTCTTCCAGTTTATTTTTGTTTTCAATCCCAATGTGCTTTCGAGTCAGTGAATAAGAATTAGCAGTAAAGCAACAGGTGTGCAGTGTTTACGCCCCAACTGGCCCTCCCAGGCAAGCCGAAGGTGACATTGCCTCGATGCTGACTCATCGGAAACTAGGTTTATTTTTCGCCTTTTAATCACCAATTCATAGTTTTACTACCGCCATCACGACCGCTTCCCTGAATTCATCATCACCTGCTCCGGCGACATCACCCCATAACACTTCCAACCAATCACAGAAGCTCACAGCTCCTGCGGCATCTTTAAGGAATTAGTGTCTCCTCAGTCATCGGCTTTAGTCTGCAAATTAGTCAGCAATTTGTTCTACGGCAAAGAGATAAGTTCTTCTCATTTGATTGAGGATGGAGAGAATGTCATCTGTGATGTTACTAGTTACCCTAACGAAGATGTCACTGTCACACTATGGCATAAAGACGCCATTGGCTGTGCGGTCGTGTAGAAAAGAGGATAGAAACCACCTTCTGGACTGAAATGAGGATAAAATAGCGCTACATTGAAATTGCTTTGTGGTTCACGTGCTACTGAGAGGGAAAGAGATCCGTGGGATAATTCACCGGACACGACCCGATGCATTGTTTGGCTCACACAGAAGGAGATTAAAGGACAAAGACTGAAAGAGAGGAACTAATTATGCTCTCAATCACTATGTATTTCCCTCCTTTAGTATCCATGCATTGTTCCCAGTCAGACCACCTGCTTGAATAACAATACGTCAAATGTTTTTAAACGGAATATCGATGGAAAAGAGACCAACAAAACAAGGCCACTTAACCAGCATTAGAGTGTGAGCGTGACCTTTCCGATGAACAGGGGACGAGGACGTCAAATAAAGCGTGCAGGTCGTCAAGCGCTTCAATTAGCCAAAGTGTCAAAACCTGGGCTTCAACTTAATTCCATCTATAATGTTCTCTCCCCGTCTCTCTGTTTAAAGCTTAGTTAGCACTATCTGAGCTGAAACATTAATCACTCTTCCATCTCTGGCTCTCTTATGCCATCTCTCCTCCTTGCACTCGACTCTTTTTGCTCTCCTCCGCATCGGCCGGCTAAATGAGTTGTTCTCCCTCATCATCGTCACCTTTCTCTCTCCATCTCAAAACATTCATCTCCCCATCACTTAATTGATCGATTTATTGGCCATTGTCGTCTGTTCGAAATCCATGATTCTACTCATTTTACATCTCATTCTTCACTTGTCTGCCTCTGCCCTCGTTTTTTCCAATTCTCCTCTTGTTTAACTACCTTACAACTATATATATCTCCTCACCTCCTCCCCTCTAGTTCCCACAGGCCATGTGCCTCACTATCACTCTTTTCCAAATCTCTAACTTTCGGTTTACATTTCATCGAGTCAGAGAAAACAGAGAGGTTATTTTTCCTTGTGTATATGCTTGCCGTTCTCTAAAGTGCCCAGGTTGGCGATAAAGCGGTGGGAATGCAATAAGCTGTGATCATTTCATATCAGAAAGCGCCGGCACAGCTGTCGCACAACGACCAGATCAGGAATGAATCAAGATTAAAGAAAACGTCAAAGCCATGGGTGAGCCAAAGAGTCCATTTAAAAAAAGGCTCCGTTTCCACAGCGGATGGAACACGTCGTGACCACCGAGATAGAAGGGAAACAAGAACGTCATCCGAGGAAGTGTTCGCCATTCGTCATTTAAATCAATTAATTATAATCAACGAATTACCACATTTATATCATGACTAAAACCAAAGCCAAAAAAACACAGACGTTGGTGACATATACGCATAACAAAAAGGTTTTTAGAAGTGGAGTGGATTTCAATTTACAGTGAATTAATAAGCCTCACTGACACAGGTGTTTTCAATATGGCTTAATTGGACATATTTTCAAGACTTAATTGAACCTTTTCAAAGCAGATACGTTGACGTGGGATGGAAGGAAAACGCACAGGTGTACATGATGACGTTAACGATGGCGGTCCATTTCGTGTCCTGGTGAGCTTTAGTGCGCTGAGCCAGAATGCACAGTGAGCAGGACCTCCCCTCAGTGACATGCAGCCATCATTGATGTCACCGAAGACACATGTGCGTTTCCTGCTATGACAAGTCAAAACACATCTGCTGTGAAACATGTCGATTGGTCTGTACAGGCCTTGATTGATCCAAAGCTCCCTCACTCTACTAGCATGGCTCCATTAAACCCTGACCTGTAAAGGTGGGGTCAACACATCACAACCCATTCACAAGACTAGATCATTCTTCCAATTTAGAAGTCTTTTAGAAACAATACAAACATTTAGAGTCAATGTCTAACACTCAAGAACAGAGCAGTTAATAATAATAATACAAAATACAATGTCACAATTATCAGTTCAAACATAAATTGTGACACACTTACTGGACCTCACTGCGGTCTAAACGGTAGAATCTCATGGGAGAAGCATCTCACACACACACACACACACCAATCTGCAATTCCCAGGGGAAATACTGCTACCAAAGAGACAGCAACACAATGAAATGCTCTCTCTCTCTCACACACACACACACACACACACAGACAGAGGGCCCAGAGGCTGGTGTTGCTCTTTCTATGGTAATTGCATGATCAGGTATTCTGGTTAAGCACTCTCAGGAGAACTGCCCGTCGCTATGTTAAACAGTCCTTTCTGTCATAGCAGTCGTAGCTCTGCTTTGGTGCGAGTGTGGGAGTGGGTGCGTTCGTGTTGTTTTCTTCTCCCCTCGGTGATGTATGAATATTTTGCCCTTTTTCCTAACAGGTATGTCTCATTCTTCTTTCTCTTGGTCTTTCTCTCTCCACGTTATGCCATTCTCTCTGTCAATTAATATGCTTAACATGCCTGCTGTGTGTGACGGGAGCAACAGTGGCAAAGTGCAACATGGGAATTCATTAAAAAGAAAATAAATGATAACATCTGCCATACTTGGTGAGTGAGAATGGGTGGAACATCTGCATATAAGGATTAACAAAAGCCCATTTTAAGTTTGTGCCAGATTTGTTCTGTACTTGCATTTGAACAAAAGAGTATTTTGCTGCAGGAAGGCCAGGCACAGAAGACACAGTTTCTACTTGTGTTTCTTATCCCCAGTGACTTTCGTGTTTAATTGGTTAATTAATCCCATGAAAAGACGATAGAAGCTGAAACTGGTTCAAATAGACCAAGGCTGGCCAGGCTTTACCTACAATGGGCATTAACTATTATTAACTCATGGCAATACTATACAGACATGTTATTAATATGACTCACACATGCATGGGTGAGGTGCATGCAGTCGGACATATTGTACACACAAATGCAAAAGGGCATTGTTGCACATTGCAGTGCACACACATGCACACACACACATGCACACACACACACACACACACACACACACATACACACCCACACACAGTCTTGAAGTCAAGAAGTGTAAATGGATCCCATCGTATTCACAGGGCTTTTTTTAGGAATGCCTGAAAAACATTTGAAGAAATGAATGATCACATCAATGACTTTCCTGTGGGTCTTCATTAGCGACTTCTCTTCCCGCAGCGCACACAAGCTTTGCGAGCCAATTACAGAGGCAGAGATGCTGGGACTGGAAAACTCTTGAGGCAATTAGATATTTATTAACAGGCAGACCCAAAGTCTCAAAACATGAAAGATAGATATACACATACATATGCATGCAGACACACACAAAAACACACACACATATGCAGTGAGGATTTTGGTCGGAAGAATCGGACATGACTGTTTATTTACCTTATACATGCTTCCTTTGGGCAATATTATCAGGAAACACTCCATAAACTTTCATTGTTATGCAGATGACACTCAACTATATTTATCGATAAAACCAGAGGAGAGCAACCAACTCTGTAAAATTCAAGCATGTCTTAAAGACATAAAAACATGGATGACCTGCAACTTCTTGATGTTAAACTCAGACAAAACCGAAGTAATTTTAATCGGCCCTGAGCACCTCAGAGATCAATTATCTGGTGATGTGGATTCTGTAGACGGCATTGCCCTGGCATCCAACACCACTGTAAAGAATCTTGGCGTTATCTTTGATCGGGACTTGTCCTTTAACTCCCACGTAAAGCAAATCTCAAGGACTGCATTCTTTCATCTCGTAATATTTCAAAATCAGGCACATCTTGTCTCAAAAGAT
The DNA here is from genome assembly GCF_029220125.1 of Pseudoliparis swirei. NCBI lineage: Eukaryota > Metazoa > Chordata > Actinopteri > Perciformes > Liparidae > Pseudoliparis > Pseudoliparis swirei. Next base: position 12,805,969 of record NC_079397.1, on the reverse strand, counting down.
GCAGAAAAATTGGTTCAGCGTTCGTTACTTGAGACTGGATTACTGCAACTCCTTATTAGCAGGCTGCTCTAATAAATCTCTTAGGTCCCTCAGTTGATCCAGAATGCTGCAGCTCGTGTTCTCACTAAAACTAAGAAAGAGATCACATCACTCCTGCACTAGCTGCTCTGCACTGGCTCCCAGTAAAATCAAGAATCACTTTTAAAATTCTTCTCTTAACCTACAAAGCCTTGATTGGTGATGCTCCATCATATCTTAAGGAGCTTGTCGTACCATATTGCCCCACTAGAGAGCTACGCTCACTAAATGCGGGACTACTTGTAGTTCCTAGAGTCTTAAAAAGTAGAATGGGAGCCAGAGCCTTTGGTTATCAAGCTCCTCTTTTATGGAACCAGCTTCCAATTTCAGTCCGGGAGGCAGACACAGTCACCTCGTTTAAGAGTAGACTTAAGACCTTCCTCTTTGACAGAGCTTATAGTTAGGGCTGAATCAGGTTTGCCCTGGTACAGCCCTTGATATGCTGCTATAGGCTTATAGCTGCCGGGGACGTTTAGGATGCACTGAGTACCTATCTCCTCTTTTTCTCTCCTTAAGGATGAATTTTCATCTCTCAATCACACGTTACTAACTCTGCTTTCTCCCGGAAGTCCTTTTGACTTTCGTCTCATGGGGTCATCGGACCCTATGAGACGGCATAGATCTATCTGCCTGATGGATCGTCTGGGTCGTGGAATTCCTGCTCATGACTACGCCACTGTCCTGTTGAGACTCCGCCCTCCTCCTCCCCACCGCCATCTGCCTGATGGATCGTGGAGGTCTCCATCGTGGAATATGCCTACTATGAACTATTCATACACTCTGTCATATTCATTGAATGTATTTTAACTCTAAATCTGTCCTTCTGTACACATTACATCTATTGCATCTGTCCATCCTAGGAGAGGGATCCTCCTCTGTTGCTCTCCTCCAGGTTTCTTCCCTTTTTTTCCCCCTGAAGGGTTATTTGGGAGTTTTTCCTGGTCCGATGTGAGGTTTTGGGGCAGGGATGTCTATGTGTACAGATTGTAAAGCACTCCGAGACAAATTTGTAATTTGTGAAATTGGGCTATACAAATAAACTGAATTGAATTGTAGGTGGAGTATCACTTCAACGCCACCAATGTGGAATAACTAAGTAATTTAGCAGTTGCTCATTGCTGAGAGGAGAACAAAAACATCAAACTATTCAAAGATGCCATCGCACTTCATTTTAAGTGGGGATCATGCATTCAAAGCAATCAAGGGCATAATCTCGCTTCCTTATTAATATTCCGACAAAAACAGAATTAATCCCCTCTCACCCTTTTTTAATCATTCAAAGCGATGCTATTTGATAGTCTCTTTTATTTACTGTGTCTGGTTTTAGAGACGTTTCCTCTTTTATTGCAGCATGAAGCAATCCCGGAGGACACTAAATCCTGAGGCAAATTAGTGTTGCTACTATAATCATATGTATGTGCAAGTACAATACAGACATATTTATGATGCCATACCACCGCAGCTGAAGTGAAGTTACCGAATATCAGAAAGCTTTTTGATAAAAGGGGATGGGGGAACAAAGGTAAACTCAAGTAAAGTTTGAGTGACAGATATATGTAACACTCAGTGGCACCTGTTGGGCTTTTTTCTGTTAACATGTGTGCGTGTGTGTGTGTGTGTGTATGTGTGTGTGCAACATATCGTATATAGTGTCAAGCTGAAAAAGGGGAAGCTTATCTACACACTGCACCACGGACGGCCTGCAGGTACCAGGCTGGTGTTACAACTGTTTGCGTATGCTGTCAAATCAAATGTCCTGTGGTGGCACGACTTTTTATGTAAGCCTGTCAAAACTCGAGGACCATGGAATCACATCCGCCCAGCGATAAAGGCCGAGACCTTCATGTGACCCTACATGCCACCCTGGGGGGACTGACATTTCTCTGTTGTGGAAATAAACACTTTCTCCCGACCTGATGTTTTTTTTTTTTTTTTTTCCTCTTTTCTGTCTATTTTATCTTTTACTCCGGTATTTGTGTCTGTATTCTATCTCTTGCTTTTTTCAGAAAATCTTCCTGTCATGTTCAGTAACGCAGAACATAAGCCTCAACCCAACATTGAATTAATCTGTTTTTGGTCAAAATAATTGTATAATATTACATTTATGGGAGCAACTAATGACTATGTTGGTTTATTCGTCGCGTATTATTTGGATTCATTCAATATTAATTAGATTAATAGCGTGTTTTATTTAAAACAAATGTAATTGTCCTAGTCTTCTGAAGCAATGCTCTTCATTGAAAACAATTAAATAAATGGATATTCGAGATGCATCCATGCACTGAAAAGGGGAATGCAACTATATATTATTTCAAAGTACAGAAGTATTAGCATACCGAGTTAAAGTATAGTTATTTTGCAGAATGGCCAATTTCTAATAACACATTCAAGGTAAACCTATATCAGTGTTTTATGATTATTGATGTATAAATGTGTAAATCTATTCAATTTGCAGCTGGTAAAGGTGGATCTAATTTGTATTACTTTATTTATTTAATAATTACTCTACATACTACCTAATAATAATTAGTATTGTGGTACATTGTGTGTAAACAATCTGAATCTGCAAAGTAGCTTCACTCGCAATAATGTTCAATAAATGTAGTGAAGTTAAAAGAACAATATCTTTAATTAATTAATTCTTCACTTTGAATACACTTGTCACTTTAAACTTACACTTACTGTTTAAAGTACTATTATTGTCCAATGTTGCACCACCTGCCATGACAAACACCTTGTATATGAAAACATACTCGCCAACAAAAGGTTCTGATTCTCATTATTAGCAGACAGATCTAGCCTCTTAATTTTACTTTGCACCAAACTGATGCATTTACATTTTCAATGGGGAGCTTCGTGTGGGGAACACGGGTCTCCATGTTGCTCGCTAAACTTGTCAATGTCACCTGGCAACAGGCCAATCCAGTGCATGCAAGGCGGCATACTGGATAGACACTCTTGCAAGCATGAAGAGCAGATGGAGAAAGCGTGTGTTGCCGCTGTATAAACAACTTTCCAGAGGTTTACAAGCGTACCTTGAAGGTCTACAAACCATCAACAGCTTAGAGTTTGATTAAACCTTCAAACTAGACTTCCAGGATCATATTTTATTCCCTGTCTGCACCCAGCAGCAGTCCGCCTGCACCAATGGCCTTTAAGTGTTTCTGCTGTAGCGCTGTTGTCAGTGTGAATGTGCTCCAACAGCGTAGAGAGTGAATCTCAAGCACTGCACACTGTGTGTGGACACAGTGAATGCACCGCTGCCTGTTCTTCAGTCGCGCCCTTCTTATAACAACGTTGCAACTGCGTTTTTATCCGATTTGTTTGAAAATTGTGCTACAGGCTGTTTTTTTTTTTTTTTTTCATAGAATACACAATACAAGTGTCAACAGCATTTCTACTTTTGATTCAGAATTCTACCCATATACAAAGTATTTACCGCCGACAATAACAGCTCGCTCTCCTCCGACCCCATGGGAATACGCAGAGGTTGTGTGAAGTGTCGATGTCATGGCTTTGCTGCCCCGACGAGACATACTGACATTTTAATGAAGCGTAGGATCCCGGCACTTGACTCTCCAGAGACCTACGGGGTCTATTGCATTCGGGTTCGACTTCACACCGGTGGCACGAGTCAGGGCAGCACTTTTTATGAGGGCCACCGAGGTTAAGAGAGCAAGGCGCCGAGAGGGCGAGGTGAGGAAAGAAAAGAAAAAAGACAGAAATCGGGAAGAGAAAGGGAGTCGGGGAGAGGAGCAGGTCGTGACGGGGATGGTCAACAGACATGTTGTGATGTCACGTTGCTGGTGGGAACAGCAGGTGTAACAACACCATTCTCAGGCCAGTTCACACCTGCGGTGCACCAGACAGGGGGCAGGATGGTGATGATGAGTCATTCGGCGTTTCTCAATTCAAAGTTCATGAGTACAGACTCGTGTTCTTTTGGAGTCTGGACTTGGGAGTCTGGTCTTGGGAGTCCAGACTCCGGAGGACGGTCTTTCTGCGATTGGAACAGCAGCTGACTTGATGACGTCACCACATCAGCTGTTCTTGCTCCTGGGTTTACTCTAATTATTCACTGTAAATTATTTTTTACAGTCAAATAAACAAAACATCCTAAAATTGCATTCCGTGACTCAACAACGGTAGTATTTATAAAAAGTCAACTGTCAGTAGTTTATTTTCTCTTCCGCTACTGATTCCGGTTGCTGGTGAAATGCATTCTGGGATATATGCTGGCCAGAGTACGCACAAGTCTCCTCTGATGCATCCTCCGGAAAGTGGGAGGATCAAGTCACATCCGGGCGTTTTCACCGTGCTTTGCGAGAAGCGAACTTTGAATTGGAACATGTACTCGGGCTGAGACTGATGACGTTTCACGAGTCACGAGGACACAAGTAGAGGAAAGTACGCAAAAGTACGCATATTGAGAAACGCCGATTAACTCCTCTGGGATCCTCGAAAGAGATTTTGAACAGATCGGACTGCACTGAATATTCCTTGTATTACGCTGGAGTCCCTTTTTGTGAAAACACATCTCGGCTGTCTCAAAACTAAAAGTCACTCGTTAGCGTTTCCTGGGGACCGGGTCAGCCCCTGTGGTGCAGTTACCAACACACGAGAAAGAAGATGGTCTCTGTATAGAAGATATGCAAAAGTCACATTTTAAATGACAAAAAACAATATTCTCACGGAAATATGTCACCAATGCATGTTATTTTCACCCAAAACTTAAAATGTTTGTCACATCCAGTTGTGCAGTAAAGCGTAGGATTAGTGAGGAAGGAGCAAGCCCCCAGGAAGAGCACCGGACTTTGAGTCACATTTACATCATTAACTAATAGTGAAATGACGCAACGGGATGCCAAATACTACTTTTCACGAGGACCACCTGTGTATATATTTTTGATTTGTAACATACATATTGTGTTGAAGTGTTTTCATCAAATTGACAAAGCTCAAAGCACACGTGAATAAAATCAACTGTAAAAGATCATTAGCTATTCTCCCCGGAAAGCTTTGATATCTGTAAGGACGTCTGGAGCAGAAGAAGTAAAGATCAGTAGAACGCAATCAGTTGCATCATCATCCATGGTACCTAGTTCACGATGACATTTCTGTTTAAATTTAGGAGATGATCCTTTATTGCATTTCTCCCTTAAATCTGGAATGCTAATACAAATCGGTTTACTTATAATTGATTATTATTCCTTTGAATTCTGAACATTTAAAGGTGACCAGCATGATCGATATAAGTCGTATGGCCTTTGGCCTTATTCATCTCATTATTCATGTTGGGTATGGCATTTTCTTTTCTTTTTTCTCTTAGAACTAGGGCTTATGTGTCCACAGCATTTAGGAGATTCTGTATATCATGGAACATGTCTTTCCACAGGCAGTTTAAGTGTAGGCGGAATCAATGAGGAAAGGTTTGCAGTGCTGCAGATCAATAGGACAAAACTAATCACGCTGCCAGTCAAGGTAACGGAGAATGGCTAATTTGAATGTAAAACAAAGACAATCGGCTCATTCACTGGAGGTCAATAGTTCAGCACTAGTTGAATGCAATATATAGGTGAGACAAACTTTCTTAATGCCGTTACAACAGGTTAATCCATTTTAATCGACACATCACGTCCTAAAGGTTTGAGAAAGAAATCTCGCATTCATCTTCCTTCACATGATTTGTAAGCTCAGCGCATTTAGAGGGTTGTATTAGAATGAAATTACAGCCCGACCTTATTTTGAAATGACTATTTAACCTTTTGCTTTCTTGGACTGGTGGACGTGGTAAATTAAAGAGCCATTGGTTCTGAAATGACTTATTTATAGAGGTACATCTGCTCCCCTTTACCGCTGTGTCAGAGAATAGAGAGCAGGTGTATTATTATTTAGCTTTATGAAGTTTGTGGTTTTCTTATTTTAACCCTCCTGTTACCTTAGGGTCAATTTGACCCCATTCAATGTTTAACCCTCCTGTTGCCTTTATATTTACTGACATATTTTACCCTTGGGGTCAATTTGACCCCAGCAATTAAAACCTCCAGAAAATTATTAGAATTAATATTGTTTTCCAAGTTTAAGTGTGAGGTACTTTATGTTTGTTTGTTGACTACCTAAATAGCCCTTTAAATATATAAAAAAGTTGATATTTCTTATATGTTTGACACAGTGAAAAGCAGCCTGAGGTCAAATTGACCCGAAAGAACACCGACATTAAACATTGAATGGGGTCAAATTGACCCTAAGGTAACAGGAGGGTTAAGTCAAATCTTACTTCATGCTCACTGAAAGATAATAGAATTTGATAGTTCGCCAGTTTGAGGCCACGACTTAAAATGTCAAGTCGTGGAGTCTGCAGACAAAGCTCATCGTTTGTGGTGTTTCCAACGTATTTCTTCTCCTGGAAGGGGAACATTAGGAACATAGTCGCTCCATTTATAGTCTGACTACCACCTGCAGTTGACTTCGGGGCTAGTCCGCCTCCACTGCAGCTACAAATGAGAGATAAAGTGGGAAGTGGATGGGGCTGATGAGATTCCTATTCCCTTCCGACATCGCTCAACTCTCTCGCTCGACGTGCGTCTTCCTCTTACTGATTTCTCTCTCTGCCACTCCGTCTTCCACTCTTGTTTTTCTTTTGCAGTCGGCGGTCTTAGTGAGACAAAATGCAGCAGCAGCAGCAGCAGCAGCAGCAGGAGGACCACAGGTGTTTGAGACCAAAGCGCATATAGCACATCCCCCCCTGTCCCCGATAATGTATCACACTGCCTCCGTTCTGCGTGCCAGGGACGCTCGGGTGATTAATTGAGCCGGGGGTGCGGACGATGTGCTCACTGAATTGTGTAATAAAATCTGGTGTGTTGTATTCACTATGAGACGAAACTTTGAGTTTTTGCCCCGCAGAGGATTTGGGGCCTTACAGCGGCAAAGAACGCGACGCAATCTTTGATTATTGTCGAGTCTGCTTTTTTTTTTACCGCAGATGGAATTCAGATTACTTTTGCCGCGCCGCCCTACAAGCATAAGGGCATAATGTGTATGAAAGGAGGCAATATCGATGTAAGAAAGGGACATCCATTAAAAAAAGAAACGAAGAATATTTACACTGCCTTCTGTGTGAGGTAATGCACTCCGCTTTACATCCCTACGGTAACCAGTGATCATCTCGCTGTCTGTGCCTCGCAGTAGGACACACAGCTGCTCTACCAGCTCATTCAAAAGCAGGCAGTTTAATTAGTTGAAGGATAGTTGTTGAAGGGGCTCATTATGAAATATCCATTGTGAAAAAACAATAATTACAGAAATGTTAATTGCTCCGTATCTCTCTGATTACCTGCTATCAAAAGGCCTGAAATGGTGTACCAATTAATAACCAATATATGGCTTCAATAGAAGCAGAAAAACAACTGTCAGAATTACAGTCACACCAGATGTAACTGTAACATTTTTGGAATCTGGATATTTTATTTTGAAAAAGAGAGTCAAAGTTACAAGGGGCTCCAGGGAGAGAATCATTTCACTTGTATGTCTACAGTGTGCAATCCTTCCCCCACAACCTGGCAGCAGCCTCTCATGCGTACACAACGGGAAATAACACATCGCAGGGTGCCACACATATGCACACGGCACGCATTCAAACAGACGCACAAACACCCACACACACACACCAATGTAGCCACATGACGACATATGGTCATTCCTATCATAGGAGAGGAGGTGTAATGCAGTAAGCCAGAGACGCTTTGGCAGGGTATACATGATATCCGTGTGTGTGTGTGTGTGTGTGTGTTGACTCAGTGTGGTGTTCTCCGAAATCATCGAGGCTTCTATTCCATGCGGAGGCCATCCTGCCTTTGCGCCTCAATGAATCCGTGACGGGAAACCAGTGGAACAGACTCAGAAGAGGGAGCTTACTGGTTCTGTTCTAGTCTGCCAACAAGCAAGCTGCTCAGCGAGCAGAGCACAAATGTGATGAGCAAACAAGTCAACATGTTGCGGCGAGACAGACACGCAAGCATTGACTAGCTTTTTAGGAAGGAAAGAAAGAAAAGAAAGAAGTGTTGTGTTCGTTTGAACTCAACCGTCCTTTTTACTTCTGTCCACAGTGTCTCACTCCTCAATAAACATCCATCACATTGTCAACTAAATTCACTAATTAAATTGAGGGTTCAGTTCCTCCATCTCCGTCCGTGTTCAATCTGCTTCTTTTTTTGTACCTTTACCAAATATATGAGCCCTAATATGCTAACAAATCCTTTGTACTTCTACATGCTTCATCTTTACTCCTCTACAAGCTTCATTTGGCTTTGTCTCTTACTCTTTTTTTTACTTTTTTGTTAATTAAAGTTGATGAGAAGACTGAGGGGATGACTCTGAATGTGTGTGTGTGTGTGTGTGTGTGTGTGTGTGTGTGTGTGTGTGTATGTGTGTGTGTGTGTGTGTGTGTGTTTGTATGTGTGTATGTGTGTATGTATGTGTGTGTGTATGTGTGTGTATGTAGGTGTGTCTGTCTGTGTGTGTATGTGTGTGTGTGTGTATGTGTGTGTATATGTATGTGTGTCTGTCTGTGTGTGTGTATGTGTATGTGTGTATGTGTGTGTGTGTATGTGTGTGTATGTGTGTGTGTATGTGTGTCTGTCTGTGTATGTGTGTATGTGTGTGTGTGTATGTGTGTGTGTATGTGTGTGTATGTGTGTGTATGTGTGTGTGTGTGTGTGTGTGTGTGTGTGTGTGTGTGTTCGGGGTGGTTCTGACAGCGCCTTGGGGAATGCAGACGTTGAGCGGATTAATGCTCTAAATATAAACACTGCTAATCAGGACATCAAAATAGGCACAAGGAGACACAGAGAGATACGCATTCAGACACCCTTTCATGTGTGCCTCACACACAAACAAACACACACACACACTTTCATGTGCACAGACATGCATGGCCACAGTGTTGCCTCGCATCCGTCTCATTCTGTCATTTTCATTTTCTTCATCTTTCAAATACGATTACAAGTTCCAAAGAAAAGGCAAAAAACACTAATTGGTTTACAGCTCCTTGTTTGTCATTAAATGACTGACGCCTCAATAGAAAGCTAATCGGCATCATCCCAGTATAGGACTCTAATTACACACCTGCAGTAGAACACAACCAGGCATAGTTCAAGATATAAGCAGGTACTCGTATGTAAATCATGTACAAATATATATGTTCAGATGAAGACGCGTGTATCCATGTGTGCGGAGAAGGAAGGAGAGGTCAAGGGTCGGCTGCAGACTGACTGTGGGGACAGAGAGCCACTTGTAGAGAGAGACGTCGCCAGATAGTTTTCACCTTCATTGAAAATCTCCTCCGTTCTGCGATGCCGTACAAACATCCGCAGGCGTGTGCACTGTGGGTCCAACACACACACACACACACACACACACACACTTGGAGGTAACACAAGCAGCAAAGCTCTGCTTGTTGACCAGCACATTTCCATGTACTTCCTGCCTCATGAATTTAGAACAGGGTCGGCGCCTCCTGGCAGAGGAACAGGTGCACACAAGTTTCCCGTGTTAGGTTTCCATAGTTGTCAGGACTTTTTTTCTTTTCGAAGACGATACTTAATTCCTGGCAACTAAACTGCAGGATGACCCCACCCCTCGTAAAAACCTTTAAATTAAACATCGAGCTTAAATACCTGTAAACCAAACTAGCTTTTGACTAAATGTCTACGGTTTCAAATTAAAACCGGGTACAAAAACAGACGACACAGCCAGAATGCATATGTGTGTGGGAAGTTCAGTGAGAAGAAACCTCTCTGGAAGCAATGAGCTCTCTGCTGGACACCGAGTCTGACGTCATGAACTTTCTCCTCCACAAAAAAGAACCCGCCCCGTCCCTGCCTCCCTGCCTCCCTGCCCACATTCCTCCACCTCCTTTGCCTCTGCTGCCATAGCAACACAGCAGCCAAATAAAATAAAAAAATGAATAGGCCCAAACGACTAAATAAATGATTTGTGAGAAATGGATTTCCAAATCAATGCATGAATAATGCTCTCCTCTTTCATCTTAACTCGACGTACAACTGGACGCCTGTCTGTTTTAAAGTACTCTGGTTGACTATCTGTGCAATAAATAATATGTTTAGATGAAGAAGTCTAGGTATCCATTGCAGCACCTGTATTTTTGTATTTTGAACATTCAAATTTATTTGAGAGAAGCATTAGAACATGGATCGACTATTCCTTGAATTAAATTATTGCATAGATAAATATATTAACCTCAAAATCTCACATCAAAGGATAGTAATGTGGTATGAAAGAGAGAGAGAGAGAAATATACATAACAGCAATTAATTAAAGACCTGAGAAGTTAAATATGAAAAATTAAAGACAAGACAGAGTTTGGAGAAGGGGAAGACTCCTTTATTTACACAAAAGTCTTCTTGTCTGACTATGACAGCAAAAACAACACACAGCTGTTGAAACATAGAGGAAGTGGAGTTTGTTCTTCCTCTTCCTTACTAGTAAATAAGCCAGAACATGACCCATGAGGGGTGAACGTTAGAATTAGATTTCTGATCGACTGATGTCCAACAATCTTGACCAAATTGCTCTTTTTTCTAGACCATAGTATCAATACATTCAGGTGACTACCAAATTCACATCAATTGCATTCAAATTTGCACTTAAAAGCAATTTTTTAAAGGAATAAATCAATCTTAATGCCGATCAACTGAACTGTAACTTAACAATGACAGCACATGATGTGAAAAGTCACTTTCTCATACGATCAACTCACCGTGAGCATATTCTATGTGTTACTGTGTTCATTGAAGAAGAGGTTGGTTTCCTCTGTGCACCTCCATAAGTCGTTTTGCTTCAGAAGGTTCCACACCGACTGAAATGACCGAAAAGCATGGAAGTGGCAGCCATGATAAGATCTGGTCAACTTCTCTACATGCAAAGTAAAGGTGCTTCAGTGCTTCCTTTTTTTAATCTCCTCTAACATAGGACGCAATTGGACCATCCTTTACGAACGGAAAGGAGCAAACGCCATCACACACTTCCTCGAGCCAGCAAATGTGAAGTGTTACAGCAGCACGGGGGACAGCGCAATAACAAGGAGCATCAGCTTTCTGGGAAAAAAAAGCAACATAAGCCAAAAATTGAGCTGATGGCGGAGTTGATTGTAAAGTGTGACGGCAGCAGCCAGGAAAGACCTGCGGAATCTCTCCTTTGCACTCCAGCAGTCTGTCACCGAGAGAGCTGCTGGTGAAGCCTGCATGAAACATGGGGAAAGAAATGCACGGGGCGACGTGTACTAGTCCATCTAAAGAAGTAGTCCATCTTAAGAACACTGGGGCGTCCCCAGGGCAGACCCACATCAATAATCATCATTACGTACCCCGGAGTAAGTGCAGTCGGATTCTCTGAGCACCGTGGTTGTCTTTTCGCATTAATTCACATTCACATTGTTAAATACCGTACAACCTATGGTATACGGCAGGGACGTGCGGTCAGGGTTGGCAGGAGAGGCAGAGCCTCACCTGTCATCATGAGTAAAAAAAGTAAAAAATAAAAAATAAAATAATAACATCAAATTTATATTAATATTTGTCCACCAATCTTTATGTATGACTAATGTCGAACATTTCATAGTCAAAATCGCAGAATTTGCCTATTTCCTGTTCAAATACAGGATGAAACGAGAGCTGAGGCGACGAGTCGAGCCTCACCTCTGATTGCGCAATCCATCACAAGCTGGGTTGATGCAATTGGCCCGTGCGGGTTGCCGTATCTCTGCATGTCGCCAATATAATGTTTGCAGATATGTTTATTTGCCCTGATTTTCCACAGTCTGGCTAAGGTCTTTAACCATTACAGTTTACTGTGTGTAAATGACATATTTAGTTTTGCTGATGGTAAATAAAACCGCAGTGAAAAGGCGCAGGGTGAGGTGGTAATACTCTGCCGCCCTGCAGGGGGCGCTCGTGAGCCAACAGGTACTTGTTGCTGCTTCTTCTACGCTGAGGCGCCAGGCGAGTCAAGTCCGTTTGTTTTTGTATTTTGCTACGCTAGACTGCCAACATGGAAGAGGATTATATATCTAAGCTTAAAAATGTCTTAAAACTGGACTTTCAGTCAAAAGTGGACGTGATTAACACAGGTAGACCAACGCCGGAGCTAAAAGGTTTGCTTCAAACTTTTCCTTACCTTTACGTATCTGTAATATGTACCGTGTGCGTGTGTGTGTTGTGTGAAGAATGCTGATGAGACATGAAATAACCAGTAGCCAATTGAATAAGCTACCCTTTTGGGTTTATATATTTGTAAATCTGACACTAAAGGAGTCAGTGCCTCACCAACCATGAACCTCACCGCACGTCACTGGTATACGGTGCATATACAGTATGTAAACACCACGCAGCCACCTTTCAAGCCAACAGACGGCGAGTCAATCAGAAGATGTTGAGAATATTGCTTTGAACGACTCGAAGCTGCAGGTTTATCACTCGTCTCCCAGGTTTGGCACACGCCACCCAAGCCCCAGATGTTTGGATCGTCTCGCCAACTGGTGAACACAATGAGGATAACTGAATTTTTAATTGGGATTGTGTCGCTAGTTAATATTACGATCCGAGTTTGACTTCCCGTCAGCTGTTTGCGAACGCTTGCAACCTCGATCCATTTGGAACGTTATCGACAGCAATGTGTCCGTCGCATTGTTCTCTCTTGAAAATACGGTAGTCGTTTAATACACGAAGGTGTTTCATTTGTTCATTCAGCCCCTACGCGTCTGTGAGGCGCATGTCTGGAAAAATGCAACACTCGAGGTGTACTTTTTGATGCTTAATGCGCCACTTTCCAGTGTTTTTTTTATCCAATGTGTACTGGATAGATGGCAGAAAGGGGCCAGAACGTCATATTAAATATGCCAGGCTTATTCTTGCAGTACAGTCGGCTTGATGGAGACAGACAGGCACGTTTCTCTAACACCCATGCATGACGACTTGGACTTTGAGTCATCAAAACAATTCTATAACAATCTAACAAATATGGAATAAAGTAATCGGCTGGGCGTAGATGAATAGCCAACTGATTGGCAGGCGGAGCTTACGAGAGGCTGATGGGTAAGTACCGTACGCATGCACCTGGTGTGTGTTTTAGAGCGTGGGAAGATGTATTATGATGTGGATAAAAGCGGGGGATGTATAGTTCTGTCATATTTATGTTCACCTCTGTTTCACCTCGGTTTGAAATGTTGTATGCATATCTTAATAGCTGGCATACTGTATATGTAGGGGTGGGAGTGTGGTACGATGTGTTTGGCAGATGCTGCAATAATTTAAACCAGAGGTGACATTTTCATGACCTGAACTGTTTAAGTGATAAAAGGGAATATGGCAATGCAATGGGGGCTTAATGTGTGTCATTGTGACAGTGTGTGTGTGTGTGTGTTTGTCAGTATTGGAAGTAAAAGAAGATGAAGATGAAACACCTCTGGGTTGAAATAAACCATGTTCTTCTGTTAAGTTCTTGTGACGGGGTGAGGCTCAGGCACAGAGAGACAGGCTGGAATAACAAAAAAAGCACTCTTTAATAAGGCAAAACAGTTTACAAAAAAAACAAGGTCCAAAAGGCAGGCAGAGAATCCAGGTTCAGGGCAGGCAGGGTCAACAGGCAGAACCAGGAACACGGACAGGACGACGGGAAAAGGACACGGAACTATAGACGACAAACCGACAGGAGAAAAAGGAAAGACTGACAGAATATATAGGGGGGAAACACAGGTGTACGACATCAGACAGTAACGAGACAAGAGTGGCTGAGGGCAGGTGCAGGGAATTAAACAATTAAGACAGAGAAGACAGAGGAGACATAGGAGACACGGAACACAGGAGAAACAGAACAGGGTGTTACATCTTCACCATTACTCTTTGAATGTTTCTCATTCTGTTACTTCTTCCTTTTTAATACTCTTCTTGTCACGTTGTTGACCTTTTCTGGGAGGCTTAAAACGTAGGTTTAAGTTGAGGTGGTCAGCTGTGTCAGCAGTCTGCAGAACCACTGCATTGCTGGAGTGTATGAACAAAAAGGTAACACAGCTTTAGCTAAATATTAGTGTAGAGTAACCGTAACTCCAGCAAGCAAGATGTTCACTGCTGTTAGCCACAATAATGTGCTTCGAATGGTTGATTCTCTGGTTTTAACCCGAACAACAAAGAACGACCAGAGAATATGAACATAGAGATTTGTAACGCTGCGCTTATCGCACGTCAGGACCCGAGATCCCGTCGTAAAACTAAGCATCCAACGGAACCAAAACGCCACAGCGTGCAATTAATTTAATAGGGCCGTGTTTAATAATTCAAAGCTTCATTCATAATGTTGGCATTCAAATTATTATTATTAATTACAGAAACATTGCGTGCAATATTCCACCTTCTCTCTCTCTCGCACACACACACACACAGCGGCTAACGGGAAGCTCAGTTGATCATCTCAATTATCTGTCTTCTCAGATTGAATGTCAACATGTATGTTAGAATAGATGGATGTAATCATTTACGAAATTCCCGACATGTTTTTCACTGGATTTTAACAACGCGGTCTCCCACCTTGCACCGTGAATTCCATTTATACAACCACAATAACACAACAGCATATTTTGCCACATTTTTAGACAATATCATGACAAAGATTTCAAGTTGCATATTAGAAAAATCTCAATACAAGCTTCAAATGGCAATCGTTTGGTCTGAAAATGTGTTGATCTCATCATGCGCTTGTGTAAAATAGTGCTTACTGCCTAAAGAGAGTGGACACTTCAGTCAATACAGAAATAGTATCTATGCATGAATCTCTCTTCAGCTTGTTGTGGATGATAATTCGGTTTTTTTTTTCAATATCGACAATAGGGGAATTTCAATATGGCCCATCTATGGTGTATATCGCCTGTATTAACAGATCAATATGAAGTGATTTATTCCACATTCACACCATCTGAACATTCAGTAAAGAGACAGAAAAAGACGAAACGGGAAGGCAGTGTTCACCCAAGAAAATTAAACACGCGTTGCTCCAGCGCCACATAATGAAAAACACCAAAGATGAAAACAGGGGGTGAACAGGGAAATACAATGGATGGGGAAGAATAAAAACTAAGTGAAGATATAAGGCCATGTCTAAGCCTGCATACATTCCCATTTCTCTTTTGAATAATAACAGTTTCATTCTGGAGTGAAAAATGGGGAAGGCTTGGGTAAGTGGTGAAACTTTTAAATCCGTGGTTCCGTTCTGGCGGAGTGGGAATAAATGACTCCGTCAGAATCAAACTATGGAGACACAGCTACGGTTGTTAAAGTGCCGCGTGTTGGAATTGCCTCCAACCCTCAGTCATTATCCATCATTTCTCAGGTTCCACTGCCAACTCCGTTGCATAATTGGGTCTGCACTGCCTCTGTCGCCATCAACAGTCATTTAGATGTAAATATGAGTGTCGCCGATGTAAGAAAAGCACGGGGCTTTGATCGGCGACACTCGGGTGACTTTTCTTTTTTTACGACTGAGATTGCCTTGAAAATTAAATCAAAGTTGGAGATCGCACGGTGTAGGCAGTGGGGTTTACACGGATGGATTGTATCAGATGAAGAGAGCTCAGTTTTCCTTGAGGACATTTGGAGGAATGTTAGTGGATGCACTTCATCCTTCTCTCATCCTGCAGGTCTCTCCTTCTGTGCTATCCTTCAGATAGGTCTGTTGTGTTCTTTTCGCCTCGCAGAATTTACTCCTCGCTGCACTTAATTATTCCGCCTGGCTCAGACATCGACTTCTTCGCACTGAATTCTTGAAGACTGTTGAATATGAAACAAAAGTTGAACTTTCAGGGTAAAAGTAAATTTTTAAAAGACGCAAACAAAAGCCGGAGGCGCGCAGGGGAAATGTATACAGTCTGCTCTCACGTCTGATTCAAGCTTGGTGATTGTATCATACTGCTGTAAATATTCTTCCACTCCTTCTCTGAAAAAATGTTTTCTCCAAATAACTAAATTACATTACATTACATTACATGTCATTTAGCAGACGCTTTTATCCAAAGTGACTTACAATAAGTGCATTTCAACCTAGAGTACAAACTAAGAACAACAAGAATACAGGAAGTAACATTTCCTCAGCATAGTCGAACTACAAAAGTACCATAAGTAAGTGCTATTTAAGTGCCACTGAAGTGCAAATCTGTGTTTTAATCCAGATATAGTCGGAAAAGTAAACATTAATGGACAAATTCTAATCTGATTTGAGTTTACAAGAGTTGAGAAAACCTTTAAACTCGACTCCACCGTCTCAAAAGAAGTCTTGCAAATCTTAGAAATCCCACGTTAGAAAACTCCGTGTAATTCCACAAGAGTGACTGTGTGAGAGTGAGATTTGTAATGCCTTGAAAGTCCGGGAACAAATACAGACGGATGACGAGGTGGAGAACAGCGAGAGCATAAGTGTTAGAAACTAATAGGAGGGAGGGTGAACTGTGAAGAAGTTAAAAAAAAGAGAGGAAAGTATAATTATACGGAAAGAGGACAAGTGCTGGAGCATGGCTCGAACATTTCTAACGTGATTAAAGCCGTCGCCCAATAAGCCGACCGCTCGACCCCGGAAAGGACAGAGGGTGGCAGGCCACTCAGCAAAAGACAGAGAGAAGCAGACAAGATATCGAAGAGAAACGATACATAAGAAAAACTCTGAACGGTTTGAGTGAAAGAACCAGACGAGACAGATGGAGTACTTTGATTACTCTTCCCGGAATCCGGCGTTCCAGCGATCCGACGTGTATCTCAGTCGTAGCAACAATGCAATAGTGCCCACAGAGTTGTAATTCATCCCCATTCACTCGCAGCTAATCTGCCTCTGCCAGCCCACCATCCATCAGCCTGATGGTCGACGTGCACGCGTGTGTGTGTGTGTGTGTGTGTGTGTGTGTGTGTGTGTGTGTGTGTGTGTGTGTGTGTGTGTGTGTGTGTGTGTGTGTGTGTGTGTGTGTGTGTGTGTGTGTGTGTGTGTGTGTGTGTTTGTAAATGAGGAGAAGACAGAGGATGCTATGAGTAGCCCGTGTACACGCCTGAGTTGTTATCGAAGTTTGATTTATTAGCAGCGAGGCGGAGAGTAACTAAGACGTCGGCGGTGCGTTCATCGGTGACCACCTTCTCCGGTCCTGCCAGCAGGACTCATTTGTCTGTGTGTGTGTGTGTGAGAGAGAGGCTGTGTGTACCAGGCCTGATCTGGCCATGCCAATGTCTCCCCGATGTTCTAGGAGACAGACGGAAGGGGAAGTCCGCCTCGAGGTCTGGCCGGGGACCGTGGTTCAGTTTCAGCGTTGGCAATCAGTGTGACGGCGATCCGGGAATGATTGGCCACCGAACCAGAAATCACTTTCAAAAACAAACTCGGATGCATTTTCTCCTTATGTGGATTCTGCTGGCATTGAACATACAACACATAGACATGAGAGGGCAACTGGAACAGGGTGACCTTTGACCTGAATGAAGAACCAAGGGATATGTTATTCGTCATGCTCCGTTGACGCGAGTTCCATCTGCTGGCTGCAGTTGTCAAAAGCCGTGAGCGTTTCTGAGTTATCAACATCCATGACTGTTTTCAAGTTTCTTTTTACCGTTTTTTAAGAAACGTACACAAAGACAACCGCATCAAGTGATCAGTCGCCATGACAGTGATACAAGTTTCTTTATTTCTCGTGTCGTGTGGTCGTTGTTACATCTGGTGTCATGGCTTGTGTTCCGTCATTCATTCATTTGTCGAGGAAAAATCATGAATTTTATTTTGTTTTGCAGTGTGGACGTAATCACGAGAGCCGACAACATCAAAGCTCGATTCGGCTTTGATCGCTGTAAATCTAATTTCCTACAAATGACGCTTCCAGCTAAAAAGCCACTAAGCTCTGCTAAGCCTTTCCGTGACAGCAAGTATTATTTTTTGACTACTGCTAATGAAATAAGGATTGTGTTCAAATGAGAGGATGTGAAGACATGAGATAAATACAGGCTTAAACTAGAACGGGCACTCGGTAGAGCGCATACCTTCGCATATCTCAAGATTGGGCATTGAATTATGAACATTTTGGCATTAGTTGCATGCTAATTGAATATAAATTGGTAAAAAAGAAGATGTTGACCTTTTCATGACCTTGACCTTTGACCCGATCGATCCCAAAATCTAATCAAATGGTCCCCGGATAATAACCAATCATCCCACCAAATTTCATGTGATTCAAGAAGATGTTGACCTTTTTCATGACCTTGACCTTTGACCCGATCGATCCCAAAATCTAATGAAATGGTCCCCGGATAATAACCAATCATCCCACCAAATTTCATGCGATTCGGTTTAATACTTTTTTACTTATGCGAATAACACGCATACAAATAAATAAATAAATACACGGCGATCAAAACATTACCTTCTGCATTTTCAATGCAAAGGTAATAAATTAGAGTTTGAACACTCCCAGCCTATGAATCTGTATTCTATATATCCATAACATCTGAAGGTAATCTCATGATTAAAAAAGTGCATCCTTCCTTCCTTCTGTTTCCTTCATGCTAAGATATTTGGTGATATCCACATTTCTTGCAGTGGAAAAGCTCTGAACAACACCAGTTGTGTTCCTTGACTTTTTATATACTTAATATGTGCTTTTCTGTAGTCACATGCACTCTAGTCGCCCCTTGTCGGGGGAGAGGTTATTTTGGATGGACCTCTTCAAGCCCTACGTTTAAGAGTAAAACAAGTATTACTTTTGTTTTGCATTATGTCAGTCTTGTCATTTATTGTCGCCGTGACCCCAAAGCGCTTCTGCAGAGATGAAAAATGTAAAAAGGGACATGAGGACGGAAAGAGGAAAATATAAACTAAAGTTACTGGAGCAGAACGGTGAAGAGGCTTGAAAGTGCTTTTAAGTTGGGCAGGTGGATTCATTCTCCCCTTAAATCACCAACACACACACACACACACACACATCGAAAAAGAACATTAACACACAATGCACACAGACTCACAACGCTTACACATAAACGCACTTATACAACGTGGATCCATGAAATCACGATGCAAACACACATAGCTTGCGAACATGAGCCGCACACACACTCCAGGACGTGTGTACACACACACACTTCAGGACACACACATGAACACACACACACACACCGTTGTGTACCAACCGGTGCAGTAATATTGCTAAAATTACTTTTGGGGCTTAGCAGCAACCGGCTAAGTTGTTTTTTTTCCCATCCCCGATCTCTTGGTGGACTTGAAGAGGGCAAATAGAGATGGGAAATAAGAGGGCACACACACACACACACACACACACACACACACACACAGAAACACTATTTCTCTCCAATTATCTGTGTGCCTGTGCGCCCAGTACCCGCTCTAACTCTGACAGAAGGGAATAGGAGAAGTTATCAACTCTCTTGAGCAAACCACTAAAGGCAAAAGGGACGTAACACATTGAATGAATATCACAGAGCGACTAATGCACATTTAAACATGGCCGACACCATCGAATACACACAGAGTCTCTACGTGTTGCCATGTAACTTCAAGTTCAAGTTTCAAACAAGGCAGATTTATGTTTCTAGCTACAGGGCCTTGAAATTTGCTCAGGAACATACTGCATATCAGCAAACAGGCTTTGTGGGAGGCAAATCTACTTATTCATGCGATCCCCCACCACTAGTAGTCACTGAGACGTGGCTGAAAATGGTGAGGTGGTTTCGTAGGTTGATAAAGAATCACGAGCAACCCCGGAGTTCTTCTGGAAAAGAGAGGGTCATTTATGTTGGCCATAATATTGAGTTGTCTGGGGGAAATTGCTAAAAATGTCTATATCCGCCTGATGGGATGGAATTCAGAGTGCCGCTCGGGTCATAATTACCATCTCTGGATGTCCTCTGGTGATATGAACGCCATCTGCAGAGGGCTGTTAACTCCTAATAGATATTGTCAATCCCACCCAGGTGAGAGATTGGCAACATAAGGCTGCATTATAATAGAATCTGGAGATTTGGAAAGATGTTAATGATCTCTTCAAGATAATTTATCGTTCAGAGTAAAATCACACACACCATTTTCACCAAGGCCAGCACAGCAAATACTGCAACAGCATTGAGACAAGAAAATATACAAAGAGACATTGAAAAGAAATCCATACGCCGTGTCAAACATATCGGTCTGCGTCTCGGCTCTTCAATTACGACTTCGTTAAATCGGATTATATTTACGACGCGCGTCGAAATGTCGTGTCATCAAATACGTTCTCCGAGATCATTATATTGTCAGAATGGTGCCGCGACGGTGGAGCAGAGTTCCTTATTTATCGTAATATCCTCATGAATAATAAGATATAGTATCATTTCTATAATGAAAGCCAAGTGATTTTGTGGTCTATGAATACTGCATACGCGCGAATAAATAAACTTATTTGACGCGTCGTACGCATCCCGATGCATTTCAATTGAAGTTTTGATGCCGCTCGTCTGAATAAAACAACATGAGCCGGGTCGTGAGACTCGGATGACGACGAGGGTCGACTCCATTGTGGGGTGAGAGTGGACTGGAAGAAGCAAAGCTAAGCAAAAAGGCGGGAGCTTAGTTTAGAGCCAGAGAACTAATGAAATGAATCTGGAGATAAACGTTTAATAATTTTCTCTCATCCCCTTTTCTCCTGCTCCTTTTCTTCCCTTCTTCATTACGGCCTCGCCGAGCTTCTGAAGGCCCGGCCAGTGTCAAGTCAAGGGGAGGCGACTCGTCTGAGCCTTTCACGCTCACTCCTTCATTTCACTTCCTCCCCCACAGCCTCTCTCATTGACAAAAAGTCTGTCTCGATGCTTGCACACACACACACACACACACACACACGCACAAACGCACGCACACACACTCTCCCGCTCTGTCTGCAGTGTGGCTGAATGTAGACGTGGTCTTTCTAATCCCAGATGGATTCCACTCGGAGTTGAGGAAGGTTACTGGAAGGAGAAAGAGTCGTGACTTGATTTTAAAAGATTCCTCCGGAATGTAAACTGCCGCCTCTCGTTTTTACCGTACGGTGGTCCATATGCCGCAAAACGCAGCTCGATATGGGAGGCGGCGTGGCGCGATTCGTCGCCATATGCTGCCCACTTCCACGCACGGTCGACAGCGGCGCGGCCTAAAGGAAGAGAGACCGTCCTTCAACCGCCCTGGAAGGCTAAACAATCAAATAAAATGTTTTTGTTTTTTTACACGCTTTATCCCCTCCTTCGTCTGAAAAGAGACGGATTTCCCACTGAAGTGTGAAACGAGGCCCATTTCACCACCGAAGATGCACCACCACCTTCCTGCATGACCTTTGAAGACGACTCTTCACCCCCCCCAAGTTGGCCTTCACGTTATCCGTTCATTAACCTTTCATCACCGGTCCACGTCGGCTTATTGAGTGCAAAGGCAACGACAACAAAAAGCGTTGTGTTATGCGCCCAGGATGTGAACACTTCCTGATGATGAGTAAACACGTTGGGCCCGTGCTCACTGAGCTGTGCCTGTTGCTAGTTCTGCATGACTGGAAAGCCATGGCTGGGGGTGACAGCACACAGGCTGCATACGTTGTAGAAGTCACGGCGAGTATATTTCAGGATGTGGTCACGGATGAGCAAACCGCAAACAAAAATGTTTTTACGGTTGTATACTGAGGCTGACTTTCAAAGTCAAATTGCGTTAAGTTTAAACGTGGCGTAAAAAAAACCCCCAGACAATTTGGAGGTCTGAGTTTTCAACACCGGTATCAGGGTTGGCATCCTTTTTTTTTTTTTTGCAGTAACCTCAAATCCAGTGTTATTTCAAGCTTTCCCTTAATCAGTCCTTTTGAAAGAAAAGGATTTAGCTGACGGCCGTTGTGGCTGAAATGAGTTGTTGTGCAGAGTTTTCTCCACAGACAACAGCAGCTGTGGAGCAGCAAACATCAGTCGGACATACACTACCGTTCAAACGTTTGGGGTCATCCAGACAATTTCGTGTCTTCCATGAAAACTGACTTTTATTTATCAAATGAATTGAAAATTGAATAGAAAATATAGTCAAGACATTGACAAGGTTAGAAATAATGATTAATATTTGAAGTATTAATTTTGTTCTTCAAACTTCAAGCTCAAAGGAAGGCCAGTTGTATAGCTTATATCACCAGCATAACTGTTTTCAGCTGTGCTAACATAATTGCACAAGGGTTTTCTAATCAGATATTAGTCTTCTAAGGCGATTATCAAACACAATGTACCATTAGAACACTGGAGTGATAGTTGATGGAAATGGGCCTCTATACACCGATGGAGATATTTCATTAGAAACCAGACGTTTCCACCTAGAATAGTCATTTACCACATTAACAATGTATAGTGTGTATTTTTGATTAATGTTATCTTTTTTGAAAAAACAGTGCTTTTCTTTGAAAAATAAAGACATTTCTAAGTGACCCCAAACTTTTGAACGGTAGTGTATTCCCCTTTCAAATAATGCATTGGAGTAAGTAAATATTGAACTTTCTCAATGTTGTATATGAGAAAAGTCGCAAGACAAGTCCAGAGAGGAATGTCTGTGCAGGCCAGTAACTGGCACCGGCACCATAGCACACACACACACACACACACACACACACACACACACACCGTGTGACCCCCGAACTACGCTGGCAAGACTTTGAAAAACTTTTTCGGTGATCAAAATGCATACACGCACTCTTCTGCGCGGCCCAAAACATTGTCAAGAATCATCAATAAATATGTATGTTTGTTATCAGTATGCAGAGTGAATCGTGCGCTGCAATCACAAAGTCATCACCTAGAAATTCCCCGTGGCTCTCTATGTGTGTGTGTGTGGGTGTAAGAGTATCTAGGGATGTCCATCTGTGCCACGCTATATATTTAAGCATGTGTGTGTGTGTGTGTGTGTGTATATATCTGTGTGTATCTGTGTGTATCTGTGTGTAGGGTCAGGCAGTGCTGTGAATCTATATTAGTAGCCCTATTATTATTCTGTCACTGTTCCCACTTCATTGTCCCATTCTTCTTCTATTCCCTGTCACTCCCCTTCTATTTCTCACACTCTACAGCTTGAGTCTTAACTATAACACACACGCGCACACACACACACACACACACACACACGCCCACAGAGACTGTGAACTCCCCCTCTTCGGTCACTTTTTCCTCGGCCCTCTTCTTCACATGGCTTTTTTTTCTACTCTCCCGTCCCTTCATCTTCTTGGTTCGGTTCACATCTGCAGTGCCGCAGAGTAAACAACTGACTGGCACACACACACACACACACACACACACACACACACACTGCCGGGGACTGCTTTACTTTTTACAGTGGCAGACACGCACACTCAGGCAAACACACTGATCTGACGCCACTGTACACATCGATGTGCAGACTGCTGGAGCACACGGCCGTGGGCGAGCCGGCTTCAAACAGGCACACACGAGACAAGGATGGACAGACAGACATACACACAGCTGTCATCTCTACATCAGCGCACAAACAAATGCCCAACAAGCAAAGAGGAGGAGACTGGCAGAAAGGACGGCGCGTGCAAATGGAAACATCGCGACTGATACTCTGTCAGATGGATTGTTCACGTATTTTTATGCCCAGTCGGTCGGTAAATATTTGTCAACATCTAACGTCATCCCTTTTCAATAAACATTCAAACCGGCAGCATTTTTGATCCGTCAACACCACTTAGAGGATTTCATGAAGTGATTTGAGACGCCGTTCTACCCAACGCGACGCTCTGGTGACCACAGGGAGCGCTTCTCATCCTTGCATCAAAAACAGACAAGTGACCCGTCTCTCTGGGTTTCTCTCCCTTTCAGTCACTCTCATTTACTTTCATTTACTTTCATTTACTCTTGTCTCTCTTATAAAATATCTAAAGTTCAAAAAATGTTACTAAGACTTTTAATGTTGCTTCATCCTTTAATTGGTCACTCAGCTGTACATCGCCTGCACATACTGACTAGCCTTCTTTTAATCATGTGCTCTTTTTGTTTTGTTTTTTGGGGTATGTATATGTGTTTTTATGTATGTATGTATGTATGTATGTGCATATATATATATATATATATATATATAATATATATATATATATCATTGTGTCCTGTTTTGTGTGTGCATATGTAAATATATATATATATGTATATATATATATATATAGCTGTATATATATTTTTATGTTTATATATTTGTCCTATGTTAATATGTCTAAACGAAAAAAACATTTAAGTGATCATGTGTTCAGAGCATGAGCGTCATAGCCTGCACCATTGTTAAGAGTTACAAACTTACAGAGCCCTCAAAAAAAGTCGAGGAGACGGCAGCACTCGTCCGTCAGACGCTCGGCGTGATAATCGTCGGTCTCGGCTCACTCGCCGCGGCCAGCCTGCAATCTGCCGCCTGCAATTTACCCAAACAAGGAATTTTCCCCGGAGTTTCCCGAGACGTTGAAACAACAGGTCTCCGCTCTGTTCTTTCTAGATCTCTTCAAATTGCAGGCGTAAGCCACCGATCGTGTATCCTACCCCACGGTGCAATATAAACGGCATATCATCGCAACGTGCGGAAAAGAAGTGGAAAACTTGACAAGACCGATGTTATCGGTTGTACAGTTCAGCTCTGTCTCTTGAATGACGTCCTGCGCCAGAGACACGCCACCACATGCTCTGTGAGAGGGAGACGCACCACGAACAGAAAGAGTTGTGAACGCTGCCGCTTTTCAACTTTTACCTGGAGAACTGTATGAAAGTCTTCTCGTCAGGGATGCCATACTTTTCCTAAAAACACATCTCAAAGTCTCAAACACTTTCTAAATCAGAAAAACACCAACAGATGCATACTGATCTATTGATCCTGTTATGATAACATTTTGCCAGAAAAGACGATTGGAACGTTATGTCTACTGTTCAAACATCTGTGTCTATCTTGATATTGGAAGAGGTCAAAGTGCAACGCAGGATAACAAATGTCCATCTTATAAAGGTGGTATTCCTCAATGTAAGAGTCCCATCACAGAGACCCAGGACCTTACCGTGAGAACCACTGGTCCACACTTCAGTGCCCCCCCCCCCCCCACCCCCACCACCTTCGATACCTCACATGACAGTCGGAGCTCCTACCGGTTTCTCTGGAGATCTGGACGAAGGCCTCCACGCCGCTCTCTCCGTAGTTTCCTTCGGACGCTAGCGTGGACACGTAGTTCCACTGCATCGCCGTGACGATGTCCATCATGGCCTGGGCCTGGTAGGAGTCCGGCGGTACCACGCGGGAGAAGAAGTCGTAGCGCGTGTTGTCGCTCAGCTCCGGAGCCGTGGAGGCGTAGCTTATCTGAGGGATCTGGACAACAAGGGGAGAGAGCCGAGAAAAAAAGAGACCTTTCTGTTATGATAATCTGAAACACAAGGAGGAGGACGGTCTGTCTTCTCGATTAATGGTTCAATTTGATTTCATATTTACTATCAGAATCAACTCCTTTGCCCAACAGCAGAAATATACAACTAAAAAGATAAGATAAAAGGGGGGAGTCATGCTGTACTAATTAGCATCATTTTCACACCTGCATGCATAGTTTTATTGAGATCTACACTACCGTTCAAAAGTTTGGGGTCACCCAGACAATTTCGTGTTTTCCATGAAAACTCACACTTTTATTTATCAAATGAGTTGCAAAATGTATAGAAAATATAGTCAAGACATTGACAAGGTTAGAAATAATGATTTTTATTTGAAGTATTAATTTTGTTCTTCAAACTTCAAGCTCAAAGGAAGGCCAGTTATAGCTTATATCACCAGCATAACTGTTTTCAGCTGTGCTAGCATAATTGCACGGGTTTTCTAATCAGACATTAGTCTTCTAAGGCGATTAGCAAACACAATGTACCATTAGAACACTGGAGTGATAGTTGATGGAAATGGGCCTCTATACACCTCTGGAAATATTTCATTAGAAACCAGAAACTTCCACCTTGAATATTAATTTACCACATTAACAATGTATAGAGTGTATTTTTGATTAATTTAATGTTATCTTTATTGAAAAAACAGTGCTTTTCTTTGAAAAATAAAGACATTTCTAAGTGACCCCAAACTTTTGAACGGTAGTGTATATGCAGGAGAGAGTTATAAATGACTCTCGCTCCCGGCGGGATCACTGTGATTAATATTTGTGGATGTGAGGAGAAGTCGCTTTCGCGAAAGTTCAAATTCAAATTGGGGGCGATGTGAAATAAGCAAACAAAACAATTTGAGAATGAACAAGCGTGGAGGAGAGAGAGGCAGAGGTGATAAATAATTGGGAATCCGAATGTGAAATGAGATGGAGAGGCCACCAAAAGGTGAGCCGGTGATGCAATGTGTTGTCATTTTCCAACATCGACGGATTAAGAGACGAGAGGAGACGCTTTGACGCGGTAGGGATGGACCCAAAACAGGCAGCAGGGACCAGAGTGGGAGACAGACGGACCAAAAGCAGAACAGGCCAATGGGAGACAGGGGTAAACAGAAAGACAGGACACACACACACACACACACACACACACACAGAGAGACAGCTATTACTGGCGATAGGTGGTGTAACAGGCGGAAGGTGTTAGATGGCTGACAGGAAGATTGATTTTTCCTCTGACAAAGGGGGACAGCAAAGCAAGACCCGGTACTTGCAAACACACACACACACAGACACATACACACACAGATACACACATGTGCTGGACAGACGCCTCATTGGCATTCATTGGAAGAAAGACTCATCTGCCAATCTAAACCCAAACATAAGGTGTGTCAGCTGTCCGTCTCTGACACGCAACCACCCACACACACACACACACACACACACACACACATAAATGTCTGCAATTGCTGAACCCAGCAAAAACCAACCGATGCTGCACGGCGAGATTTGAGACGGACAGTGTGTGTGAGCGGAATGTTTCTCCAGCCCATCACTCACTGTCTCTATTCCCTCGGAGCGTCATGAGAGGCCGCTGCGCCCGGCATCTACGCTCGTCGCTGCCATTTTTAAAGGTCAGGGATCTCTCCTCGGTTTTGCTGGATCTTCTAAATGTTTCCTCTTTGGTGGCGCTGAAGCCCAAATCTCCCAGAAGTGGCGACCTTGTTTCAGGAGTTTACGAAAACCTGTATTGTACTTTCTTTGTATTAATGCTGATTCTGAGTTCAATTCAGTTTATTTTATATCGCCCGATATCACCAATTACAAATTGGCCTCAGAGGGCAGTATTCAATCACCTCCTCGAGAGTGTTGAAAAGATATGAAGTGAATACATGTTTCTGCAAAGACGAAGATCGATGTAGATCGAGTGGATGGCGTCTCGTTTTTTTTGGGTTGGATTTCGAATTTTGGAACAAAACTGTTTTGTTCTTTTGTTTCGTCTGCGGTTTACTCATCTTCCATTTCGCTCAGGGATCTTGGGAGGAGTTCACGTCTGGGACAATGCATTCCTGTTATTGGTCCTCTCTGCCTGGGGAAAACAATAGGACACTTCCATAAACTTCAGTACGTGTATGTATAATTCATAGAAGACAGCGGGAAAACTTTTTTTTTTTAAAGAGCGACTTCAATCAAAAACTGGATCAGCAGAGGGAAAACAATTGGCAAAACAACTCGTGTGCATGTGGTTGTGGCTTTTGTGGATAATGTGTATGTGTGTTTGTTTTCATGCTGCCGTGTGACTCCCCTGTTTCACTTGTCCATTTACTCTCTCCGTGTATCTAAATAAGGGAATATCCATTTCAAAGAGAAATAAATGCACGGCTGGGGAAATAAGAAATGTGTCTGTTTACAACGGTGGGAAAGTAACCATGTGACCTGAGCAACCTGCTACTTTGATCTTTTGTTATTTCACTCTCAAGCTGGCAAACTTCGAAAATGACACACACACAGACACACACACACACACTTGTGTACATCCTCTTGTCATATTTCCAGAGTCATTACTGAGAAAGTGGAAACGAAAAACAGATTCAAAGACATCCGAAGACACACCTGTGTTTTCTAAAAAAAGAATATTTTCTGCAGATATCTCTCGTGCCAGACCAACAGAAAGCCCCCGGACACACATCGAGAATGTTGGATGGCGTGTGGCATGCGAGCGTTGTAAAATATTCATGTGCTGTAAGTCGTGAGTGACTCCGTTTTCAAAGCAAGTAGCTTTGGATTTGTAGTTGGAGGCGGGAAATTAACAGCTTGGTTCCCCCACATCACTGGGGAAGAAGATTATGCCTCCGATCCCTCCAATTCCATTTGCACTAATGAATATGTGTGTGTGTACGCAGTATATGTTTAAAAAAATGGAAAGAATATGTGTTTGCTGGTGAATGTGGCGTTCCAGTCGACACTAAACACATGTTTACACACGCTGGTAAATGTATTGTTTCAGTTTGTTGACATAGAAGAACGTGATTCTTTTTTTATTATTATTATTCATAAATCAAATCAAATACAATACAATAGTATCCTATATAATATACAAAAGAGAAAGACTGAAAAGGTATAGATAAAAGCAAAAAATGCTTATAAATTCCTATCCTAAATTGAAATCAAAATAAATCAGAAAATTAATATAAAATAAAGAAGAAAATAAAACAACAACAAAACAACAATAAACTAAATAAAAAAATAAATATATTTATATATACTACCACATACATCTTCCATATTAATACGTTTTTAATTACATTTATAACTCTCAAAAATTGTTTTATAAATAATTCCCTTGAAAACCAAAAAGGAGTTCACCATTCTTACATCCATTTCAACATTATTCCATAATTGGACTCCTACAACAGAAATACATCTTCTTTAAATCCCTTTTTTAGCCTTTTGTACCGTGAACTTACAAACATCTCTCAAATCATATTTACACTCATGTATTGAAAATAAACTTATTATTAAACGGTGTTTAATGAATTTGTTCATATTTGTTGAATATTTTAAACTATGTTCCCGCAGCTCTCCAGATTTCTCGTGCGCATGAGAAGCTCAAGGCTTTTCAGCCGTGCTGTGTTCCTTCACCCTTCTGCACGTATTCTTAGAGGCAGAAATCTTCTGAAGCAGCACTTAGTTTCTGCATCTCTCCACTAAACCGTAGAAGAAGCCTGTGCTCTTCTCGAGAACAAATAGAAAATATATTTCATGCGGTGTGGCTGCCATTGATCAGCAAATTGGCCGATCCAGGAAAGGATATGAAATATTTGCGCTCGCTCGTAGAGAAATTGAGCACCGTGAAAACAGAATAAACTTCCCTTGGCCATAATGTAGCAGATTAATCCTGCATTGAACGGTGTTCCCCTCCAAGCAAAGGCCATTGAAACAAACTAATATGTTTCTCTCCATGACAATAATCAATGCACTCCAGTAGGCTGATGACATCTAATTTTTCTGAGGGGCAGAAACTGCATTATTTATTCAGATCTGTCTTTAAAAGTGCTTTTCTTCGTGGTCAGTGAAGCAAACACAGACCATTATCCGAGGACTGTGTTTACCAAACCTTTTTTACATTATGTGGGATCCTTCTTTTTAAATATGACAAACAATCTCGAATAATCTAACAATAGGCCTTATCTAAATTATAAGAACGGTGCATTTGTGTGGAAATAAACGTGCTCTTTTTTACTGCCGTTTCTACATCTCCTCATATCATCTTGAATACGTAAACCAGCCATTTCAAAGAGATATGTTTAATAAATCACAACTTTGTTTGAATGCATGTGTTATGTTGAAAACAAAAGCACACGTCACATGTATGAGTCCAAAGAATGCATTTAGGCGAAAATAATAAGCTCTTCTTTTCTTTTTCTTTTAAACAAACAGGATGCAATAAAACCTTCGGGGCCACGCAGTCTCTGGGAATAGCTGTCCTTAAACTCCTGCCACCTATAGACAATCTTGTCTGCCCAGTTTATTCTTTTAATGGATTTGGCGATAGTGAGGAACAGTTTCATCTCTCACAATAAATTAGGCCCAAACCATCTGGGGAGCTGGACAGATTTGGACCTTAAAAAGACCAGATGATCCAGGACGGTGGCTTTCCTGCCTCCGAACCAAAATTGAAGAAATCCACTCTTTGAATTTTCACTCATTCTTCAAACCCTGGATATTACCGAAAAACAAATGATGCTGAAGAAAATGTGAAATGCATCGAGTGAAACTGCTTCAAAGTGAGTAATGTTATATAATTGGCGGCCTGTGCTCTGCTTTCAAGCCAAAGAAACCTCTGAACAGCTAAAAGTGACCTTTTGAAATGCCACTCGGAAGGTCAAAAGGGAAATCAAAGATATTTGGCTTCCAGGCGGATTTTATGTGAATAACAACTTGTGGTTGTTTTAGAAAAGAAAGTTATTTGAGACACTAGTCTTGATTATATATTTTTTTCTTTCTAGCAGCAGCAGTGTGTGTGACGAACAGAGCCACTGAGACCCCAGTGCACCCCTCCGGGAGATCCGGCAGCTACTATGTCATTCAGCTACTTTTCCAGTTAGTCTCATTTATTTCCGCCGCGAGGTTGTCAGCCGTGTTTCTGCGTGCTACGCTCTTTTTAGGGTTTCCGCCAGTGTTAGCAGTTTCAGCTGTGTGTACAGTTCATGTGTTGGTGAGTACATGCGAAAACTCCTCAAAACCCATCCCAACTTCCTGTATATTGCTCGCCACATGATGATTAGGGTTGGTCCACAAGTTAGCGACAACTGCAAAACCTAAAGTGGGCGGAGCTTAAAGGTGCACCAGCTGCTCTCGGTTATGTAACAAGCCACTCCTCCGAGTGTCGCTCGGAATGTTTTTGTCTTTTATTGTTATTTCAAATGTTTACCAAAAAAGCTTTGATCGGTCAACATTATGAATCTCGGTTGCAAAATAGTGTGTGTGAACAACATGAGTGAATGCACTGTGGGGTGTGTGTGTGTGTGTGTGTGTGAGTGTGTCTGGCGGTAATGGAGCTGTCTGGGCCAGAGTGTGAGCATTAGGTTGATAGATGGCAGTGGTCTGAAGCTAATTACCCCCCACACCCCTCCCTGTATTACACACAGAGATAGACTGGTTATGTCGTAGAATGTGTGTGTACACACACACACAATTAGTCAGGAATTTAATTGAATTTAAATTCAACCTAATTTAAATTAGTCCACTCTAGTATATTTACTTTTCGTGTCTGATCTGAATTTAAAGCGGTTTGGAATGAAATGATTTGTTCTCGATCAAGAAGAGCAGCGTCTGACTGAGATACCAGAGGAGGGAGATCTCGGGAAAGGAAGACACATGTTCTGTAAATTGATCTGGCGCTGCAGAGGCCTGGTTCTGAGCCCAGAGACTTGTTTACTTGCTGAATATTTGACTCAGCCCTCGAACAGTCTGTGTCTAATGAGGAGAGGACTGGCACAGCGGGACCTCACCCAGTTAATTTACAGGGATGAAGACGGTCGGGGCGTCTTCATCCCTGTCGCCCGGGCTCGGTCTGGGTCCATCTGTCTCTCTTTCTCCTCTCACGGTTTGGCCCTCTGCGTCTCGGTCTCATTTCACTCCGACTCCACTTTTGTTCCTTTTCTTGGAGCATTTTACGGCCACAGAAAATAAATACGACAACTAAATAACCACTTACAATAGAGGTACTTCTTTTCCATTGTATTCATTCACATTTGTTGACGTGTTGTGGGGTTAGAACAATGTTTGAGTTTGTATTGACTGGTGTTTGATTGGAAAAACAAAAATATTTCTTGATTACCAGCCGAGAAAAGGATCGAGCCAAACAATATACGTGTATTGCAGGAACGCGCAGCAGGTAACTCAGAGCCTGATAGCTCTTACCAATAAACACACATATTCCCTTTACTGTCTTTACCCTGTGCATGCTCTCCAACCTCACAGAATATTCAGAAAAGAAGAGCAGCCTGTAGTTTGTTTGTTGACGAGCAAACAACAACAGACAGGCAAAATGAAAGAGAGGCAGTGGGGGAAAGGAGGCACAACAAGGATGCTTCACAAAAGCACCGAGACGCAAAGGACGGGCTGAAAGAGACGAGAAACAACGCGGCAGACGAGGAGCAAGATGACACGGAAACATTCAATGGGAGCAATGAAAATGAAAAAGAAGCACGTGAGAAACAATGAAAGATGAGAGAGTTGTGAGGGGGAGTGTTTAGCACAGAGGGAGGGGAAAGAAAAGCATACATTAAACAGTTAGGGTGGGTAGGAGAGGCGGAGAGAAAGACAGAAAGAAGATGCATGAAACAAATAATTAATGAGATAATTGATGGGAAACAACCAATTGATAATGGGGTGGAGGAGGGGGCGAGGTGAGGTGAGGTGGGGTGAAGCAGATTCCTTGAAAAAGGCCCAAGTGGGATCTGAGATGGAAGGAAAGCAAGAGATGTGAGATTGTGAAATCAGAAGTGTTTTTTTTTTAAAGCCCAGAGGTTAGGAAAAGAGATGACAACTGATGGAAGAGGAAAAACAAAGGGAATGGGAAAGAGACTATTCTGCAGAATGTAACTGAACACAAGTGACAAGGATGAGATTTATAAAGGCATGAGCGGAGAAGGAGGAAAGAGCAAAAAGTATGAGGAGGAAGAAACTGAGATAGAATGACGGAGCGAGACGAGGAGACACAGGGGGCTGTTTTCAATGGATGCAGGACAGCACGAGGCTCCATTTAACCCCTGCATGGCCGCCGGTGTCATTCCACACTCGAATACATTACCAAAACTAGAATGGGCACTCGGTAGAGCGCATACCTTCGCATATCCCAAGATTGGGCATTGAATTATGAACATTTTGGCATTAGTTGCATGCCAATTGGACAAAAATGTATCGTGCTATGGTAAAAAAAAGATGTTGACCTTTCCATGACCTTGACCTTGACCTTTGACCCGATTGATCCCAAAATCTAATCAAATGGTCCCCGGATAATAACCAATCATCCCACCAAATTCCATGTGATTCAAGAAGATTTGACCTGTTCATGACCTTTGACCTTGACCTTTGACCCGATCGATCCCAAAATCGAATCAACTGGTCCCCGGATAATAAACAATCATCCCACCAAATTTCATGCGATTCGGTTCAATACTTTTTGAGTTCTGCGAAAGATTTTGACCTGTTCATGACCTTTGACCTTGACCTTTGACCCGATCGATCCCAAAATCTAATCACCTGGTCCGCGGATAATAAACAATCATCCCACCAAATTGCATGCGATTCGGTTCAATACTTTTTGAGTTTTGCGAATAACACGCATACAAATAAATAAATAAATGAATACACGGCGATCAAAACATAACCTTCCGGCATTTTCAATGCGAAGGTAATCAGACCGCTGCATGCAGTGTCGGAGGTGTCATCGAGAAAATAGATGACATCCAGACTCGCGAGCCATATATGGCTCTTCCGGTGACGGCATATGGCTCTTTTGAGTTAAAAAAAAAAATATTCTACGCCCGCCACTCTGTAATTTTCTCTATCGCGCCAGATCACAGCAGAGGTAATTTAAGGTCCCTTTCTTAAAGACGTCTTTGTTCTTTTATTAAACTAAACGTCTGTTATTGATCGTCTCTACACAGCTGCATGTCATTTCTGTCTCTACGTGTCGCGTTAACAATTCTCCGCTCGCCGTCTCGCGCGCCGCAGAGCGCCGATGCCGGCGTCTGTGCGCGCATCGGGGCGGAGCAAAGAAAAAGTCACCTGCAAGTCCCCCCCCCCCCCCACACACACACACACACACACACACATTAAAAGCAAGACATATTTAATTTACTATACGTTAAAAATACTATATGGCTCTCAATGAAATATATTTAGAAATATTTGGCTTTTATGGCTCTCCCGTCAAAAAGGTTCCTGACCCCTGCTCTAGACTCTACATCCAGATGTTTAAAGGTCAACAGCATACAGCTTTAATAGATAAGAACTTAGTCATTGGTTCTTTTAGCTTTCCATTGACACTTTACATGAGTTGCTGGTTTAGCTGCTCGCCCAGTGAGCCAATAATCTCTTGGTGTTGTTCAGCAGGCAGGCACAGATTGTAGCAGGGAATCCTCTAACTTTGGAAAGGGGGGTATGTTCAAGATTAAGAGTCCACATCCATGCTAAAATACTCATGATGACCACGGGGATGTTTAGCAGGTAGAATGATCACCATGTTTGCCATCTTCGTTTAGTGTGTTGGCATCCGGGCTTTTGATCATGAGCAGGAACAACAAGGAAGATTTCAAACCATTTTCATGCTATAATGGCGTCAAATTAACAGTCACTGAAGTAATTAGGAGTCATCATATCGCCACCTTGAATGTCTGTACCAAATTTCATGTTAATTCATCCAGTAGTTGAAGAGAACATTTATCAAAAAACTGCAATTAATTGTGATAGCGCTGGAAGAAAGTCACCTGGGCACCATGAAAGATTCTATGGCAATCCATC
Organism: Pseudoliparis swirei; assembly: GCF_029220125.1. NCBI lineage: Eukaryota > Metazoa > Chordata > Actinopteri > Perciformes > Liparidae > Pseudoliparis > Pseudoliparis swirei. Next base: position 12,771,381 of record NC_079397.1, on the reverse strand, counting down.
CAATAATTGTAGTTATTTTCAGGCTGAACTAAAGTGGTGGACCGACCAACAGACTCTCCTGGATCCATGCTGTTGGTACATATATCAATATACAACTATTGTGTGGGTTAATATCAAAGATCTAATGATTCAGTGGGCAAGGCAAGAAAACGTCAAGGCCATAATAGAGAACAGAGAAATATCACAGGAATACATCAATGCCTCGTGAAATATATGAGATGTAGACGGACCGACGGAGTGATACCATCACTCCTTCCAAAGCAATAATGTAGGGCTTTAATAGCAAGTCTAAATAAAGTCAGCTTTCCTTATGCAATGTTATAAAGACGTGTTCTCCCCTGCTTTGCCAGATTGAACCATAGATTGATGCCTTCTGTAGATTGATACATCAATCAAATTGAACCAGAACTGTTGTTTTTTCTTTATAGAAAATAAGTTCTAATATATAAAAAATGAGAGGCAATTACAAACCACTAATATTAGTGAAACGTGGCACTTGGTTGAATGTACTGAGGTGTCTGTAATCCGGAGGCATGGCGCTGACCTAATTGAGTTGAGGATAGAAAACAAGCCAAGACCAGATGAAGGTCTGGATTACACTCCACTAGATTGAAGATATTGATTGCATATAGATCTGCCTCGAGTTTAACCCTTCTAAACTCTCCATCTAAAGTGAGTTTGCCATCAACAAACCCTCCTGTTTATAACCACTGGTCTAAAAAAATAAACGTAAACAATATCACCATTCAGTCATAGAACAAGTCGTTAATAACTGAGCTCTTATGAGACTCCTGGAGACTCAAGAGAGTTTCGGTAGCCGAGCCCAGATCACACACTCTTACATTGCAGAGTCAGACATTCGGTGTTAAGGTGGTAACATTAATATCGGATGGAACCTGAAATTGAACCCCTCTCACCCGGGAGGTATTACATGCTCAGGGTGACAATGAATTAACCACAGGAAGCTCTGCTGAAGAGGCGGGAGCTGTTACACCATCCCGCCGCCTCAGTCAATTTACATTTCAAGAGGAACCTTATTAAAGGCAGCGCTCAAGTCGGAAATAAGCTTTAGTGTGGCGATGAATCTGCAACTGCTGCTGGGAGAAGGTCACAGCGACTGGCTGGAGGAGGGGGTATGGCAGGGGATTGAAGTGGCGGTGCAAGTATCAGTAGTTACACAAATGTAGGTGCAAAGACACACACACACACAAACACACAAGCATGCAGTGACAATTTTGGTTCAATGTTGTCTGGGCATTTGAGGCATGAGCAGACACATACACTACCGTTCAAAAGTTTGGGATAACCCAGACAATTTCGTGTCTTCCATGAAAAATCACACTTTTATTTATCAAATGAATATAAAATATAGTCAAGACATTGACAAGGTTAGAAATAATGATTAATATTTGAAGTATTAATTTTGTTCTACAAACTTCAAGCTCAAAGGAAGGCCAGTTGTATAGCTTATATCACCAGCATAACTGTTTTCAGCTGTGCTAACATAATTGCACAAGGGTTTTCTAATCAGATATTAGTCTTCTAAGGCGATTAGCAAACACAATGTACCATTAGAACACTGGAGTGATAGTTGATGGAAATGGACCTCTATACACCTATGGAGATATTTCATTAGAAACCAGACGTTTCCACCTAGAATAGTCATTTACCACATTAACAATGTATAGTGTGTATTTCTGATTAATTTAATGTTATCTTTATTGAAAAAACAGTGCATTTCTTTGAAAAATAAAGTCATTTCTAAGTGATCCCAAACTTTTGAACGGTAGTGTAATTCGCCGGGGTAACATCTGTGTCCGTTCACACACACACACACACACACACAACCGCTGCCAATATCCGAGAGGTGCCGGTGTCCACGGGGCTGGAGGCCATGTGGACCCGCAGCTACAGCCTTTAATAGTACTCCGTTGAAACATTATCACTTTCTCTCTCCCGCTAGCACACACACAACCGCAACGCCGTGCACATGTTGGAACAATAGCGACGCTCGTCACACGCAGAACACGCCGCCATCTGTCCCCCACTTGCTTTTGATTTGAATATCCGGGAAATCGAGCAGCGATGCGGACGATCTGACAGGTGAAGCGGCGCCGAGCGCATCCGTATCTATTCTTTTTGGGACAGTTTCACAACGAACCAAGGACGTTGTATTTGATGAATGTTTCAAAAACAAAGCCACGTTTGACAATTATAGGGAGAAATACAACATTAAAATTGTGTTCGTGAAATGTGAGATTAATCTAACAATTTGACACAAGCTCAATACTCTCATTATGTATGATTGTTAAGAAGAAAGCCTCCTTATTGTGCTCATTATCTGGTATCTGGTATTACTCCAGGCTTTAGAATCAGTGTGGGGTAGTCACTGCTTATCGCCTCCTAATGAAATCAGATTATCATTTTCACAGAACCTCTGCAAAGGACTGGAGGGAAGCAGCCAGTACAGTATACTAGTTTGATAACTCATCTCTTCTCATGCACCCAAACAAACTACTGTATGATGGAGATGAATTGGGCAAATGAATAAATAGTTACTTTCCATGGTCTCAGCTTTAGTCCTGATGCTATCACTCACTTCTTGAGTCTTTCTTTTTCCATCCTCATCTCTTCATCTCCCACGTTTGCTCTCCTCAACAAACATAGCCCAAAGTACCACCGAGGTCTCCCCTCTCTTTGCTCGCTTTCGGACACTATTTTCCTCAAAATGTCCGCGTCCTCTCTCTCGCACGAATGTTATTTGATTGTTGTATTCCTCCGACCGCTGAGTCACATCAGCAGCCTCATGCTCATGTCCCTCGTAGCTCATTGGAGGAAGGCGGCAGACGACTTGATCCAAGCCAGCCACCTGCAGCTTAGTCTCCCCCTGCCATTACACGAAAGTGCCATCCAACAGTGCTTCATTGTGAGTTGTAACCATGATAGTGTGTGTGTGTGTGTGTGTGTGTGTGTGTGTGTGTCAACATGAGCGCTCGACACCTGCCAGCATTCATGCCCAGCGTTCATGTATGCATTGCTGCATCCCGCTGTGCAATTGCCGACTGTAGCTGCAAATGTCACGATTTGAGCTAAAGTCACACACACACACGTCAGTCTTGTTTGATCCACACACTCAGGAAGAGGACCGACAGCGTTGCCACCCGCAAGTGCCTGAGAATATAAGAGTCGGAGCGAGTCGGAGCTTCACGCAGGTATTCCCCCAGCTACGCCCCCATTAGGCACATAGTCCCCATGGTTACGCTTGCAAATGAGCCGCATGCATCATGCAATGGGTCCGCAGAGCGGCACGGGAAGCAGCAGAACGACTGAGCAGCAAATTAGAGGCGAGGAAGTCTTCAGGAACCCTTTGAGCTCCACGTTGCCGTTACGAAATAAGTTTTGGATCCGGGGAATGCCTTTTTTTAGACAACACAGGCATGACAAATTTCCCCAGGGGCAGACGAAATCAATGCGTGCCCACACATGACTCTTTGCACTCACAGCTATAAAGAGTCCGTGTGTGTGTGCGTGTTTTGTTTTTTTATTCTGTCGCAGCCAGGATTTCTCGGTGCTCCTCGATTACCACAGTGTGTCGGTGTGTATGTGTCTGTGTGTGTGTGTGTGTGTGTTACGATTTATTTCACTGTATAAGCTTGTAAGCCCTCATAAGGGACTGATCATCGGCTCAGCAGGCGGCCCCTTCAAATCAGTCATGTTTTGCATTTTACATTATGGCGGAACACCTGCGCTGCTGTCATAACCATCAGGTCTTTGAACGTGAGGACTGATGTACTGCACACACACACACACAGATTGTCACCGGATTTGTAGAATCCACAATTACCCTATGACATAATGTCGAGAGTTACAGTATATCATGACAATATACAGTGAATCAAGATTTTTACCGTCTGTAAATGTGCAAATTAGTTTTACACATGAAACAATCAAAGTATGGACTTGTGTATAAGTATAATAGCAGTAAAAGGCAATCGACTGGGAAAAAAGGGATGAAGACTAAGATTAATATATGCAAAATGGAAAGTAAAGCTTGCTGCGCTCACGTTTTGTGCTCGATTTCGTGCTTTGGTTATTTTCTCATTCAGTGATGATGTGTTTTGTGTTGGGAGTCTTTATGAAACAGAACCTATCTACATCATTTTGGGACATACCTGGACTATTGAACATTAATTCACAATCGTTAGAAATGCACTTGTATTGGACTGGATTATATAACACCACAAATGTGGTCTTACATGCCGATATAGTGTTGAATCAATATCACCCTGAAACAATTTCAATAGAAATGCAACATTAGTAATTCTTAGATTCAGATTTCCCATGGCTACACGGCCAAGCTGTTTAAATTGGCTTCACTGCAGGTTTGGCCAATCCAAGAGCTTAAAGGGATCTTGTCCTAATTTGCTGTTCTCTTGATTTCCATTTTTCAAAGAATGCATATGTAGTCATCATGAAAAGAATGATGACTACAGCAACCCTCGCTAAATCCAGGGCGCCAAGATATCTAAAAATATCCCACAAAAAAAATGTGATTCCACCTTTTCTTGAATCATACCAGGAGCTGTTTTTTTTTTCTCCCCCTGTATTCTCAAAATGTCTCTGTAGCCGTGTCGAGACCTCTGAATGTTTATAGTACTGCCGATTAAAGCGATGCTAATTTTGAGAATCAAACAGCTTGTTGCCACAGCGGTGCCTGTGCCTTCACATAGCAGGAACAAACACAAATGTATTCTGACATTCCAACAATTGTTCCAGGGGTGAAACAACAGTGCAGCAGATGGCGAGTAACCTATTTCTTGTGCTTCCTAGCGTCACTAAATGGCCATTAAGGCACAGCCCCCAACAGGTTAACGTCGTCAAATAGAAAGCGACGACGACAAACAGTCGCTGCACTGTTGACATCGGAGGTGACGGAATTTAAATGACGGGAGAGTGATGAAGCAAATGGAAGATCGCTGCAGGAAAACGTTAACCGAGTTTGGTAATATATATGGAAATTGACAATAGAGCAAAAAATAGGACATCGAGGCAGTGTATGTACATATCTTGGCTATGAACTGGTTTAATAAAACCAAACAGGAAGTAAGGTAGCAGCAGCTAAACAAATGATTACAAATAAGGATGCACTCGGTGAGTTTACTCTTTGGTAATTTAACAGCTTAGGAAGTTGTTCAATGGTGAGTCACTCTAGAACAATGAGGAACAAATAAATAACTAGAATGGGCACTCGGTAGAGCGCATACCTTCGCATATCACAAGATTGGGCATTGAATTATGAACATGTTGGCATTAGTTGCATGCCAATTGGATAAATATTGACCGTGCTATGTTAAAAAGAAGATGTTGACCTTTCCATGACCATGACCTTGACCTTTGGCCCGATTGATCCCAAAATCTAATCAAATGGTTCCCGGATAATAACCAATCATCCCACCAAATTTAATGCGATTCGGTTCAAAACTTTTTTTGTTATGCGAATAACACGCATACAAATAAATAAATAAATACACGGCGATCAAAACATAACCTTCCGCATTTTCAATGCGAAGGTAATACAAATGGCACTCAAATGCAGGGGGATTGTGCTCATATAGAGTAACAGGTGCGCACCGAAACACATCTGCAGCTGTTTCCACACTTTGGACCGTTCTTGATGAGGATCAGGCTCATTATCTGTACCATGTGGTCTCAAGGGAGACCGTCTCATTTTATTCTTGCACCCTCACATGCACAGGACAGGAAGCTATCCCATGTCCGAATACCCCCTTTGTCTTCCAATCTGTCCTCCCTTTGCCTCACACACACAGGACTCCATGTCTTTACATACACTACCGTTCAAAAGTTTGGGGTCACTTAGAAATGTCTATGTTCTTCAAAGAAAAGCACAGTTTTTTCAATAAAGATAACATTAATCAAAAATACACACTATACATTGTTAATGTGGTAAATGACTCTTCTAGGTGGAAACGTCTGGTTTCTAATGAAATATCTCCAGGTGTATAGAGGCCCATTTCCATCAACTATCACTCCAGTGTTCTAATGGTACATTGTGTTTGCTAATCGCCTTAGAAGACTAATATCTGATTAGAAAACCCTTGGGCAATTATGTTAGCACAGCTGAAAACAGTTATGCTGGTGATATAAACTATACAACTGGCCTAACTTTGAGCTTGAAGTTTGAAGAACAAAATTAATACTTCAAATATGAATCATTATTTCTAACCTTGTCAATGTCTTGACTATATTTTCTATTCAATTTTCAATTCATTTGATAAATAAAAGTGAGTTTTCATGGAAGACACGAAATTGTCTGGATGACCCCAAACTTTTGAACGGTAGTGTATGTACACACACACACACACATACACAATGAACGACATCAAGTTTCTCCTGAATCCCTAATAGATCCACTTCCACCATTTGTCTTCTCTTTACGACACATGTCCTATCACAACACAATCTAGCTCCAACTGATACATATCACTGCGTCACCTGAGCGATGTTTTGAGCTGCGTTGTCACTTTAAATAACTCAGCGTGTGACTCATCGGGTGCCGCATTAGCATTCTGGTGATGTGACAGTGGGCTCTGACTCGGTGAATATCAATTGATATAGTTTAGTAGTCTGTGAGTCGTCTTATAGTCTGTTGTGCATACACTAGTTGTGTGTGTGGGGAGAGAAATGTATTGCAGTATGTGCATGCATGCATGTGTGTCTGACAAGATGATTAAGTTGTGTCGGCCGGATGGAATAACGTGATCGTTGTGTGTGTGTGTGTGTGTGTGTTCACTTACATGAAGTCTGCCATGATGCTGTTAATGTGCCCAACTGAGTGACAGTCTGCACACAGACGTAATGCACTAACGCAGTGTTGGCTAATAGAAAGAGCTACCGCGACAATCACACAGTCTCAATGGTTTATTAATATAATGGGATGGGTGGGAGGAGGGAGGGGGGATAAAGAGGGGAGTGAAGAGGAAGAGATAAAGGTGTTGAGGGATGATATTAATATAATCTGTGGATGGGAGGATACGGGGACAAGAAGGGAGAGACGGGGAACAAGACAGTGAGGGATGGTGGAGATCAATAGAATATCAAGAATGCAATGCAAAGAGGTAAAAGAAAGGATGGATGGTGCAGGGGTGGAAAGAAAGCAAGGGGGGATGAGTAGATAGAAGACAAAGAATTCAGTGTGTTTAAAACAAAGGAAGGAAAGTTTGGCTGACGGATATGAAAAAGTTAGTACAAGCTTCTTTAGTTGATTGGTTGCGGAGAAGAGTAAAGTCGTAACTGTGTGTTGGCAAGCAGACACTGCAGGAAGCAAAATAATGTTTGAATCCAAAGAAAAATGATTCATGGAAATTGAAACAATGTGAAAATCGGATTTAAAGCTGAACGCAGGCTCATTAGTAACAGATCCACGGGCTCGGTTGAAGCAGGAAGCAACTCTCAAAACCACTTCATTAACATGCACACCATGCAAGTGCAGCTGTGAGAAAAACATAATCGCTCGTAACACTGTACATTAATTTTATTGTGACGTTGACTTCAGCTCTGATTTACAGAGGATGCAACGTTGGTGAAGTGTTGCATGGTTGTTTTGATTTGTTGTTCCCTTATTTATGATAATTTTTCTGCTTTAACATTTGTATTTTTGTGTTTCCTTATTGGCCAGATGCATGATTCATTTTTACTTTATTTTTATTTTTTATTATTACGATGCGTTCTTACTTTTGAAGGTTGTATTTCTGTAAGAATACCTAAGTAAAATATCAAGTATAAAAATTAATTAAAATTCAAAAGAGAATGCAACACTAGATGTGAAGTCAGAGGCGTGCGGGGAGTCCACAGTGTGACCCACTCTCACGTTGAGTCTTTCCTTGAACACTTTGTCAACAGAAAAGTACTTTCAGCCAACCGTCAATAGAATTATTGTATTCAGCTGAGCAATTTCCTTTTGTCCCACCGTCTCTGCTTTTCCACGTCTTCGATCAGTCTTTGTGTGGGGCTTTTAAGTATTCTAACTTCAGTGTTCAGAAAGAGGAAATGTGAAAAGAAAAATGTAATCTCCTCAATTTATTTCCCTCACCTTCCTCTACTTTCTTAAATTCACCTTTCTGTTGCTGTTCCTGTCATGTCCTCAGTCCACTGAAGTTGTATTCTTTCATCTGATTCTTATCTGTCCATAACAGGAGACAGAAGGGGAAATTATATGTGTAAGTCCTTTAAATGAATCACTCTTCCTCTCTCTCTCTACTCACAGCTTTCTTCATCACTTTTTTATTCCGTCCGCATTTTCCTCGCGTCCGTCTTTGAAAACATGTTTGGTAAAGATCAGCTCATTCGTGCTGCCGCCAACAAGTGTTTAATTAATAATCACCGGCATTCTCATTCACAGTAAATGAGTCGACCTAAACCCGGTTCACCAAAGCTTTTACATATGTTGTCGCCAGAAGCATTTTGCCTCTGGCAGCAGCAGTAGCACCAATCCTGGAGTAAAAGGTTATAGCCGAGTCTGAAAAGACAAAAACAGAAATCTATCAACCTTTGCAACAAATATCAGAAGTTGTTTGTTAAAAAAAAAAGAACAACATTTTTTGATGTGACGCATCCTATTTTTTTTCCCACTCCCATCCGTCTCTCAGCAATCAAAAGGTGCCGTGTCCTCCCTCGCTACATTTCTATCATTCCCTGACATCACCTCACTCCTTCCTTTTCATCTCCACGCCCTAGCTCCCTACCTCGATTCCTCTCTTCACTTATTTACACCTCTGTCCTCACACCCCCACGGGTGTCTCGTCCTGTCTCTCAAAGCTCTAAACCCGGCCGCCTGTACACACCTCCTCCAGTGCCTTCATCCGTTGGGACGGGGAGGCAATGACTTTGATCGCTTAACTCGAGAAGCGAATGTGTTCTCCAGGGCTGCAGTCATGTCAGCATTATTGATCCGTCATTGCAATTAAAGATTTTGGTTGAAATCAAGGACACAAATGAGCTCCTCATCCTTTTTGAGAACATGGATGCGTGTCTTATTCCCTCAATGTGGGCCGCCTCGAGGATAATTAATATCCATCTCCCCCGTTTACCCCTTTCTTGACACACATTTTCAGCAACTACTTTTACTTAGAATTCAGTGTTTTAATATTTCTTTCTCTCTCGATCTTAGTCTGGTTTGTTTGTAGTCGGTTACTCAACAGAAAGCTAGAAAGAGAATGACGGGGCAAGAGAATCGATGTGTGTGGCTCGAAGACAATTGTGATTGCGGTCGCCTCAAGTCACATACCTCCCCGTATGCCTCTCTTCCTCAACCCTCCCCCTCCATTTCTCATCGTAATGTCCCATTTTCCCTAGCTTATTCTCACCAATTCTCACCCTCTCTCCTTCTATTCACATCTAGTCACATCTCCACGAATAATCTCCCATGCTCTTTCACACATTTGTGTTGCTCTCTTCCACTGTGGCACTCTCTCTCTCTCTCTCTCTCTTTTGGATGTCAGAGTAAGTTGAACCCAAGAGAAAACTGAGATATTTTTATGCTTTGTGCACCTGCTTTCGTGGACTAGGCAAATAGCAGGACAGCTAGAATAGTCTGGTATGTTCAGGAAATCGCTTCACTGCAATGCATGCACTGTAACACTCACGCAATTTCACAAAACAGTATCACATTTTAAGGCCCTGTTCTGTGTCTCCTCTGTCTCCTTGATTGGTTAATTCCCTGCACCTGCCCTCAGCCACTCTTGTCTCGTTAGTGTCTCATGCCGTACACCTGTTTCCCCCTCTATATATTATGTCAGTATTTCCCTTGCCTCCTGCTGGATTGTTGCCTATAGTTCTGTGAATTTAGGGCTATCTTCCTTGCGCCCTGTGTATTCCTGACCTGCCTTTCTTGTAGTGATGGTGAGGTGAAGCCTCACGAGGCATCGAACCACTTCAGCCAATTGGTTCGAGAAAGGGTTCATTTCTCGAAGCTTCATGTGCTCACGAAACCACCTACTGGCCAAGAGTATAATCACAGGCAGCTGTATCTGAACCACATAATGTGATGCATTGATTTTTTGTGTCTGTTATGGCTGTTGGGAATGACTATGAATTACAAAAATGTATGACCAAATCATTTCTGTACATAAATTATCACGTATGTGCATAATAAAATATGTTTTGAATGTATTCTGTGTGTAAATGTGCCCAAAATGGTAGTATCATATGATATGGCAGGTTGTGTAATAATGTTATTATGTCACTTTAGGAAAATGGCATGGGCTTAACCAGGCAGAGGACAGTGAACGTGTGTGTGTGTAACTAGGAAGAGGGGACTGAATATGCTTGTGTAACTTGGACAGTGATGTACAGGTCAAGGGACATTTTATTCATTTTCATTCAGAAATACCAGTTTCTCAACAGTTCCATCTTATCACCTATCCTTCTCTCCTCACTCTCCAAACTCTCCAAACTCTCAACCAACAACCCACATTTTGAATGGAGCCTGAGGGGTTTATATTGCTGTCAAACCTCCCGGCTATATCTGAACCACTTCCCGAAGCAGTCACGTGGTACAGCCGGGCAGCGAGGCTTCGGACGTCATCATTTTTGGCTCCTCCCCTAAATGAAGCAAGCCTCGATACACGCTTCGAGGAAACGCCCCCTCCATTACTCGACACACGCTTCGAAGCGTCTGCACATCTCGTAACAACACTACTTTCTAGTGTACGAATGTAACATGATTTTAAGTCGCTTTGGATAAAAGCGTTAGCTAAATGTAATATAATGTCTTTAAATTGCAGAGCCCTACGTTTCCCTCAGTTGGTATTACTCATCACATCCACCTCGACGTGACATGACACTGAGTAACTGAAGAAGCACAAGTTGAAGACAAATATTGTAACACTGTTCATGAAGCATTGACTTCTTTTATTTGACCTACTACCTTTCACTTATTATTGGTGTCACTTCATCTGTTATCTAAATGGTTGGTAGGTTGAAGCCCCAATAAGCAAAGGTGTATTCTGAAACCTGCTCAACATTCCTGAAGATCAACTTTGAAATAGAAGAGTAGATTTGGGCATGTAAAACTATACTGACACAGTAATCCTTTTTTTTTTTTTACTGTATTGTTACATGTCAGCGTTGTGTGTTCCTCCCCCTCCCCCCTCGTGTTCCCTTCAGGTGCCAATCGGGTGATTAGTTGCCACCTGTGCAGGCCAATCCTGCTACACCTGGGTTCCTGAAGGCAAGCTGGCCAATCAGCTGACTGGGCGGGTTGTGCTTTACGCCATGCACACCCTCAGGGCTCGAACACACCAGACGCGCCTCTCAAAAACGTGTCGCCCGCAAAACCATTGATTCCCTGTGGTATGGCGCGACATTCAGACGCGCCTTTTAAATACCACGCGGCGCGGTTTTCTTGCGTTTTTCAGGCGCGGTTAAAAGTTTAAATGTCACACTCGGCCAATGCAGCCAATCGGATCAAGCAGGAGGCGGGCTTTCCTTCCTGTTTTCCCGAGGACAGTGTTGCCAGGTCCGCGGTTTTCCCGCGGAATTGGGCTACTTTTGAAGTGTTGCCGCGGGTTGAATTTCTTGTCCGCTGGTTCGGGTAGACCTATTTTGCATGCAAATTACATGGATATCTTTAAATAAAAATCCATATTTTAAATGAAATAATTTATTTCTACCCAAATCCTACCAAACTGACTCCAGATCAGCACCTACACACATGGACATGGGACACGCCCACATACACACACGCACCTAAAGCTCTCGCCGCTCTGTCTCCCGCGACCCGCTCGATCCCAACTCTGGTCTGGTAGTTAGTGTAGCTAGCTACACTGGAGAAACATGCCACCCGGTAAGTGGGCTAAATACGGAAGAAATATACGAAAGAATGGGAAAGTGAAAACGGAATTAAAGAATGGATAGAACGTGTGGCTGGGGATGATACCAAAGCTTTTTGTCGGTACTGCAAAACCGAGATTCGTGCGCACCACAGTGATCTCCAAAACCACAGCAAAACGGGGAAACACATTCGAAATGCTGCTCCGTTCTCCAGTTGTCGACATTGTTTGAACTATAAGTATATGATAAAAAATATAGTGAAGCAACAGAAGGTGTTTCAGTTGAAATAAGGTATTACATTTACTACAGTAAATGCATATGAAGTAAAAACAGTACATTCATGTTGTCCAGGCAGGGAGGAAGAGAGAAAAGGGAAGAGAAAGCCTCAAGACAAAGCATCAGGTTAGTTTGTCCGTCAGTGAATTGGTCTACACCTTCACAGAGCTATATTTTATTTATGATAATATACTGTATCTAATTACACAAGGCCATTTTAGGACCTAGGTGAAATAACTGTTTCGGGAAAACTGCTTTTAATGCTGGCATACTAACCATTTGTTGTTACTTTGTAGATATTACAATACATTTGGAAATGATAGCAATGTTGTTGGACTTTAAAAGCAGTGTATATGGTTTGGCACAGGCATATTTTGAGTTCTGATATTGGGCTTGTTTTTTGGGCTTGTTTTATTGGCCATTGGGCTGGTTTGGGCTGGTTTTGATTGGCCATTGGGCTGGTTTTGTCACACAGACCTGGCAACCCTGCCCGAGGAGAACCTCATATTAGCGGTATTTAATGACAAGGAGCTTTATAATCCTAAATCTAAACACGACTCAAACTGACTCCTGCTCGGTCGGAAGTGTAACTGAAAGCGCTCGCCATCGAGACAAAATTGGCGGAATAGATGGTGGTGTTCGCCGTACTCTTTCCTTTCTTTTTTAAAATATCTTGAACCCAAAATCAACGGTTGGTTGCGCACGCAGGTCCGTTCCACAGGTGCACCGCGCTGTTTTGCCCGGCGTATTTTTGCCTAGGCGTTTTTGGTGCGGCTGTGTTTTTTTAGAGTCGCGTCTGGCGTGTTCGAGCCCTCCCTCTGCGAAGTGTGAAGGTTTGTGATGAGAGGTTGAGCACAGTACCTAAGTTTGGAGTACCCTGTACATTTGCCCAATCTCATAGGTAGTTTGTGTCTAGAACATTCGGTTATTGGTCGGTGCTCCCTCTATAGTTTTGTTAGACATTGTTGAAGCAGGTGAAGCCAATTTGTGTTTATTCTTTTCTAGAGGTAGTTAGCCAGCCCTCCTCTTGTTATCTTTATTTCCATTTGTTTAAAACAACCACAACTTTCCCAACCTCTCCCCCTTTCATGAAGAACCGTTGTTTGTGTTGGCCAGAACAAGATGTGAGTACATCTTGTTTAAAAATCGTACTCCTTCTGTTGACCTTTTCTCACATATTCTTTGGCTGCCATGTGTTCGTCTTCCCACTTGTCCCCTAAACTGAAAAGGTGGCGTAATGTTTATATTCTTGTGATATCAAACATGACATGTACCGTGTTTAGTTTGTGTTTGGTATGGTGGTTAAAACTGCTTTAAACAGTTTGTCCATGAAACTAAAAAGCAAGGTATATCTGTCTCTGTATACGTGTGTAAATATATATATTATTTGCATATCTTGAACTGCCGATCCGACTGATAAACTAGGCGGGGCTTCAGGGATCTTCAGACTAAGGCCACGTTTACACATAGCCGGGTATTTACAGAAACGAAGATTTCTGCCCCTCCGTTTTCGAAAATAACATTGTACACACAAGGTCGTTTTCAAAAAAGTTTCTGTTTATATGAACCCGCATAAATACGCCCCCGGGCGCCATCATAACTATGCCAAACCTGCAGTCGGCAGTGTAACGAGAAGGATTAAGACATGCAAACCAATCAGAATTCTCAAGACTCGAGACATCCGAGGAGTATCCTCATGTCAAGGAGGAAATAACTCGGGCGCACCTGACAACGAAAATGAAGCCGGTGGACACTGGACATAGGAGCCAGTGTTGCCAGGTCCGCGGTTTTCCCGCGGAATTGGGCTACTTTTGAAGTGTTGCCGCGGGTTGAATTTGTTGTCCGCTGGTTCGGGTAGACCTATTTTGCATGCAAATTACATGAATATCTTTAAATAAAAATCCATATTTTAAATGAAATAATTTATTTTTGCACAAATCCTACCAAACTGACTCCAGATCAGCACGTACACACATGGACATTGGACACGTCCACATACACACACTTTAAAAGCAGTGTATATGGTTTGGCACGGGCATATTTTGAGTTCTGATATTGGGCTGGTACACAGACCTGGCAACCCTGGTAGGAGCGCCAAACTGTGTGACGAAGCTTTTTTAGTCGCATACTGTGACGTTTGAACCTAAAACTCGTTTGACAAACACAAAAACGGAGTTTTCAGAAATCTCCACTTTGGCCGGAGTTTTGAGAAATGATCGCTTCCGTGATAAACCTCCGTTTTGTGTAAATGAAAGGCCAAAACGCATGAAAATATATGCGTTTTCCCATCGTGTAAACGGGGCCTGGGAAAACGCATATATTTTCATGCGTTTTGGCCTTTCATTTACACAAACGGAGGTTTTATCACGGAAAACGATCATTTCTAAAAACTCCGCCAAAGTGGAGATTTCTGAAAACTCCGTTTTGTGTTTGCGTGAACTAGGTCAAACGGAGTTTTAGGTTGTCAAACGTCACAGTATGCGACTAAAAATGCTTCACGTCATGTGAGCGTCCTATGTTTACAGTTAGATTGCTTAGGTGCGCCCGAGTTATTTCCTCCTTGACATGAGGATACTCCTCGGAGGTCTCGGACGGGTACTGTTCTAAGAACAATGCCAACATATCCCTATATTTAGTTTGGCATGATTCCCAATCCACATTATCGAGTGCTTTATTTGCCTTATAATCTAATGCGACTCGAAGCAGCAGCTCCACTTCGCTGTCTGTCCATACAAATGAACCTCGCGCCATATTTACTCTCTAAAGGAAAAGGAAGTTGATCGTGTTTTTCGTAGTTGTTGTTGGTTTTGAGAATTCTGATTGGTTTGCATGTCTTTATCCTTCTCGTTACACTGCCGACTACAGGTTTGGCATAGTTATGATGGCGCCCGGGGGCGTATTTATGCGGGTTCATATAAACAGAAACTTTTTTGAAAACGACCTTGTGTGTACGACGTTATTTTTGAAAACGGAGGGGCAGAAATATTCGTTTCTGTAAATACCCGGCTATGTGTAAATGTGGCCTGAGTTGAACATGGTGTCTACAGGAACAACGGCACTCTGCTCTTGCAACAGAAATTTGCGTTAACTTTTAAATGTTAACGTGGAAATAACTCATTGACTCAAAGCTAATATCCTCGTACGTGTGTTCCTGACGGCGAGTAGCCAGACCTGTGTGATTGACGCAACTATGTTGTGGCAGCTGTATTGCTCAGGACCAATAGAAGCACCCTGTTGACTCAAGTTGTTTGTATGAGCACATGCAGCGAGCAAGAACACCACAGGCCCGTGTATGAATGATGTGGAAGACCGCTGTTAAAACGCCATCTGTTTACACATTCCACAAGAGTGACTTTTATTCCCAGGTGCTTAGAAAAAGCTCCAAATGAATGCTAACATTTCCCCAAGTAGATGGGGTGTGTAAAAAGACCATCCGTTGCTACACGTTCGTCATATTGATTTTACAGAGTGGTTACACATCAGTGTTGTGCTTACAGCTTGCTCCCTCTGCAGCGAGGAGGCCACTAAAGTCAGTTATTGCAGGTTTATTTGAATATTTATGAATGAGCTTCTGCAGGCATGAATATGCCTCCATGGGCATCAGTTATTCTGGGTAACAATGGCTGGGACAACATATGAAACCTGGTTCTCTGATCAACTAACTGAACTCGGTGGGGTCTCGGGGACCAGTAGGTACCCTGTCGCCGTGTTTCGCCTTCTCAGCACCAACCGCCCTGTGTGCTCTGATGCCGTTTGTCTCGAGACATTTCTACATCGTTTCACATCTCACTGTCTTAATGATGACAGTGATGGAAGATGATGGCGCTGCTGTCACACAATTGCATATACTTTCCCCTAAGTAAGGCAGACAACTGGTAACGCACTTCTCCAGCACTCACACAGACACACACATACACAGTATGTTGGATGGATTACATAAAAGGCATATAGAGCTTCAGAGAGGAACAGTGTGTGTCTGTGCAATGAATTCCTCATTGAAAAGTATGTTTGATATTTACATCTGCAGTGATCAATAGCCAATGAGCTCGGAAAAGAAAAGCGCCTACCATCAACGTGGCCGGCAAAGAAAAGGCATTGAAATGAAAAAAGAAAAGACGAATGCTTCTCTCCCAAAGCCTCGGATAGCCATCCACTGCTTCTTCATTGCTCCTCCTCTTCTTCATCTTGCCCCGGGACCGATGACTTTGTTTCTTTTCAGTTCTTCTGGCGGTTTGTCTGAGTCCATCTGACGATACGACCCTAGAACAGCCTTCTGACCGGATTGTCTGTATTTCTGTTTCGTTGTCATGGACCAATTAAAACTAAAAAGGGGTTTTAAGAGTGACACGTTAAAAGATATAATCAAAGTGCCATTTGTCATTGTGACAAAATATTGCCGCCTTGCAACATTTGCTCACATAAATTGCATCATCATCAGAACAGTCAGCAGCATTGATTTGGGGAAAGTGACTGCTCAACAGAGCAAACAAGCCACACAATAACATCCTTAAGACATCCAAACGGGCCAGCTTGACGTTGATTGGAATGTGGTACTGAGCGTCCAATGATGGGCTGGAGAATCCCTGCAGGGAGCCGGTCGTGTAAGTGAATCAACCCACAGCTGGCTGTATTATACAAGTGCTGTTGAACGAGAGAGAGAGCGCCCACAGAACAAATTTAGTGCAGCATCTGCACATTCTCTCTTCTCAAACAACGCTATTTGTCAAAGAAATGATTTTGCTTCACAAACTGCAATCCAGCCGTCAGCTCTGTTGAATTTGGCATGCTGTCTATACAGGTGTGTGTTTGTGTGTTTGATCAGCTCACGATTGCAGTTTGGTTGCAATCACTTGGATGTGTAGACCGGCCAAAGAGCGTGCATGAATCTGCATTATCATAATCACGTATATTCGCTGTATGCTTTGGTGTGAACGCAGCGTTAGGCCATTGGTTCGGATAAGAAAATGAACGTTAAAAAAATAGATATGTAGGACCTGAAACCCCATCGTCTCGTTTAGGACACAAAGTGGACCGACTCCCCCGCGCACTCAAAAGACAATTTCTGTACGTCCACAAAATTGAAAGGGATTTATTCGAGACTATATTCAAGAGATTGTAGAAATAACCCTTTATTTGCATACTCCAGAATGTTTACCCCGCTCGGAGCCTAAAAGCAGTCACCTAGAAAGAAAAGCTTTAGTGGTATTCTGGAAACATGATGGAGATGTGCACGGGCCACGGCGGACATCTGTGTGCCTCCATGTCTGTCAATCTGCCAGCCAACCTTCAGGCGTGTCTTTCTCTTTGCTTATCTTGTCTTTTTGCCCACGCGGCTGTCTGTCAGCATTAGAGAGAGATGCCGCCATCGCACATTATCCTGTGACACAGCAATTTTCCTCTGAACTTCTATTGAAAAACACCCAAGTGGTTGGGGAGAGATGCATGACCGTGACCCTCTCTCAATGACACGGGCTCAACGGAATGAAAAAGAAGAATGTGACGGGCTGAAAGTGACTCGATGCCCAATGACATCCCCTTTGCATCAATTCATTCTGTTACCTCTCCTGGTACTCATGTCCTCCACTTCCGTCTTCACTGGATCTGTCCTTCTCTCAGTGGATCTCGGACTCTTTCCTGTTGTACTACATCCACCTCATTAATAATAATCACTGTGATTGCAGCATTATTTAATGGACCACAAACAACAAACAAAAAGGAATTCATCTAAACACACTCAAAGATACTTTTGCACGGTCAAGGATGTGTTAGTGTGGATGCTAAAATTGCTTTGACTGCACTAATTACCCGTCTTTTCTTTTGTTTTTCCTTCCTCTTACGGGATGATTCAAAAGATCAGAGGAATTTCTGTGTGTGAGAGGGCGGGGTGTGTGTGTGTTTGTGTGTGCGTATGTGTGAGGACGGGCTTTGAAGCTCCCTGTTGGCAGCCCGCTGCGTCCGCACACATCCACTATGTGTGCAGGAATATACAAATCAAGGTGAAGGTATTATACAAAGCACAAGGCAACCTTTACCGCGAGCGCCAGCTACCAAACCGACAGCACTCGTATCCACGCACACACATTTCCACGTGCATCATTCACACACACAACGTCAACGTTTCCAGTTGAAGAGGCTGAAAGCATGCAGGTGGACAACATTTGAGTTTTCCACAATTGTACAGCATATGCACTTTGCCCGGCAGCCCACATCTCCTCTCTGACCCTCAGCTTCCTGTCGGCTGGTTTGCTCACTTTTTAAAAAATATACACTACCGTTCAAAAGTTTGGGGTCATCCAGACAATTTTGTGTCTTCCATGAAAACTCACTTTTATTTATCAAATGAATTCAAAATTGAATAGAAAATATAGTCAAGACATTGTCAAGGTTAGAAATAATGATTCATATTTGAAGTATTAATTTTGTTCTTCAAACTTAAAGCTCAAAGGAAGGCCAGTTGTATAGCTTATATCACCAGCATAACTGTTTTCAGCTGTGCTAACATAATTGCACAAGGGTTTTCTAATCAGATATTAGTCTTCTAAGGCGATAAGCAAACACAATGTACCATTAGAACACTGGAGTGATAGTTGATGGAAATGGGCCTCTATACACCTATGGAGATATTTCATTAGAAACCAGACGTTTCCACCTAGAATAGTCATTTACCACATTAACAATGGATAGTGTGTATTTTTGATTAATGTTATCTTTCTTGAAAAAACAGTGCTTTTCTTTGAAAAATAAAGACATTTCTAAGTGACCCCAAACTTTTGAATGGTAGTGTATCTCTGAATCGCACACAAATATTTACACACCGTTATTCCTCTGACACACACTTGCTGGTGATTTAATTCTCTGCTTCATTCCACCATACAAATGGCAGTGCTCTTTTTTTTCCTCCGCTCTGGTTATATATTCCTGTATCATCACATTCTTTGATCAGCTTGTCCGTTTCATCTCTCTGCGTGCCTCTCTCTCTCCTCTCTGACTGCCTCTTTGTCTCTGTCTCTCGCCCTCTCTTTCTGTTTCAATCATTTTTACAAAGCAGCTCTCCCTTTACTGTCATCGCCAACGTCCCCACCGATCCCTCACTTATTTTACTCGATGCAAATCGAGAGCTCAGACAGACACGATTGCATACAATTTAATCACAAGCCGATAACCTACTCTCGTTTTAACTATTTGAGGCAGGGGTTGGGGTAACAGAGGGATAGCATGATAGAAAAGACATTAATATGAGAGCAGACAGAGGAAGATGGACGTAAAGTAAGGTGGGCCGATGAAGAAGAGAAGGGAGAGGAGTAAAAGGAGAAAGCAGAAGAGAAAAAGTAATAAAGGGAGGGGGCGATGGAGGTAGAGATGTATATTTTATTCCCTCACCATGACATTAAATATATATGCGCATTAGAGGGCGAGATCATCTTGACTTTAGTACAACGAATCTGCTGATATCGCTCCGATATACCGACAGAAAACACGCTGTTGCACAAAAAGACATCGTCCAACTCCCTCGCGCACACACACTTTCTCTTCACACACACTTCCTTGGCAGGGGAATCAACTATTACAGTGTCTGTCGGTCATTACGCCTTATTCCCCCGGTGATGGATGTAACACTTTGTGGCGCTGCAAAATGTGTTTTGGAAATGTGTTTGGAATTGCTTTGTGGCACCACTGAATGCTTTTGGAATGAGATCATAACAGGCTGAGAGCCCCTGTAATACCATTGTGGAGCAAGTGGCAGGGCGCCGCTTCAATGTAAGTGACTGATTGGTGTGTGTGTGTGTGTGTGTGTGTGTGTGTGTGTGCGTCTGTGTGCTGTTTAAGGTGCGTTCCTTATATTTGACAGCTGCATCTGTGCGTAATGCAGAGGATTGATGTTTCAGCGTGTATCTATGGGTGTGACAGCGAGAGCGTGGATGCCCGGGTGTATGGGTGACTCCTAAAGTGTGTCTTTGCCAGCGTCGTCAACTGCAATACTGAAGCTAAGTGTGAGTGTGATACGGTTTGTCACCTGCACTATGCCAGCAGCTGGAAACCCTGCGTCTCAGAAAAATGAGATTTCTGTCCATTTATTCATTTAAGGGAGCAGAGATTTAAAGATCGGATTTTTGGGGTTACAGCTGCTATGATTATCAAACCAGAGTAAAGGTTGGTGAGGCCATTTTAGAATTCAAATTACAGCCTATTCAGCATGTTATAATGTAAGTGGTCCCAATAAGACTTGGCGGTCAGGTGGGCTGTTGAATCAGGCTTTCGCCAATAGGATGGCGCATACGCATCTGTAGTTGCAGGATAGTACATTGGAAAGCACTCTCTATGAAATGACCTGAGATTAGCCAAAATCTCCTGTTCTGGACTCTATTTTCTAAAGCTTGAAAACAGTGCCAAGAGGAGGTGCACCCTATTGATGGCAGAGAAATCCCCATTTGGATTATGCTTGGTGATCTGGGAGTGTGTGGGTTTCACAGTCATACCCCCGTCAACATGCAGACTGATTAGAGCTGCACCGATGACATCAAACATTTATATATATACACTACCGTTCAAAAGTTTGGGATCACCTAGACAATTTTGTGTCTTCCATGAAAAATCACACTTTTATTTATCAAATGAATATAAAATATAGTCAAGACATTGACAAGGTTAGAAATGATGATTAATATTTGAAATATTAATTTTGTTCTACAAACTTGAAGGCCAGTTGTATAGCTTATATCACCAGCATAACTGTTTTCAGCTGTGCTAACATAATTGCACGGGTTTTCTAATCAGACATTAGTCTTCTAAGGCGATTAGCAAACACAATGTACCATTAGAACACTGGAGTGATAGTTGATGGAAATGGGCCTCTATACACCTATGGAGATATTTCATTAGAAACCAGACACTTCCACCTAGAATAGTCATTTACCACATTAACAATGTAGAGAGTGTATTTCTGATTAATTTAATGTTATCTTTATTGAAAAAACAGTGCTTTTCTTTGAAAAATAAAGTCATTTCTAAGTGATCCCAAACTTTTGAACGGTAGTGTATATGTATATTTATATACTTTCTCAAAGAAGGAACTGTCAGGAAAGTGTTAAAGCTGCAGTCCTCCCTGGCAGAACCCCATGCAGGCTATCCAGGATTAATCAATGGATCTCAACCTCATCGATCGGGTCCTGGACACCTGCCATGCATAGATGAGGCAGCCGGGATCCTTTCCCATCTCGACCAAGCTCACTGGATTTGTAACTTTAAACTGAGATACGTTACACATTCACACACAACACGGCTCAGCTCAAACTTAACAGACGCAGATTGTTTAGAAAGCTTCAATCTTGTTTATTAGGGAACATTTTATTTGACAGCATTTTTTTCTTTTAACAGTGTGTTTTATTTCCCCATCTGCAGTGACTCTCACAGTTTTCTTCAGGCTGAAGACAGATTATGTGGACTCCAGTGGAACCACTCTCACCTTGATGGATGTCAGCAAACAGCTTTTGTCGTCATACTCTGACTAAAATACAAGGAGCGGTTTTAAGCAAAGCACAAATAATGGATGACCACTGGTGGCAGATAGAGGTAACATTATATGTCTGATACCTGGATACCCCACATGGAAGATGGTTGCTATGGCAGTCCATTAAAAATAATTTGTCAGCTCATACATTAAAAATTAATATACATGATTGTGACTAATTGATTAATCAAAGATAATTTCTCCACAAAGAATAATACAAAGGTCAGATGTGCTCATACATTTTTTGGAAATAAGTAATTCAGCTTGAAAAATAATATAGAAATGGGCTAATAGACTAAATACATCTTAGTCTCACACCAAAAAGACCAATTAGGCAACTCCATATTCAATTGAACATGTTTAATTAAAATTGGGATTGAATATTGAATTAGAGGGCAAAATTCATGCCGAGGGAAAAAAAGCACTGTGTAAAGGAGACGTGAGAAAAGATAAGCATCTCTAATGTTCGCACACATTATATTCTGAATGGATCACAGTGCGCAAATCTGAATATTTCACTTCAAAATGGGTTCCATGCATTTGACGTATAACGTGTAATGTGTGTGACGGATGGCAGGCTGCTGGTCCTGTATGCTGAAACATCTATGTGACAGTAGTCACACAGAAGATGACACACACACACTCACAATCACACACCTACTCGACATCTGGAAGGAGATGCCCTTGGGCGAGCATGATTTCAGCCTCACTACCGCCTTCGACATGTCAGAGAGACAAATGTGTGTGTTTGCATATCTCCCTAAAGATAACCTCAAAGACTACAAATGTTCAGTTGGAGGCAAAGGAAATCTGTGTTTTCAAGGATTTGTGTTTAAGTGTCTGTTTGTGCCACAAATGCCACATCCCGCTATACGTACACGACACCTTTTTAATCAAATGAAAGCTATTTACTCCTGTGAGTATCAATGTTTCTCACCAGCACGTCCCATTATATATTAACTGTTTATTCCAAAGTAGATGCATGACGTTAACCTTTGACGCGTTGTGCCCGAAAGACATGACTCCATGATTCAATTGGAAGCGTTTACTTTCGTGCTTTATTATTTATCCATCTTTGCAAGCATCCTAATATCTGAACAATCTGACATGATACTTCTATACTGTGGGTCAGTGGTTAGCAGGTCCGAGGTTCAATCCCCGGCCCCAGTCAATGTGTCCTTGAGCAAGACACTTGACCCTGAATGTCTCCCTGTCGCTGTGTCTACGGTGTATGAATGTAATGTGATTGTAAGTCGCCTTGGATAAAAGCGTCTGCTAAATGCAATGAAACACAAATACTTTTCTCAAAAAGATAATCATTTGAATAACTTACAGGGCCAACATCCTTCGTAATGCGATTCTTCTTCTCTCTCATTAAGACTCATAATAGGAAACCTTATTTGTTCCATTTGGTGTTATGTTCAGAAAGGTTTAGAGAGCCTATAGGCATATACATATCCACCATGTACTGAATCAATCAGAGAGAAAGAGTCAATTTTGCCAAAGAATGAATGTTTTCACAAACAAACGAGGAATGTGTGTGTGTGTGTGTGTGTGTGTGTGTCCAAGCAGTACTTTGTCCAGTTTAGAAGTGAAGGGTACAGAATAATAAAGCAGCCAAATTGTGTAATTTCCGAGCTCTTATTCAATATATGTTTATTTTTGAGTCACAGATGGTACACAAATATATGTATATCAATGATTTTATTTCAGTATGAAGATCACCTGCATGTTTCTGTATCTGTGTTTTTAGAGAGACAAGGTGCAGAGGGCCGATAAACAGGGATGAGTCACCTGTGAGATCTACCTTTTAACACACACACACACACACACACAGATGTTCAGTATGTGTGTATCATCCTTAAGATTACTTCTCTGCATCTGCAGCGTGGACACAAATGTGTATGTTCTGTTTGTTTTTTAATGAATGATGGATGCTGGCACAGTCTGTGTGTGTGAATACAGGTGCATAACCTCCCCATCTCTCGCACCCATCAGACTGGTGCCAGACCAGTTTAATGGAGGTGGCAGCTTGGCTCCGCTGGGCACTGAGAAACTTTCTGAAGTCTCCTCCGGTGCACCTGCCTCCAGACATGAATATTTATGAGAATGCATCAGGAAACCGTAGATACTAATTATAATATTGCGTCGACTCAGCAAACCTGGTTTGCATTCCCATCTGCCATCCTCATCTTGGAAATTGTTTGCCTTCGCCAGCTTGGAATCAGGAAGCATCCTCCTACCACCGCCAATACGTATCCACAATACCAAGGAAACAATTTATTATTAGTGGTGTTAGTAGTGTGCGGATTAATATATGGTTGCGTTGCTATACAGTAGTTTACGTCCACACCTGGCTTCTACAATCAGGAAAAGTATCTTCTCGCCATTTTAGATCCAGAGAAAGGAATGTATAAGACGCTCCCAGTGCTTCAACCTTTTTGCACTGGTCACTGCGGTTGGATACCATTCCAATAATAGAAAGAGAGAAGTTTTTGAATCCCAAAAAAACAATACAAATCCTCCATTCAAATCCCGTGAAGAAATACAATAATAAAGATAGACAGGCGGAGAACGTAACAATTACACAGTGATGCCCATTGTGCTGCGTTTCCTCAGGAGGTTTATTAACTCAAATATGCAAATCGTGTGACATCTGACTTTTTGCTCTCGATAACAGTCCGGGTCTTTCCTCAAATTAGTGAACATTCATGTTCAGATCTTCGATGCACACAACAAAGAACACACACTTTGTACTCGAGGAAAGAAGATGAAATATGTTGAGAATATTGTACATAGCAGAGGAAAAACAGAATGGATCCAGCCGCATGTCCTTTCTCCCGAGGGTGAAATGGAGTGCCGTGGGCAGCAGATGGTAAGGACACCAAAAGGGAGACAGCAACACAACTTCCAAGGTGACCTGAAGGCCGAGACCAAGTCCCCACCCCTTCAGTCTGGTTCTCCGGCAATGTCGACGAGGTGCCGAGTGTGTGCTGCTTTTGTCTCACACACCTGCAGATAGTCTACGCTTTGGAAACACGCAAATCCCCGCATAAAGACAACATGCATCACCACTCCATCACACACAGGACATGCACACGCACACAGTCCAATGCTCTGCTTCACACGCAGCTAATTAGCGTGACTGGTTGCTTTTTTAAATAACAGAGCATGTCGTGTTTTCGTTCTTTTCCCTAAAGTAGTAAATATTTAGTAGAAGCAAAAGCCCTTCACCAAGGAAGGAGGAACAGAGGCCTGGGGAATGCTGAGTGAAGTATATCTGAGAGACAGATGGCGAGCATGGAGAAATGAGACAGGGGGAGGAGAGAAGAATCAAATAGGAATGGATGCTCAAAGTTGTTTACTAATCCTTGATGTGAAGAAGAATAAAAAACATCAAATTTAAATTCTAAATCGTGCATATTAAAGGGTGTCAGGATCTGACTCACTTTCTGTAATGTACGCTTTTGGTCAACTCTCTCGTGAAGTGAAACGGCAACAGAAAAATACGATTATTTTTACATTACACATTTAGGAAGAACTAAAAGTGGCGAGGGGAGTGCTCGGTATGAAAAATAAAAACGGAAAAGGGAGTAGAAAGCAGAGAGAAAGGAACAGTAAGAAGACAAGAGTAGCCTGAAGAAAAAGGAGAAAAGATTCCACTCATGGAAAAAAACTAAAAGTCAAGAAATGTGGGGAAATTTGTTAAATAGAGCTAAAATACTTTATTTATGAAGAAGCTTTTGGCAAAGCGAAACATAACTGACTTGTTGAACTGTTGTTTGAAGCCACACTTACATTATCATCTGTGAGCATTTACAAACATCATCAGGTTGCTCATGATGGTGCTGTCACATTACCAAATCTAAGTCTCTAATTCACCAGGTGTGATGGCTGTTAATGAGGAAGTGAGAGGTGTCACTGTTTTGGAAGTTGTCTCTGCACAACAGACTTCTTAAACATTTAATTATCTACCTCTATTGGCAGCTTTGTCACAGCTTGGCTCTGAATGTCGCCTGCTGTTGCGTACATTTGGAAGTGAGGTGATGTTCGCAGGTTTGGCCTAACATAGACACATGTATATGCACATGCATGTGTAATGTTTAATAATAAAACATTTCATCACTGCCAAGACCATTTTTTTCACTAGAAAAGCCTCGTACTCATGTTGCATTCGTTTGTTTTGTGTACTCTAGCTCACTGTGACATTTTCTTTGAATCAATATAAAATGATGGCGGGCGTCTCATCCTGTGATCCGTACACATCAGGAGACTTCTGTTTTTGACCTCAGGACTTTCAAGACATCTGATTACTGGTGAGTGACAATGACAAGCATATCAGTTGAAGATGAGAAGAAGCCGGCCTTGCTTCAGGGATTTTTTGGGCTCCAAGCGGCTGCCCCATTTCTAATAAATGACCTAGTCATCTCTTTGAACAATATCGAGAAGAAAGGGAAACATAAAAGAGTTTTTAAAAAAACTCAATAAGACACACACACTGCAAACACAAAAGAAAAAATATATATATATACACTACCGTTCAAAAGTTTGGATTCATCCAGACAATTTCGTGTCTTCCATGAAAACTCACTTTTATTTATCAAATGAATTGAAAATTGAATAGAAAATATAGTCAAGACATTGACAAGGTTAGAAATAATGATTAATATTCGAAGTATTAATTTTGTTCTTCAAACTTCAAGCTCAAAGGAAGGCCAGTTGTATAGCTTATATCACCAGCATAACTGTTTTCAGCTGTGCTAGCATAATTGCACAAGGGTTTTCTAATCAGACATTAGTCTTCTAAGGCGATTAGCAAACACAATGTACCATTAGAACACTGGAGTGATAGTTGATGGAAATGGGCCTCTATACACCTATGGAGATATTTCATTAGAAACCAGACGTTTCCACCTAGAATAGTCATTTACCACATTAACAATGTATAGTGTGTATTTTTGATTAATGTTATCTTTATTGAAAAAACAGTGCTTTTCTTTGAAAAATAAAGACATTTCTAAGTGACCCCAAACTTTTGAACGGTAGTGTATATATATATATTTGTGTAAGGCTTTATTATGTGTTATATAAGCATATTTCTCATGTACATTTACGAAATAAAAATGTATACCACAAACCAATTTTCATATAGCATGAAAAATGATATCCATATCGACCCCCGCTATGTGCTCTGTAGGTACACGTAACAGATTTTATTGGACCAATTTCCATAAATGATCACAATAAAATGTTACGCAGAGGGACAAGCTAACAAATATGTCCAGACAGCAGTCTTACAGCATTTATTGAATCTGCCAATTTAGCAGTTTAACTATCACATGAAAACTGCTGCTGCTGTATAGCCGGCCTGGCTGAAGCTACAAGCCATAAAAATCGATAATGCAGATCGCCTCACCGTCAGCAGGCCACTCGAGGGGGGGACTGGAAAAGAAAATATTGAATTCCATCAAAACCACCGAACCCGACCGCATTTTCCCAAAAGCGTGGTGGTTCAAGTGGAATGCAGAAGGAGAGCCAGCCCAGCTGACACAGCGACACAGTGATCGATGTCACAAGAAACAGACTCTCTAAGAGCCACACACACAAACACACATGTTTCCAAGCCCAGGCGTGCTCCAACCCAACAGACACACACAAACATGCAGTGCAGCGCCGCCCCGCAGCCGCGACGGGAGGATCAGAGGGTCGGCGTGCCGTCGCCGCCGAGTGTCAAAAAAGTGAGAAAAGAAAACAACTGCATCCAGCCGAAAAAAAGTGGGAATTTAAAGCGAGATGGGGGAGACGGAACATGACAAAATACACAAAATATAAATCACGTGCAGCGAAAGCTATTCGGAAAAGGTGAGAGACGACTCCAACAAGGCTCCTGATAATGTGCTTATTGTTGCGCTGCAGCTGAAGGCAAACGGAAAGCGGCGAGGACAAAAATGTGAGCGAAGAAATTAAAAATAGAGCAGTAATACGAGGCAAACACCTCCAGATGTAGTCAGGTGAACCTCGATGCAGGGCGGGGGGGCATGACGCCGCAAGATGCAAAATCCCTCTTGGAATTCCAATGACTGAAACTTTGTCAAAGTGTCTCTCCCACACAAATCCTCTTACCCAATCTACGCTAACAAACTTCCAAAATAACCACTTCTGCTATTCTCTCTTTCTCTAAAGAATGCTCTCACTCCTCTGCTTTCTGTCATCCATCCATCCATCCATCCATCCATGTCTTCCTTCTTAGTTCTCAGCTCTCACGAGCTTTCAATCCAACCATCCTGTCTCTCTCCCCCCCCCCCCCCACACACCCTTCCCCTTTTTGCCTCCCATTGCCCCCTCGCAAACCGCCTCTGCACCTCCCTCAACTCCTCTCAGCCTCTTTCCTCCCTGTCAGGGGTCATTAGTTCAGCCTGGCTGGTGGTTCCGGGAGCAAAAGCCCCTCTAACCCCACCTCGCTCCAGGGAGGAGGCTGGAACACCTTTTTAAAAAAGCAAAAACCTCCTCGGCTGGCCAACAACACACACTGGTGCTTCACACAGGGGGGGGTTGGGGGGGGGGCTTCTCCGTCTCCGACTCTGCCTTCTACCTTCAAGCACAAGCCAGCATGGGACTGAATGGAAACTTGACTAGTTATTAATTTCCAGTAACAAGACACCATACAATCTGTTTGCAAGGTAATTATTAGACCATGTAAACACATCAGCATACAGTACTTGTCGCCATTCCCAGACACACACCGTAAGCCATTGTGAGAAGTCCAGCAGGGTTCTGCGGTGCAGTCAACCATCCCCATGTGTTGGTTTTCTCAGCTCACGCAATCAATACTGCAACAACTGACCGAAATCTGGATTCGAAAGACTTTTTCTTTTTTTAGAACATAACGAGTCCAGTGGTTACCGTTGAACCCCAGAGCCGTCATCATCATCATAACCAACATCGCCATCATGAACTTGCAGAGGAAAATGTACATTAAAACAAGGAAAACAAGTATCCCCAAGACACAAACATGGCCTTACATTGTGTCTGTGTGTGTGTGTGTGTGTGTTTATGGTCCTTAGTGTGCTGGGAGGTTGTGCCGCGTCGTAGTGGAAACTCTACCGGCAGCATAATGACATGACCTATTGATCCAGAGAGGATTGCAGGTTGTTACTGACCTCTGGAGAGACATGGCACAGGGTGGAGGAAGGGGTGGGGGAGTCTGCAGCATGTGTGTGTGTGAGTCACCAACTGCAAAGGTAAGCGCACAAGATGGGTGACGGAGGGAGACGATTATTTCCAGGCACATGGTGGCACAGACTGTAACGTCACAGACACACACACACACACATGTCGTTGGTGCGGGAGTTCTTCAGTGTGGGTGATATAAGAGTAACTGAAACTGGGCACTTCGCAGTTGATGGAAATCCGGCTCCGGATGAATTAAGTTTAACAATATTTAATGGCAAGAAGTGTAAACAAACAATTAAGGCTCAGGATCGTGGGTTTCGTGGCTCCTCAGGAACCAGCTTGAAGCACCCGGGTCCAGACGAAAGAGAACGATATTTCCCCAGTTCAGAGTTTGTCACAGTTTCAGCTCCACACCCTCCTCACTCCCCGTCGTCAGTTTAACTCTCTTCACCTGTTCACACACCTGTTGTCACAGTTCAGCTCCTCACTCTGTGGTTCAGTCACTCCCACCTCGTCAGTCTGACTTCCTTCACCTGTTCACACACCTGTCTTTGATCACTAATCAAATCCCTATATAGTCTCCTGCCTCACACACACACACCTTGCCAGATTGTTCTTCCTTTTCTATGCCAGACTCTCCAGCACTTGTTTCTAGACGGATTTCCTGTTGCCGACCCTGCCTGTCCCTGGTTAACCCGCTAGTCCAACTCCCCGAGAACCTACCAGCCCTCTGCCTGCCGTTTCCAGAGTGTGGAATATAAGTTCGAAGGATCCCTGGAGTCGAGGGTGCATTTGGGTCTACACACTAGTCGTTACAGTATTAGTCGCAAAATCAGCCAATCACTCACTCTCAAAAGGTTTAGTTCATCCTCTAACACCTTCCTGTTGGATAAAAGTCCCACTATCAAAATGGAGGGGTCGAATGTCATGAACCCCGGGTCAAAACGTCACTTCCGGTCAAGTCGCTAGACAAGTATTTTCACAATAAAAGTCCCGTCTGTTATTGTCCGCATTAAAGTCACTTCACCGGCTTCAAACCGCGTCAACAGTTCTGAAATACTAAACTCACATTCACTCTCATGCAACACACATTAATTCTTGCCATTTACAAACAGTACCCCTTTGCTTCATAATACATTAATAACAATATCAATATTCTCCCTAATATTTCCCATGATAATATCTTTCTATATGTATTAATTTAAAGCTCAAGACTACAGAATAAAAATAAACTATTTGTCAGACACTTACACTTAGGGGGACCCAATTACGACCACTCCGGGAGACAGAGATAAAGTATGTGCCTTTTATTTTTCGGTTCTGCAGTGAACAAAATAAAGCGCTCACGTAGTGAGGGATCAAACTTTTCAAGAGCACAACCTAACAGTGAAGACCTGATCAAAAGACCAGACGAACTGACAAGGAACACTGGGAGACAGGGAATTTAAGCACATGGTAACAAGACACAGGTGGGACCAATCAGGGCGGGCTGACACTGATGAGCATAGGAGACAGGTGTGATGACAGGTGAAAACAATCAGGAAGCCTGGAATGAGAGAAAGCGAACATAAATGACATGAACCTCTCTAGCATATCTGTCGGTGCACAACAGTACCCCCCCCTCTAGGGCCAACTCCTGCTGGCCCAGGCTGATTGTAAAGTCGTGGATACGAGTCTTGTCAACGATAAATGAAGCAGCTATCCAGCTTCTAGCCTCAGGACCGTAACCCTTCCAGTCTACCAGGAATTGCTTGCCCTCCCTATTACGGACCTCCAGTAGCTTACGGACCTTGTAAACGTCACCCCTTCAAAGACCTGTGGCGGTGGAGGGGGCGGGACCAAGTGTGCTCTCACACACCGGCTTGATGCTACTAACGTGAAACGTTGGGTGCACTCTCAAGGTCCTGGGAGTTGCAAGCGTGCCGGCCGGGTTGATGACTCTGGACACTGGAAACGGACCCACAAATCTCGGAGCCAGTTTCTTTGAGGCGACATGGAGTGGTAAGTCTTTGGTAGAGAGCCAAACCTTTTGGCCTGGACTGTAGGAGGAGCGACCCTGCGATGAACGTCCGCAACAGCCTTCATCCGAGCTGAACTGGAGAAGAGACTGGCGAGCACCAGCCCAAACTCTGCGACAACGTCTGATCATGGCATGTGCCGATGGAACCATCACCTCTTCCTCGTTGTTAGGGAAAAGTGGAGGCTGGAAACCATTGACACAATGGAATGGAGAGAGACCTGTGGCCGCCGTGGGAAGGGTATTGTGGGCAACCTCGACCCATGTGAGGTGGTCACTCCAGGTGGTCTGGTTCGGGAGACGAGACAACGTAGCGTAGTCTCTAGTTCTTGGTTCAGACGCTCCGACTGTCCATTTGACTGAGGGTGATATCCTGATGACAGGCTGACGGTGGCACCTATGAGTCGACAAAACTCTTTCCAGAAGGCGGAAATGAATTGTGGACCCCTGTCGGAAACAATGTCATTAGGGAATCCATGGATCCTGAATACGTGATTCATCATGACCTCTGCGGTGACTTTGGCAGAGGGAAGCTTGGTCAATGGGATGAAGTGAGCCATCTTTGAAAATCGATCAACCACTGTTAGAACCGTAGTCTTCTGCAGAACGTTGAGACAGTACTCCTCCAATTCCCTCATTGGAAGCATCCACCTCGACCATAAACTGGCGCTGGGGATCTGGAATGGTGAGTATGGGAGCTGATGTGAATCTATCTCTGAGAAGTTTGAAAGCAAGATCCGCCTGGGGGGTCCACTTGAAGGGAACCTTAGGAGAAGTCAGAACATGCAGAGGAGCAGCAACAGAACTGAAATTCCTAATAAACTTCCTATAGAAGTTAGCAAATCCTAGGAACTGCTGAACCTTTTTCCTGGAGTCTGGTGTGGGCCACTGGGATACTGCACTGACTTTCGCAGGATCCATTTGGATATGATTAGGTGAGACTATGTATCCTAAGAAAGACACCTCTTCTGTGTGGAACTCGCACTTCTCTGCCTTGACATATAGCTGATTATCCAGTAGTTTCTGCAAAACTTGGCGGACATGGTTAACATGAGATTTAGCGTCTGGGGAGAAAATCAGTATGTCATCCAGATACACAAACACTGAAATATTCAAGAATTCCCAAAACCTCATTCACAAAAGCTTGAAAAACAGCCGGTGCATTGCACAGTCCAAAAGGCATTACCAAGTACTCATAGTGACCATTCTGAGTGTTGAATCCAGTCTTCCACTCATCCCTTGTTTTATTCTAACCAAGTGATATGCATTTCTTAAATCCAACTTGGTGAATATCTTGGCCGTTGAAGCAGTTCAAAAGCAGATGACATGAGTGGCAGAGGATAGCGGTTCTTCACCGTAATGTCATTTAGTGGACTGTAGTCTATGCAAGGTCTCAGAGACCCGTCTTTCTTTCCCACAAAGAATCCGCTCCGGCTGGAGACGATGAAGGACGGATAATCCCTGATTTGAGTGAAGAGGAGATGTATTCATCCATTGCTGTTCTCTCAGGTCTCGAAATCGAGTAAAGTCTCCCTTGGGAATGGGGGCTAAGAGATCAATGGGACAGTCAAAATCTCGGTGAGGAGGTAGCGACAAGGCTTTAGACTTGTTAAACGCTTCTTTAAATCATGGTAACAGGAAGGTACCTTGTGTAGATCAGGATAGTCAGGGTGATCTATAATGATCCTACTAGAGTCTGTTGGTGCATTAACAGGTTGCAAAGTTTACACCTGCCCTTACAATCCTCTCCCCAGTCTATAACTTTCCCTGAAGGCCAGTCTATGTGAGGATTGTGGATCTTCAGCCAAGGAAACCCCAAAATAATCGGGTGCTGAGTCGACTCAAAAATATGAAATTGCATGCTCTCGGTATGGTCCTTCTTTATAGTAATCCGTATGGGCTCAGTGCAATGGGTAACTGTGAACAACAAGCGGCCGTCTAAGGCACTGGCACTAACAGGATGAGATAGCGGGACAGTTTTTATTTTTAGCTGTTTGACTAGGCCCCAGTCTATAAGGCTTTCGTCAGCCCCTGAGTCTATTAACACACCCTGGTCAATGGTCTGATTGTTAATACAAATGTCTACCTGAGTAACAGGTCGAGGAGGGAAGTCTGCGGAAAACTTGCTCACCAGCGCCTCCTTTTGACTGGTGAGCACGATCTTTTCCCAGGCATGAAGCGAGTTGATGACCCGGCTGGCCGCAGTAGAAACAGCAACCCTCCCGTAGACGGCGCTGCCTCTCCTCCAGAGAAAGCCTGGTTCTTCCAAGCTGCATGGGTTCACCGAGTCATTCGGAAGTGTAGTCCTCTGATGGTCCGGTAACATGAGCTCGAAATCCTCCGCTGGCGGCGCGACCCTCCGAGGCGAATTCTGGAAGCTGGGAATAACATCTCGGTTGCGTCGACGCTCCCTCTCTCTTTCCCGAAGACGGTTATCGATCCGGATGGCCACAGCGATGAGGGATTCCAGATCCCGGGGTGTCTCCAGTGGAGCCAGCTGGTCCTTTATCGGTTCGAAAGTCCTGTCATGAAGGCGCCACGAAGAGCCGGAACATTCCATCCGCTGTCCGCTGCTGCTGTACGAAACTCGATGGCATAATCAACCACCTGACGGTTGAGCTGACGTATTTGAAACAGTCTTCTGCTGGCCTCCGTAGCAGGCGATGAGTGGTCAAAAATGCGCCTCATAGTCTCTATGAAATCGGCCAATGAGTAACATAGTTCGGTGTCTCTAGACCATTCTGCAGTAGCCCAGGCTGCAGCTCTTCCCGTTAAATGAGACACAATAAACGCCACTTTACCATGCTCAGATAAAAAAGCTGCTGGGTTGTGTTGAAAATGCAGATCACACTGTACCAGAAAGGCTCTGCAATTGAAGAGTCTCCGGAAAATCTCTCCGGAAGAGCCAGCAACGGGAGGAAACAGCCTGACCTGGGTCGTCAGCTGGAGTATTGACAGGCAAATTCTCAGCTGTGGATGACGTCACCAGAGGAGCAGTCTGTTGATGAGTGAAAAAATTATTCATTTGGGCAACCAGTTGTTGCATCTGTGTAGATAATTCTTCCTGAACCCCGCCTGGCGTCCTCTCAGCTCTTGTATTTCCGGCTGACTTTGTCCAGTTTTTCCTCGTGATGAAAAATCGTCACGCCCTGTACCGACAGAGCGGCGTGAAGCGTTCTTGGGTCGGCTGGGTCCATAATGTGGTCAGTTCGTTCTGTTACGAGCTCAGACACTTAGGAAGTAGGACCCAATTGCACGACCCGGGAGACAGAGATAAAGTATTTGTAAGTACTTTATTTTTCGGTTCTGCAGTGAACAAAATGAAAGCGCTCACGTAGTGAGGGATCAAAAACTTTTCAAGAGCACAACATAACCCGACCTGATCATGGCAAAAGACCAGACGAACTGACAAGGAACACTGGGAGACAGGGGAATTTAAGCACATGGTAACAAGACACAGGTGGGACCAATCAGGGGCGGGGCTGACACTGATGAGCATAGGAGACAGGTGTGATGACAGGTGAAAACAATCAGGAAGCCTGGAATGAGAGAAAGCGAACATAAATGACATGAACCTCTCTAGCATATCTGTCGGTGCACAACACTATTACAACCTAACAGTGAAGACATGAAGCTTTTGTCAGAACTGAAATAAGCAGCAGAGGAACAATGAACTTAGTCAAACTCTTCTATTGTAATTCATTCCCGTAAGTGCCGCTCAGAGTGGTGGCGTCAACCGGCCCACCTGCTGACAGCGGAGCCAACAGCTGACATCACCGGCGGCAGCGTTGACTCGCATTACGATGCAGTCAAGCCCAGTTCAGTGAACACATTGTTGATCTAGGGAGCTTATGAAACTTCTAATAATGAATTTCCTAATTACTTGAATGATTTTTATCCACTGTAGATGGTGATTGCAAAGTAAAAGGATAACATTTAGATCTGTTTTGACAGTTTACACCAACTTCGGGACGGTTGGAATCGTTTTTACTTTTTCATTTTGCTTTATCATTTTAATCATTTTATTGTTTTGTGGTAAAAAAAACGTCTGGACCTAAGTTTTTGAAGAACACTAAATGTGTCAAAAATGATTAGGACCCATCCAAATAATGTAGAGTGTACTCACCACCTCATCACTACTGCCCGTCCTTATTGACAATAAATTCAATAACTAACAATTAAGTCTCTGATGGTGATTGTGTGACACAAATTAACCAAATCTCTACTCTATTTGTGTGGGAGTATATAATTCAGGCTGCTGTGGTGCTTGTTGACTGGTCTCGGAGGAGGAGGAGGAGGAGGAGGAGTCTGATCAATAAGTGTGTTGTCTCAGCTAATTGAAGCCGACGCTCATAACTGGAAGGGCTAAGGGTAACATGCCCGCTGATACTGTTATTGATGATACACCCATTAGGAGATGTAGACAAAGCCATCGGTACGGATCGTATTCATTGAACATGAGCGTATGTTATGTGTTTGGATCCGGTTACCGGTTGCTAAAAGGAGAAGGCTAAAGATGGGGTCCGGACGGAAAGGAGGAACAGTGAGTGAAGATGTATTCAGGCGAGGAGAGACATAAAAGGGAAGATAAAAGAGATGCACATGGCGGTGAAGCGATGGAGGGAGTGATAAAGGGGCAGAGACGGAAGATAAACAGATGCGTCTGTGGAGAGTTAGGCTAAGCCGGCGGCCGGCACACAGTGTTATGATAGAGGACAAAATAACACCTCCTGTCCCCTGCATTGTGTGTGTGTGTGGGGTGTGTGTGTGTGTGTGTGTGTACTACTCTTTGGCCATCCATCTTTTTCTGTGTCTCTTCCCCTTCTCCCTCTCCTCTCTCTGACTCCACCCCTTCTTGCTCACAGAGCTTTGCTTCCACTTACATCTTATTACATCTTATACTGTAATGGCCTTTTTTTTTATTGCCTCGACCTTAACAGGCAAACTGCAGCGGTGCATTATTGATCAAAATAGAAAAGTTAATGTCGATAGGGGAAGAGCTCAAAATGATGATGATGAAACAAAATGAGTCGGGGAAGGTTTTCTGTGTGGCGATGAGAGCTCCGCAGGACTTAACCCCGAGTAATCCGCGCCGTTTTAAGGTCTTACACATCTCAGGGATTTCACCTTGCCCACTTACAGTTTGATCTCGGCATGCGAGGCGTAATCCCCAGACTGAAGGAAGGAAGGCTGCCGTTGGCACAACATGTTTTTACCACTCGGTGATGTGTGTGCGCTGACGGGGCCCGTCTTATCGTGACTCCGGAGCTATCTTTGGACTACTCGGCCGTATTCTAGTGGTTTATCTTCAGTCTTAAACTGTGGGCCAGGAAGCGCGTACAAATGTGGTGTCAGCGTTTCAACACAGAAAATCTTGCTCGGGTATATTTTGAACAACGGAAACGCAATGTAGGCCAGCAAAGTAAAACAATACAATGGGGACTTAAAATAGGTACGGGACATGTTCTTTCAGATATGAGACGATGACTGATTACATAACGGATGCCTCTTACGTGGGCTACTGTTAAGCAATAATGTGGGATTTTGCTATTACACATTTTTAAGGGTGGGTTTAGAAACAAACTGTGAACAACTACCAGACACATTTTTCCACAGCCCAAGGTGACATCATCAAATGTCAGATGTGGCCTGACCACTGGGCTGAACGACAAACAAATTCAAATTACATCAAGGAACATTGTACCGTTTAAACGAGGAATTACCAAATGTTTGCCCAACAGTCTCATTGGTCTTTCCGTCTGTGACAGAAAACCATTTCACATTTTCTATTGAGTGCATTATGTGATAGCTGTTACCTTAGAGAATGCCATTGTCAAACTGCCCCTTCTCGATTTAGCTTTCAATTTTAACCGTCTCTGTTATCTCGCACCTCTCTCCTCTCATTACCTCCCCTTCCCCGTTCCATCCCTTTCCTTCAAGAGGCTTTCCTCCTTTTCTTTAAACAGTTCCACAAACATCTTGACCTCCTTCCTGGTCTTTATTCCACTTTCCAACACCTGTTTTCCTTTTACTGATATCTCTTACACCCCTTCCCCACCCCCCCCTCTCTCTCGCTCTCTCTCTCTCTTTCAATTTCTCTCCTAGCAGCATCTCTCTCCTCCACCAACACTTCCATCCTCCCATCACTCATCTCCCCGAGAGCACAGCCACTGATGCCTGCCGCCACGCTGAGGAAAATAAACACATTTTCTGTCATATTGCCATGTCAGTGAAATTTAGGGGCTGTGTGGGGGTTTGTGTGTGTGTGTGCGAGTATGTGTGCATTTTCGCTTCAAGGGTACTTTCATCATCAAATTCCATTTCCTTTGTAGACAAACACTTCAGCCGGCAGTCTGGCAGACAAGAGGGAATGAGAGAGCAAATGAGTATGTGTGTGTGTGTGTTTTTGCGTGTGTGTGTGTGTGTGTGTGTGTGTGTGTGTGTGCTACTCAAGGCAGGCATTTGGATGCATTGGTCTTGCTTTCCTTTTAGTTTTATTTGTTTGCTTACCCATCCTACAGAGAGGAGAACGGTATTGAAGACAAAATACGTATTGGATTTTACCCATTTTATTTAAAATGGATGTGAAGAGGTTTTACACGAGTGGGACACACACGCACACACAGGCTGAAAGCTTAGTGCACTTATTGAAAACAGTTACAGTATAATGTGACAATATAGTGGATCAATTCTTGCAATCAGACACATACTATGACTAGACTACACAACAGCCATACTGCAGTCTGACAGAACCACAGGGCTTCCCCAAACACACCCACACACACACACACAACATATTTATCCCACTAGTACAGGACGGAAATCTCCTCATCGCGAGCTTCTTCCGGCACCACAGAGTGTGATTGTCCCTTCTGCACCTCCTATGGCTTTTGTGTGTGTGTGTGTGTGTCCTTCAAGGCACAACCCTGTGGTGAATGACCAATAACTGACCAGTCACTGAGCTGTATCTCCCGTTGGCACGCTGCCCTCATCGTGTGCCACAGGATGCTGGTACAGGGGAACGCCACAGAGAGGAGACAGTTGGCCGGGTGACGCTCGGACGGACGGACGGAAATCTAAATCTGTTCACAAAATGTTACTAAGCCGACTAATTCAGTGATAAAAATAAAAAAAAGACTTGTTAGGCCGTGAAGCAAGGGATGAGTCGAAAAAGTATCCGCATGCTTCGTGTAGCACAATCATCCACATGCAGAGGAGGGCCCGTCTCAGGATCTACAGCTGGA
The DNA here is from genome assembly GCF_029220125.1 of Pseudoliparis swirei. NCBI lineage: Eukaryota > Metazoa > Chordata > Actinopteri > Perciformes > Liparidae > Pseudoliparis > Pseudoliparis swirei. The sequence continues at coordinate 12,733,313 of NC_079397.1, read as the reverse complement.
TCACGCAGAGGAGCCCTGCAGAGTTCTACAACCGAGCACCTGGGAATCCCCAGAGATAATCTTAATCACCTGGTGGAGAGGGGAGCCTGGGCGCTGGCGGGCTCCCTCAAGACGAGCGGCATAAAGAACCAGGAGAGTTAATGAGATTGTAAATGGGAGAAGATGCAAGTCAGAGCTGAGGGGCCGCTTGCGGGGAATGAGATGAGGAGGGATAAGGGAGGACAGAGCAGGGAGTCTGGACCAGCTGTTTCCATCTCAATGAGGAACCTGAGTAATGCGTTATTGCTTCAAGTTATGGCTCCCGGAAGTCAATAGGCATGGATCATTCTAGAACGCCGTAAAGGTCAATGTATGTCGCCACATGTTCCTTCCACCTCCAATCCCACTCGCCACGGTCAATTCAAGTTGATTCCGTTTTTTATCATTCCAAGTGAAAAACATAGATTTGAATGTGCAATATTTGCCAATATGCTAACACTGGAAGAAAAGGAGCAGGAAATAAAACGACAAGTAATCGCACACATTGGCACTGAGAAGACGAACATATTCTTTTGGGCAAAATCATGTGGAGTGAGAAAACAAAACAATGTTCTTTATGAGTCCATAGAGAGATCAGAGACAAATGATGCTGGCAACGCTGAGTTGTTATACTGGGTGTGTAAGCCAATAACAAAGCTTCCTAATTGTAGATTGGATAAAATACAATTATATAAAACCCCCCAAAAAACAAATAAAGCTGTTCACAGGGATGGCAAATGGGAGGGGATTGTAAACAATTGGCACTGACGTGTTGGCACCAGAGAGCCAGCAGACAGTTGGCAGAGGTGTTCCTGTGCCTGAATAAACTCATCCAAAAGCATATTGCATAAAGCTAAAATAATATACAGTCGGAAACATGAAAACGTTTCACGACTGGCACTGGAAACTTTGTGAAGTGGTTCGTCTACAAGCGTTCAAGCACTTCTAATAGATTTAATTTTTCAGGAAAAAAATTCAATGACATGTGAAATAGATTCATTCCCGCATCTCGGGGTATATCAAAGAAATTGCAGGCATACGGTTCACTATGTCGTCTGCGGGCGTCTAATAAAAGTGTTTAATTACACAAATAAAGTGAGGAAATGCTTTAGAGGTAAGGCGCTGAAATAAATGGCTCGTGTCACTCACATTGAGCTGCTATTGCATCAGCGGCCTGTAATTATGTTTCATTGGATCGAGCTTAATATAATAAAGGAAGAAAATAAAGTTATATTCGCCTTTCCTTGTGAAGGGTTATTATTATATATGAAGGCCATGAAAAGAAGATGGTTGGACAGTTGCATCTTACTTCTCTCGACTCAAAATAATTGTTCGATTTGTTTAAAAGTGAAATAACTTTGTATTAAAAACAGAGATCTTTATACAATAGATCAAATAGTCTGGGTATTTTCCATTGTCTTGAAACTGCATTCATACTTGATGCTGGGTAATGAAATATGAAAGTGAAAGGACTTTGTTCTCAAAAGATGGAATGGAGAGAGAAGAGCAAAGAAGTGCTTCACCTTTATTTAACCAGAGCGTTTTATCTAGAAACCTGCTGTTGTTTTGGGAAATTGAGTTTTTGCTTTTGAGCCGGCTCCTCTGTGGATTCCTGTGCTTTGCTCAACAGCACTGCAACAGCATCGGTTTAATGGGAATCAAACGTCTCTCATGAGGGAAAGGTTGGAAAGTTAGTCTACAATTGGGAACGATGTTAGGGTACAAACATCAAGAGTATCTGGGGCCTGGATCACAAAACCCAGTACGACCTGGTTCTTAACCTTCGGTGGATTTGATTAATCTCATTTACAAAGCTCCATTTCCCATTTAAACTGTGTTTTAAACACAGTGACGGGAACGGCTCCTAAACGTGTCAGAGAGGGAACATATCATCGAGTACTTTCAGTTGGCTCAATGCAACAGCAAGACACGCAGGACAAAGAGGCTTTGACTTGCTCCGGGAAAAAAAGAACTGTTGCACTTTTGCTTTAACTTTGATGTTTTTACCATTCCCTCGATATGGGGAATTCATTATGGGATCTGGAGAAAGTTTACCAAAAAATGGCACTGAAATTTTTTTCAATTCGGTTTATTTTGTATAGCCCAATACCACAAATTACAAATTTGCCTCAGTGGGCTTTACAATCTGTACACGTACGAGTCCGACATCCCTGACATTTGACCTCACATCGGATCAGGAAAAACTCCCAAGAAATAGAAAAAAACCTTTCAGAGAAAAAAAAAAAGGAAGAAACCTTTCAAGAGAGCAAGAGAGGAGGATCCCTCTCCAGGATGAACAGAAGCAATCTATGTCATGTGGACAGAAGGAATCATTACAGAGTTACAACACATTCAATGGTGTGACAGATTGTATGAATAGTTGATAGTCGGCATGGACCACGACTCAGACCTCCACGATCCATCAGGCAGATGGAGGCAGAGAGGAGAAAATGACTCATTGGATGCATTAAAGTATCCCTGAATTATTATCCGTGATCACAATTTCTTTCCTGCAAAGGCCTGAACACAGAATAGCAGAGCAAGAACACACTCAAGTATCAAGTATCCACTCGGCACACACAGACCCAGGTGCTGCCGTTGACTGTGCTCTCAGTTTGAGTTTGCATCATTAAACTGACAAAAGTGAGTGCCCAGCTTAGAAGCCACAGAGCAAAGGAAACTCCCGCTGCTCTGATCCAGAAACACAGTTCCTTGTGTCCTCAAAACATCTTCACATTCCATCCTTTGTCCTCAAAGGATCTTGATTATCGCTGAGATTTGCTTTTAAGTGTGAATTAACATATAATAGTATTGCCAGCATATCTGTGTGTTGTGTTTGTGCAGCTGTGACTCTCCACATCCTGTATGGGAATATTAGACTCTCTGTACAGCCACAAAAATGTGTGGGAAAATGTGTTTCTAGAAACCTTGTGTTGTGCTTCACTTTCTCTCTCTCACACACACACACAGGGAGATCATTGTATTGATTAAAGCTCATTTAGGAGGTGGAGATCATGTATCGCATCCCCCGAGCACACAGGAAAGAAACAGACAGGAGAAAGTAATCAAGGCCTCAGAGAACAACGCCTCAGTGTGTGTGTGTGTGTGTGTGTGCGTGTGCGTGAGTGCGCGCCTATGTAACTGAGAAAAACCGAGGCCTCAGCATGGATTAAAGTTGTGGACCACATCCTGCATTCTAATCCTGGAGACCCCAGGGAAACACATGCATACACACACACACACACACACATACACACACACACACACACACACACGTCCAACCGCCTGCATCCCGAAGCAGGGTCCCTGAGCTCTGTGATGGAGATAACCGGGGTTAATGTCTTCTTGTGAGGATATAGATCATGTGGGTAATAATAGAAACATATGGATTGTTATGATAATCGGGTGTGTGCAGGATGTGTGTCGTTTGCGAGCGATGCCGAAGCTCTGGCATTTAGACTCTCGCATGGTCGACAGATGTAATTCGCTGATTGAAATCGAGCATTTAACATCTCAAACTCAAAAAGTCATGAGACTTTGAGCAACGTGTCTGCTCCTGAATGTGCTAAAGCAAGCCGTTTCACACGGACACAGATGCATGTACACACACATACACACACTCAAACACAACATTGAGCCCCACAGTCTGTTTCCGTCTCCCAGGGAGAATAACTGAGAGAAACAAGAAAATGTGTTTCTTTTTACTGAGAAAACAATCTGTCCTAATCTGCAGAGAGATGCTTCTCGACACTCGATTCATTCATTCCCATCCCTTGTTCCCATCAGCAGAGCTCACCAGCTGCCACTCTTTCGCACCCCGACACACACACACACACACACACCCCCACACACACACTTCCGGATACTCGGACAGAGATGCTCTTGTATCTGTCTCTCCACGCCCCTGGGGGTAGGTGCATGTGAATGCTTTTCCTGTGTCGCCAAACGGGAAAGAGGAAGTTCCCTCCAGCAGCTTTTATATCATGTCTTCAGACGAGGGGGGGGGAATCTCTACCAGTTGGTTTCACTGAAGAACAAAGCTAATGCTAACAAGCCATTGTAAAGATGCATAACAACATGAAATGTCTTCTCTCAATGGAAGACATTTCAAAATGGAACAAAGATCGACTTCTAGTGCGTTCCCGCAAGAGAAGACATGCATCCCACTGGGACGCAGTCAGGCTACATTCTACTTCCATTGGGGATTTTTTTTGTATCTGATTGTCTCCGTTATCTTAATGCCATAGTGTATTCTGGTTGTGTCACACTGCAATGAGGGCAGCAGGGTGGCCTGGAGCAACTTACTAACAACTTCAACCCTCCTGTTCTGTTTTCAAGTGGAGTAAAGATCTGTATTTTGTATTCATTGTTTTAAAGTTTGGCATCACATTAATACAAGACAATAAAGGTGCACTAGGTGTCTGTGTTTATGATTGTCGACCAACATACAGGATAATGTCATGAAGCAGTTGTAAAAATACAGTATATCCCACACTTCCTCTCCCATACTCTCACCAGATGGTCTTTGGATTCAAGCTGTTGCTCATTACCGGAAAGGGATTTCATTTGAAAAGTTCATTCACAAATTTGATTGAAGAACACTTCCTATTTGGGCTGTTAAATGAGCCACCGTGGTCAGTCAGCGTTGTACAAAGTGATGGAATTCTAATGATTATTTCCGAGCCTCCTTGCACACGTCCTTTCCCGTCATCAGCAGAAAGTGACAAGATGCAGACAAACACGAGGAGTCGCCTATCTTTCTCACTCGAGCAGAAATCAATGCGTAGGAACAGGGACACACACACACACACACACACCTGCACACTGGGCGCGCTACCGTCTCACCGTCGATGTCCAAAATCCCAGATATCTGTCTCCCGACACACAACCGGGCGCAGCATCACCATCACCATCTCCCTCTGGCCAGTCGCTATCGATTTCCAAGCACTTCCTATCTCAGATGACCAGACAATCAATGAGCTATGTTCAATTAGCCGAGCCCCAACACTCGGCAGCTCGGCTCCAGGATGGGTTTGTAGGTGTGTGTGTGTGTGAGTGTGCGTGAGTGGCACAGTGATGGGATTTGTGTTTCTCTGTGTGTGTGTTACCAGATAGGTGCTCTTAGGACACAGCTCCAGCCCCATATCTGATGTAGGACCAAGCTTATTGAGTGTCCTCTGCACATGCACACACACACACACTCACACACACAGAGACACACTTCTCTTTGTATACATATACACTCCATCTGAAGTCTCTAGAGTTCATTCAGAGATAGACATATAGACATACCCACACACAGTAAATCCAGCACACACAAACACAGATGTCCATACACACTGGATAATATGTTTCACACAGGCGCATCGAGAGAGACGGAGCAGCTAATCAACAGATCCATAATAATCTACCTGGAAGTGCTGTGCACACCAATTATTTTGTGGAATACACTGATGGAGAGGGTTCCCATACTGCCAAAATACCTTTCACGCATACTTTGTTTTGCCAGAACGATTTGCAGGCGTGGATAAAGATTCAACTCCTGACTTAACCCTCCTGTTACCTTTCGGGTCAATTTGACCCCATTCAATGTTTAATGTCGGTGTTCTTTGGGGTCAATTTGACCCCAGGCTGTCAAACATATAAGAAATATCAACTTTGTTATATATTTAAAGGGCTATTTAGGTAGTTAACAAACAAACAAAGTACCTCACACTTAAACTTGGGAAACAATATTAATTCTAATAATTTTCTGGAGGTTTTAATTGCTGGGGTCAAATTGACCCCGAGGGTAAAATATGTTACTAAATGTAAAGGTAACAGGAGGGTTAAAGCTGTCAAAAAAAAAAAATTTCAATAAAGCTGAGAGCTTTTTCCTAAACGTGCGTTCATCACCAGCTCTGTTGAGCTCTCGACCTTTTCAAAATCATGTAAAAGTGACAAACAGCCGTTGTTATTCCGTTAGATTGGGAATGAACAGCCACTCGTTCTGCAGAGATCAATTGAGAGCCGAGTTGGCGTGGCAACGAACGGCTAAAGAGCGAAGACGGCATGCGCAGCCATTGGCAAGGATAGTTGACGCTAGACTTTGCTGCATCGGCACTGCCGGACATCAAAAGGAGAGAAGAGGAAGGGGAAGCCAGAGCTGCATCATCATCATTTAATCGAAACATCTTTTTGCATCAACCATCGAAGCCAAACACTATTTTGGTCAGTTCTGATGTTCTTACTCACTTTTGTGTGCAAATCCACAAAATGCTTGAAAGTAGCAGACAGTGAAAAGATGGCTGCAGATGTAAAAGTCTGGATCAGTGTGAGCCGGGGCACTGCTGAAAATGCTTATTCAGTCCTCCATGAAGACAGCTTATGTCAAATGGAACTTGTATCAAAGAGGAAAAGAAAATGTCCCGAGCCATCAGAACCAGGTTCAGGTATGGCACTTTGCAGCGATTTCACATCAGGATGAAACCCCTGGTAGAAAAGGACATGCACTTATGTGGAGGGGAGCAGACAAGAGAGGCGGGGCAACCGGATAACCATGTGCTCCATTTGGAGTTGAATTTGCCTTATTGTAAAATATGGTTCTGGAAGAGTGAGCCCATGACAGTCTGTAATTCCATGAGTGTGTTCTTCATAGAAAAGAGATCATTCTAACACGCCTTCCCGAACCTCACAGGATCTGGGACGTTGTTAGCGCCATGCAGAGACTCAGTATCTCTCAAAAAGAAAAGCACTATGTTTCACCAAGATGCAACCCATATATATATATATGTTCAAAACTAAGTTATAGATACCCTGTGAATAGAACTCTTTGAAATTATGTTGTACTAGAGATCTGTTTGTTGGACCGCTTTTTTTTTTAAGAAAAGAGATCATTCTGATGGCAAAATCAAAACCAAAAGACCAAAGTTCCAACTGTGCTAAAGTTTATAAAAACATGTTTTAGGAGGAGTTGACATTTGTATCAGATGAAGATTTTTTTTTTTAAGCAAAGACGACGGTAACATTATTTTCCAAATCCCAAAAAAGACATGAAATTGAGAGAAGACAATTTTGAGTTTCCAGGGTATAAACATATGACGACTTTATTAACGGGGTCACTTCCACCCACAATACCGTGGCAAATAGCCAAAAGCAATATGTAATTTAGGTTATCAGGTGTGTTTCACTGTTGTTTTGTTATGACTTACTCAGTTTGATAAACTGTGACAATGCAGTCCAGCATACAGCAACTGTGATTATAGCACATGCTTGGCGATGATGTTCCTGGATCCAGTCTGTGATTGAATCCCAATGTGAGGCTTTTCTCAGAATCGCAAACCAATCATGTTTCCTGTGAGGACAAGTCAGTATCAATTCCAGGTGTCGGATGCTGCCGGTTTACGACAATCCAGCCGAACCAGAAAGAAAAGCGAAGAGTTGGGACACGAAGGCAATCCAAGTGGAAATAAAGAAGTACTGTCACTTCTCTACAGTCAGCAACTGACTAAAAAAAAAAAGTTGGTAAAGTAAAACAAGGACATTATATTGAACTGTCGAGTATTCGAAAATTCGATTGGCGACGACAGATGGATGAATGTCCTCCACCAACCGGTTTGGAGAAAACCCAGAGAAAGAAAGAGTGTCATCAGGAAATCAGAAAAGCCAGATTAATGTATTGGAAAAATTGACAGCCCAAAAGGCACAGATCAGATGGTGTCTGCAGACAGAAAAACATCGGAAGATAAAACGAGCCGGGAGATAGAACATATATCTAAAGAAGAGAGGGTGTGGGCGGACACGGAGAAATTGATGGACGGGAGGAATTCCCATTAAGACAGACGACATTAGTCAAAAATAGTCCCCTGACTTCCAGGTGGAAAACACAGGCTGACGGTTGACGGATCCCTCCTTTCAAAACACACACGTTTACCGTCAGACTCTGTCCCATCCTTCACTCAAAGACACACACACACACACACACACACGGGAAGCTCTCATGCACACATACTTGGATCTCTTCAGAGGACCAAATGCACTTAGTCAGGCTTGCTTAAAACTCTCACTTTTATTCCAGGGTTGTGGATAATGACTCGGAAATAACTTATTTCCTTCGTCTACACACACTCAAAGGCGTGTAGCCAAGCCAATTAAAGGCAAGCTGTTCTGACGAGAATCAAAGACGGGAGACATTATTCATAGCTGCACAGACTTTTGTGACGATATGACTTTGATATGACGATGAACTACAACAGACTGGGGGATGTTTCAAAAGATGTGACACAGTAATGCACACACACACACACACACATGAGAGTGCAAAGATGAAAGAGATAATAAATAAATAGAGAAGATGTATTATTGAAAAGAAGGTACAGGAGTGAGCAAGGAATGGGAGAGGAGATGTGAAGAAGACATCAGGAATCCTGAATCTGGCAGCACACCTACTGCAGGAATTTATTTTGGTTTGGCAGCGCAAACTATTGTGGGAAAAACAACAACAACAACAACAAACCGTTGGCCTTCACACGCCGGTCCTCAGCGGGCGATCGCCTGCTCTAAAATATCACGATTTCTTTTGTTGCCTTGTGGAACAGCATCTCTGTCTTCCTTTCCGTCTGACCGCCTCTCTTCACCCGTCTGTGTTTGAACCGTGTTAGATAAATCGTTATCTACGGCAAGTGTTGCGGAGTGTCAGGAAACAAACAATACAAAGCCGCAGCAGGTACACACATTTGTATGCAGTGACAAGTGTGTTGTTGGCTGGTTCGCCGACCCTGCGGGCAAACCGCCACCTCCAGACGGGAAGAACGACAGAGAGAAAGAAATACTTGAAATAAAAGGGTTTTACAAATGTCAAAATATAGAAGTGAGACACTCAAATCCATAATTGTCAGGCAGGGTATCATCTTTCTTTAACAAGTTTTAAGAAGAAAAAAATATATATATGTATATATATATATATATATGAGTTTATACATATATACTGTATGTGTATACACATATATATATACATTTATATATATATATGTGTATACACATATACACATATACATAGATATGTATTTACACATACACATATATATATATATATATATACATATATATACTTTGAATGTGTTTTTTTTAAAGCCTTTCAAAAAGTGCCGAACAAAATCAAACTAAGTCATCAAGACAATGAACCTGAATTCAAGGCCAGCTCTATCTGTGAACTGATACGCACACACACACACACACACACACACACATCCAATAAGCCTACAGATCCCATTTACTGTGTTAGATAAACCTTTCCACTTTCCATTGACTGTGTGTGCGTGTGCACGAGTGTGCAGTGATTAATCGAGTATTAGTTGTAGGAGGTGGTGATACCCTTAGGCTGTACTTTCCTCTGATGAGCTCTTGACAGCTAAGGTATATTTCCCTGCATATTTCTCTCTCTCTCTCCCTCTCTCTCGCTCTCTCTCTACTGCTTTCTAGTCCAGCTCATTGCTTCTTCTTTTTCTCTTCCAAGGCTTTAATTGCACTCTCTATCTACAGCTTTCCCGAGTTCTTGTCACTCAGTTTATTGCTCTTGCCTCCACCCTCCCTCCTGCTTTTCATCTGGACCCTCTCATATAAATAAATCTCTCCCCATCCCTTCTTTTACTGCTGGTTGTCCACTTTTCAAGCCCTCTCAACTAGAGTTTATCTCCGCGTTCTCTTCTTCGTTGGTGATTCAGCGAGGGCGGAGCAGAGAGATGCCGCCCTACTTGTTGCCATCGCTACCAACATCTCAATAATGTTGGGCAAATAATTGTTATGCCTGTCAGAAGATGCAGTCACTCAAACAAAGCAAGAGTAGAAGAGCTAATTAATGAAAAATAACCGATGTGCATTAATCTAGAAAATTCAGGATGCAATACCTTGAGAATTATTAAGAAACGTTGTGTATTTGAATTGTTGATAGCTGAAACGTAATTGAATCAGATGGTGCGTCCAGTGAAGATTCACACTTCTATTCTTAGTGCTGCCTCATATCTCTCTTTAAATCGTTCTCCTCCTTCATCTTCCTCCTCCTCCTCCCCATCTAATTTCCTGGCTCTTCCTCTCTGCGGGTGAGTAGCAGTGAGAGGTCAAAACATGCACATACACTTACTCACGCAGATACGCATGCAGCGAGGAAAAATAAGTGTGTGCTTCTGCTTCCTTCCACTCTTCCCAAGCAACATCTGTAAACTTCACAGCACAGCGTCTCTAGATTAGAAGAAGAGCAATCCCCACACACACGAGCGTATGAATGTGAAAGACACCAACATTAGGCCGACAGGTGATAATAATGCACCGGGATGTACCACAGTCATGTTATCGTACAAAGATGTATAAATCCATTATCTCTTCCGATCTGATATTTCAAAAGGTCACGTTTTATGTTGATAGAAGCATAGCCTACAGCCTCGGCGCAGAATGCAGTGTGTAAAGTTCAAAGCAGGAGCACAGTCAAGTGGGACCGACTCATTGTTGGTAGTTCTGTGAGCGAAGGCCCCTCAAGAATATTGGGTTGGATCAAATTCTGGATGTATTGATCGGTATCAGTTTTTACAGTACAAGTACAAGCATTTGCGGACTTGCCCATACCGAGTACTGATATGAGTACTTAATAGTACCATTGCTATTCTAACAATTGCTTTGAAATCGTGTTTTAATTTCATCAGATGTAAAGTCAAACAAGTAAATTGACATGATTGTGGCAGCGGGGGGTGTTTAGGCTCGACTGCATGGTGGGTGGAGTGGGGGTGTGGTTCAGGGAACGGTGTCTAATTGGCCTCAGCTGGTGGCTGATTGCTAATCAGCACCAGCTGAGGCAAATATGTGTGTGTGTGTGTGCATTTGTCTCCATAAATGAGCAGTAGGGACTGAGGAGAGAGTGGAAAGCAAAAGGCACAGTCTGAACTCTTTAATAAAAGATAATGCATAATATCCTTCATGTATGCTCGTCCTTTGATGCTTGGGGGCTAAAGAGAAATGGCTTCAGATAGACCCGAGATCGGCCAATACTGCTTCCAGTGATCGGTGGTCTGCCCCAAAGATCCTAGTTGGAGCACCCTTACTGAGAAGTGGGTAAAGCTGCCCAAGTTCCCTTCTGGTAGTGTCCTTCTCGTACGCCCCAGTGGCCTTCAGGTTATCCACTCTGATGGTGTTCAGATTGAATTTAACCATATCTCCAAACACTAAACCTGCCTGAGGTTGAGGTGCCCTTCAACTCAACTTGTGTCATTACCTCTCTCTCTCTTTTTCCATTTAAATGTACTAGCCATGACAAAAGGAGGAGAAGACAATGATTCGTGCTCTGAAGGGGGGGGGGCACTCTCATTGGCCAAAACAAGAAATGAAAGACGGGTGAAGGGAGAGGGAGACAGACAAAGTAATAGCTACAGATGACGACGGTAGAGGAGAAAATGATGAGGAAAAGAAAAGTTGTTCTTCCAAAATGAATGTCACGGCTCACGCACTCTGGGTGATGTTTGCGTTCACAGCCGAACGGCCTCAGATAAATACAAACTCAGGAAGACAACCGGCCGACGTCTGTTCCACGGAGACAGACCGACAGAGGGAGGCGAGAGGGGAAGACGGACGAAAGAGAGAAATGAGGAGAAGAAGAGAGAGAAAGCGGAGGGGAAGTGAGTGGATGACACAGAGTGTGAGGAAAGCAGTTGGGAAAACAAAGACAAGCAACACAATCATGGAGAAAGCGCAGAGAGGGATGAAGATAGAAGTTGTAATAAATCAGTGTGAAGATGTTACAAACGCAGGATCACCTCAGGCAGAACCAATCCCTTCAGAACATTGAAGACATTTTGTTTCATGCTCCTAGAATACAGAGACGAGACAGCCTCTTATTGTGAACCTCTTCCATGTTCAATCATTCCCATCATCTCATATCAGACACAAGTTAAAGTGTATTGCTCAATCTAGTAACCCTTCTAAAGCGTAACTATAATGTCTAGGGCAACAATAAAGATGGAAGGAAGACACAAATCCACTCGATTGGCTGAAGGTCGGGGGCTCAATGACCGTGTTTACATGCATTCGAATAACTGGCTGAGTCGGACTGAAATCGAATGATCCGTTTCATGTAAACACCTTTGTTCGACTATGTGCGGTCCGACTACGATCCGATTAACACCCCTGGATAAGTCGATCCGATCCGGTTGATAATTCGACTATCGCGGCATGTAACGGTGAACTGGATTAGGAACTGGACTTTGCGTCTTTGCGCATGCTTGAGATCCCGCCTCCCTACTCCCCCCTCCCTCCCATGTCGTGACCCGGAAGTCGAAAGAGACGATAAGTTGTCACTGCCGGGAGCCTGGCCGGCAGAAAACAAACAAACAACGCTATGGAGAACACAAGAGCCACCACACATTTCTGGACCGAAGAGCAGACAGAATTTATGCTTAACCTTGCTCTCTGTTCGCCATCTTTCTCGAAATGTTGATGTTGTTGGAAGTTGTGAAGAGGTCAAGCGGAAATGGCTGTATCACCACGAGTTGTATTGAAAACAGCGCCACCTATCGTATCGGATATGACATGCTTTCGGCCAATGATTCGAATTACTCACTGCCATGTATATTGGGATAATAGCAGATCCCCCAAAAGATAGCATAGTCCGACTAAAGCAAGATTTGAATTATACCATCATGCAAACGCACTGAATGTCACACTCACTGACGAGTCAGTGAAGCGGGCATGTGTGTGTTCAAATCTGTACGAGACCAAAAAAACGGCAATATCGCGGGCCAATGTCAAATTCCGTGTGCGTCTGTCGTCAGGCCCGTTCCTGGTTTGGAATACAAAACCGTCGTCCAATTTATTGTTGACTAATAGAAGAAGGGTGTGTAAGTGAGCGCGTGTGTGTGTGTGCGTGCTTTGTCTGTGTGTGTGTGTGTGTTGGCCTTGGCGGTGCCAGCAAGGCATGTCGAGAGGAGAAAATGAAAAGCCGTGTGCGCCGATAGACCTTCTCCCAGACCAAAGCGGGGTGTGTTTGTGTGTGTGTGTCAGTAGACAGTGACCTTCTCTCCAGACCACTGTCACAGGCGGTTGGTTTAAGCCCTTTGGCTTCACGGTGGCCGATGGGCAACATCTACTCCTGTCTGGGAGTAAGTTTCAATGTGAGAAGTGTGCGTATGTTAGCATTGTGTTTGTGTGGTTTCACGCCAGCTCTGGCAAACCACACACACACACGTGGTTCACTTTCTTGCTCGCTCACTTCAACAAAAGTTTTCCGACTTTTTTTGTACAACAGGGAAACAAAAAGCCGCCGCTCGAGGATATAATTATTCCCGGTGCGAGGAGCGGAAATGGGTAACACGTCCGCACACCAGTGAGTGCATGAACGAGTAAGAGGAAAGTGATTGTAGCACGTGAAAGCCTTGTCAAATAGGAACTTGTCGTTGCATTTTCATGAGGCTAACTGTACTCGAGAGCAAATGATGAATTTTTCAAACGGTCTATTCCCTCCTTAACTCATCCAACAAGCCATCCATCCACTCATCCACCATGCCATCTATAAATAGTGGTCAACTGGAGAACATTGGAGCAAAGCTAGGGGCCGTGAAGCCATGTTATAAAGGTACAGCCTGTGCCAATTAATGAGCAGGAACCCATTTGTGAAAAGGCACGATAAATATCTGTGTTTCATCCTCGTCATCTAGCTATCCCGCTTCTGCCATTGGATTCATCCAGCTAACCAGATAATTAGTAAGTCCTCACAATACAGTCCACTATTTGTTGTTCGCCGTCTGCTCATTGGATCTCATGCTCAATATGCTTATTATAATATAAGAGATTTCTTGACTTTAAACAAACACTCCGTGGCTGTGAGGTTGTCTGCGCTCTGTATTCAGCTCAAGTAACGCACAACCTCTTTAGAATGCAGAAGCACCTACGCACTCTGAGTCTCTCTCTCTCTCTCTCTCTTGCAGAGCCTCCATAGGCCCAATTAAACAGCCATAATTACTGGCAGACAGGAATGAAAGGATGGACTAGGAAACAACAGCATCCTTTTTCTTTTTCTTTTTTAACTTAGGCGAGATATTTCATTACATTAATGCCCCTGAACATGACAGGAGGGGAGGGGAGACAAGAGGCAGACGCTGAGAGCAGAGGAGTAGGAAATGGAGGGCGAAGAATAGAGTGGACAAAATTAGAAATGTGTGTGAGAGAGATGGAGTGATAAAAATAAAGAGTTTTATGAGGAAAAATATATTAAATGGGTGCTTATGTTGCAGGAGAAATACATTGACTTGTAAAATGCATGCACCATTTACACACACTTAATAACACACACACACAAAAGGAAATGGTATGACTCATCTTTCAAACCTCTATAACGTATTTGTGTATAGTCATATTATGAGTTATTGGATAAACTATATGAATACAGGCATATGTTAGACAACTTAGCAGGCCAGTGATGTTGTTGGGTTGAGAGCACGTCAAGCTGTCTATCAATAACTGGCATTGCGATCAATGTGACACATTTTATGCAATTAACACGTTAACATTCCATCTCCTCTGACCTATAACAGGTCCAGGCCATCATGTCATCTTCGTCATGCCGGTATTTCTACTTGCGACTCAGTCTGATGGCTCGCCCTCTCTGGACCCATCAACATGTCAAAAGGACTTTCAATTGCTTGGAACATTCGGGAATTTAGCAGCCAGTCGGCGTACACGCAGGGCTTATTCATTTGGGTTTTCATTTCTACTTCTTATTCATTTTCTTCTTAAGAATTTGACACATCTTCTGAGCTGTCCTCGTCACAAGCCACCATTGTTTATTTTAACCTACTGTGAACAGTGTCAATCCGGAGAAAAACATATATTTCAGGTGTGGGGTGTAAGGGTGGGGGTGTATTGTTGTATTATTCCATATGTGCCGCTCTATTTCTGTGGATATGAGAGCGTATGAGTCATTGTCATGAATCACGTTTTAAATTGTAGGTATATTAATGCGCTTAATTGAACTGAAATTAACACTGAATTATACTCAAAGATATAAAACTTGACAAATGTACTTGATTTATATTCTATCTATTTATTTTTATTTTTTATGCAAACTTTCCAGCAGTGGTGAGGCTAAGATGGCAGCTAATTTAAAATTGTAAGCGCAATGAGATATGTTGGTTATGGCAACTCGCTGCACCTGGAGCTAAGCCACACATTCGCATGCACCATCAAACACGCACACACACGTACACACACACACACATGCATACTCAACACTCGCTGTCTCGAGCAAAACCTGCTAGAGCTGCAGAAACCAGGGCTCAACTTGACACATCTTCCTCTCATTTTCTCTATTTCTCATTTTCTCTCTGTTGTTCACCATGTATCTCTCGAAGTAGTGTGTGTGTTTGTGTCTCTATCTCTTTCAATATTTCACTCTCCCTCACAGTTATAGTGTGTTTAAAAAGCACTCATGCCGCTGTTCCTGGCCACAATTAATGTTTGTTTATGTATGAGCACATTTCATAAGCCTGAATTAGTATGTGTGTGTGTGTGTGTGTGTCCTGCCCAAAGAGTCATACCTCAAGGCAGTGTTATCGCCAATAGCCTTCTAAATGAATCAGTAGCCCCCCCAGGCCTCTTGACCAGACCCTAGACACACACACCAGTCATATACTTCGCAATTTTTGCAGAGGCATCATTTACTGAGTCAAACGAGCCCAACAGCACCCCATGGAGAAATACTGAGACTGGGTGAGAAATACAGAACACACGCGCTCATCGACACATACGCAAACATGTGCTTATGTAGCAGCCTTCAGCTGGCTCAAGCAAACACGTTTTACAAGCAACTTATTTGAGGAATAATAATACTATGTTTGAAGTGTGGCTCAAAGTAATCACAATTCCTAATATGCCATTTTTCATAATATGTCCCCGTTAGACCTGGTTGATGATTGAATATGATCATTTATCATCTTTCAATGGAATCATAATGGGATGAAATCATAAATCGAGATATCTCGATACACAATTACTTTGTCTGAATTAATAATAACGAGCATATACTAGCTACAATTTCTCAGAAAATCTGATGTATATATATGTATATATATACACAGAGGAAGACGAAGGGAGAGGAGCATTTAAATGAAGAGGAACAAGAAAGGGCAGTGAAGAGTCGGTGGGAGAAAATACACAGACAGTCCCCAAACACACACACACACACACGCTCTGTGTGTAGCTGTCAGTTTAGACTAAGTTCATTTAAATCTGTGCCTCTAATTATTTTTATTTAAAGTACACGGCTTTAGACTAACTTTTGAGCGCATGACTTATTCGCACCTTTTTTTTTGGTGCATTATTTGCATTGTTCTACAGTAAGTATGTTATTGATTAGATGCTGACATACTTTAACTTGAGTACGATTTTGAATGCATTTATATTTAAGATTTTGAAGCTTTTACACTTCAACTATCCATAAGTCAGACTATATTGAGGATAGGTTTGTCCACTGCGGAGAGATAATTAGATGTACGGCCTTCCAGACACGTTAAAGCTCCATTATAATTCTCCTTCAAGGTAGTGATTATGATATGAGCTCACATCAACTCACACTGTTCGTATCACCGTATGGTTGACACTGGACCAGTAGCACACACACACTAGTACGGCACTATCTTAGTGCTCTAGAAAAAGTGAAATATAGAAAATATAATATAGGAGAAAAAAATGGTGTTTTGAAGATAGATAGCTATCCCCCCACAACTACGGAATATCAAGCGTGAACCATAAAAAGTCTAGTTATGAAACGGAAAAAGAATCTCAAGCATATGAAGAAATACTTCTCCCAGTGGGTAAAAGACATTCAGCCAGCTGAGCCCAACGGGAAGTTCGGAGCATGTGTCTGCATCTTCTGAAGATAAGCTTTTATTTAGTTTTCACCCACTCAGCAGTTTTAAATAGGACACGTAAGCTGACGTTGATCTGTAGCCTGAAACCCCCCAAACCAGAATGTATTTACATTTCTATATTATTTCTGTAGCGATTTAGTTTTGTTTGTCAATTTGTGTGTCTCTTGCCATTTTCACACCCGTTTTTAAACATTTAGGCATGCCTAATTTTGCTTTCATCCTTAAAATAATGTCAAGTTGACAGCATTCACGGCAGCGTCACTGTTCTGTCATCAAAGAAAATAGGAACTCACCAAAATATACCTGCCATTGCAAGTTATGATGTAAAAATATATATTTCTCTCTCAATTATAGGCTTGCCTCTTTCTCTGCAAACTTTTCAATGGTATTTGTTTTATGTGGTTAATTTCTGACCATGTTGTAGCATCAAACCGACAGAACAGTTGGCTTAGATATGAAAGAGCCCATATGTGGAAAGATAGCACTGGACATTTAACCATGACTAAATTGGGCTTATGGCTTTCTCAAGTTCCTAAAAGTTTGAGTTCCTCCAGACCTGAGCTGCATTTTTTTTTTTTTAAAGAAAAAAAGACTACAGCCCATTTTGTCAGAATCCAGGCAGTATAGGCCTTTTAGCATCGTGGACGTTGCATTTTGAGATTGTTCGCGTTACAAACTCTCGCACCAAGGTCGGGACATTTTGGAAAAGGTGCGGGTAGGTTCAATTTATAGCATTAACTTCTCTCTCCATCTGCTGTGATATTGACACAAAAAAATCAATGAGAAACTTGTTGCCAAGTGCATGCCAGGACATTTTGGTTTCAAAAGGTTGCACACTACTCTCGAAAATCATCTCCTCGCCACAACAAAACAGCATCAGTGTGAATGTGACTGTGCAGTGTGTGTCTCCCTGTCCGAGCCAGCATGTGTGTGTGTGTGTGTGTGTGTGTACTCATTTTTCCATGTATAGAGCTTGGCAGGTGTCCAGCTCCAGTTGGACGTCGCTCAGTGAGAGAAGGGAAAGACTCGTCTCGTCTTAGTTAAATCTCCTCTGAGACGGCAAGGGAAACACACTGAGTTGTATGTATTGTTTGCGACGCTGCTTTTTATGGAGTTCGGCAGCAGTAAGCACCCCCTCAGGCGTTCTCAATGGCCTTCGCCAACAGGTATTATGATACTCAGGCTTTGGTTCACTGCCGGACCTTCAGAAGAAGCTATGTCATCTGTTTCCAGAGGATTAGGTGATTACGGTTACACTAAATGATGTGTACTATAAGAAAAGGTTGAACAAAAACAAAATAAATCAGATATATTTCTCCATCTTCAGGTTGTATGCACATTGTATTAGCAGCAAGGCATTCTGAAAAGTTAAATTCCTATTTCCGTAGATGGAATTTTAAGGGCATTTTGTCCCAATCACTGACTTTTCCCTGACTGCATTTGTTTCCCTTCATGAGAGAGTGTTAGAAAGAGGTTTGATTTACCGGAATGACGAGAGCCCTTGACTTATAATGGCCAACCATCCCCCTAAAGACTCTTAAAAAATTAATAAATCAGTATGGTTTTCTGGTCATTGGATGACTAACTAACAAGGTGAGTCACAATTTCAATACTTAAAAATGCAAATTCGGATTTTCTTTTTGTGTAATGACCAAAATAATAAGAAAAGCTTGTAATTTATACGGTAGACGCTTCTTTACGTCTAACGTTTTTCATATCGTGGCTGCTATCAGTTGAGTTATGGGAGACTTATGGTAGCTCTAATACGTGAATCCTGAATGTTCAAGGTATAGGCTCCAACTAAACTATACCGTGTTTATCATTATATGACAAATGATATGACTGAATTACCAAAAATGTGAAGATCTAAAATGATGTAAAGCCCAAATACTGCTCAATATAGAAATCCTCGAGAATGTAACAGATCATATTTCCTTCATTCATTCATCACAAAGTAGGTGAGCCACTTTTTTCATTAAAAACTTAACAAAAAGCAACCAAATAGCATGCAACCAAATTGACTTAAAGGCTCTATTTTGTAAAATATGACTGTTGACCAAGGCGCTCCATATTTTAGACTTCAAAGTAAAAGCATACAAGGCGTGCGTGTAAACAGAAAGACTCTACCAGCAGATTCCCAGAGACTTGTGACTGGGGAACATCTATGAGCTAGTGAAGTGACTGTTGAACAGATTGTTTGTCCTCAGAAGATTTCAGTCATGCCGCACACTTTTTGATACTTAAACGTAGAAGTGTAAATACAAAGCGGAGGCTGGGAGATTTTTTTCCTTAATTCTACCACAAAAAGAGCAAACGTTTGCACGCCGGTCGGTCGACAGGTGCGTCGGAGAATACCTAAGGTAGACGATATAGAACGCAAAAAATCCTGCACGCTTCTTCACTTGCATCCAAATATAGTTTGTGTCTAAATACTCCCATGAATAATGTAACTGCCATCTCTTCTATAATGTGAATGATTACACTCCTGCGGCATGCTGGGTATAAAGCTCGCTCTCCGCAGATGTACGCATGAGCTTTTGCTCCCAAAAGAGGAAGCGCAGTGTCCAGCTGGAAGGTGTTTGGATGAGCCTGTGCCGAACACGCACATTTTGCACCGGCACGGCAGTGGGAGATATGATCGTATGATGCAGCTAAAAGCTCTAATGGCACGAGGATCTTTCTTTTATTGGATTCCCCGCATCAACCGATGTGGACAGGTGTGCCTGTACTTTGTATCTTTGGTTTGGATAAAGGTCTTTAGCTCATTTAATTCAAATTAGAATGCACAGCGTAACTCTCTGAATTGAAACGAGGAATATTGATGTGCATTTAATATCTTTGTGTTGTCAAAACACTGCATAATCAATCATGTGTATTGTTGATTAATCACCAGCTCATTATTCGGCGATTGGGCATATTAAACTGGTCTCGCTGGAATGACTGGAGGACATTTTGGAGCAGCTAAAGCAAAGCTCGACCCCTATAGAGAGGAAGCACTCTGTGCTCCTTTCTTCATGCTCCCTGTCAGACGAGAGGAAACGCATCAGAGCTTTTCTAAATGTCACCCTAATTATCCGAAACGTCACGTCGAAATATCAAAAACATACCAAAATACCAAAGCCTCAAGGTTTCTCTCATTATGTAACCTCGCAATTTTATCTTCAGCTCTTGACACCCGATCAGCGCCGGAGAGGAGTCCACAAAGTCAGGCTGTGGGCGTCCTTCACCCCGAGTCCCATCCGACAGGCCGACAGAGGGGATGACCGAAAGTCACCGTTGCTGACTTCCAAGAGTAAACCACGTCAAGGAGTACTTGTAGCCTACAAGTAATAAATACCGACACAAATAATACGAGTTGGCTTGAGTCTAGTATTGCTAATAGCCTACTACTGCTACTACAACAACTACTAGCCTACTACTACTGCTGCTGCTACTGCTACTACTACTACTACTGCTACCTGCTACTACTACCACCACTACTTCTACTGCTGCTACTGCTACTACTACTGCTGCTGCTACTGCTACTGCTACTACTGCTACTACTGCCACTGCTGCCACTGCCACCACTGCTGCTACTGCTGCCACCACTGCCACCACCACCACTGCTGCCACCACTTCACCACCACCACTGCCACACTACTGCTACACTGCCACTGCTGCTGCTACTTCTACTGCTGCTGCTACTACTACTACTGCTGCTACTACTACTACCACCACTACTTCTACTACTACTACTACCACTACTCCTACTACTGCTGCTACTACTACTGCTACTACTGCTGCAACTACTACTACTCCTATGACGACATCTTTTATCAAATTCTGAACGAGGGATTTCAACCTACCTTCACCCCCTAATTGGCCGACAGTCTTGAAGCCGCTGTGGATCCTCCCCACAGGGGCTTTCACTCAATCTGCCTGATTAGACCTCTTCTCAAGACGCACTGTGATTGAAACTGTCGGAGCCTTTGTTTCTCTTCGCATGGCGTGGCAGAGGCCTTCGCAGATGGTACACGGGATACCAGCGCGCAGAGTACTATTGGACCCCACATTGCGGACTCAAATGATCCCACAATGCATCAATTGATGGTCACAAACCGAGTGCTAACTACCACCAAGAGCAAAGATGGCACATTTAGAGGTTGCCGGATGAAAGTTATCACCGGAGTATTGACTAAAATTGTTATTTTTGGATTTGTGTCACATGGAAAAAGAAAACAACTCAAAAAATGATAAACGATAATATATAGTGCTCAACATATAATTCCCTACGTAGAATTCTATTGCCTATGTGTGTCGTGAATAGTAGATGAGTGATTACATTTGGGCACTGCCTTTTTCACTGCACACATCTTGACATGCATTCAAAGTAGAAACATTGACATTACAAAGATATACCTCTCCTGTGAATGTAGAAGTGTTGTACAAAATATGAACTGTCAGGCCGGGAAGAATGTGATAAAAAGGTTCGCTTTTGGACCCAGAGTGCAATAAAGTAACAAACTGCTGGACTGCGCTGCAAAAGTTATTTGGGTAAATCTGGTGTTGGGCTTTTTTTGGACTCATTAGGAAGGAAGAAGACTGAAGGAAGCGTGGGAGTTGCTGTCTGTTTGTTTTTTCGACAAACTTGGAAAGCATAGATAATTCTACTTTTTTTTTTTCCCAGGGTGATCAATTACATGCATTATCTTATTGATATAGCTCTGCACCATGAAACAGTATTTTGTCTTCATGAAATCTAATAATATAAAATAACAGCACTGTGTAACTGGCTGCTCTGCACCGCCCACCAGCTCAATATCTGACCTTCACTCAGACTGTGTTGGCAGGAAAACCTACTGGACCTTTATTGATTCTGTTGGATACACTATGATATAACTGGCTTTGCATGGAAACACACACAATACGTCTTTTTATGTACGCAGGATGCTCCAAATTCACAGACGTCTAAACACCTACATAAGCTACTGCTCCCTTATCTCATGGTCAACCTGTCGGCCCCCCTCCATTATACATAATACCAAGAAGGACCTATGTGTGGAACTAAATCCGTGATGCTAATCAATAGTCCAAAGACTAAGACACACCTGTCCTTCACTTGGTCCATTTCTGTCTGTCGCTAAAAAGGTCAAAGATTTAGGCAGGTGGAGAAAAAGAAAGTGAAAAATAGAGAGGGAGATGAAAAGGAACACGTATAAGTAAAAAGAATATTAAGACATAGAGGAGAATTACATTTTTGGGGTGAAAACAAGGAGCGAGGGATGTAAAAACGAGAACTAGAGACAGAGGAGAGGAAGAGGTGATGAAATTGCGAGACAGAGAAGAAAGGGAGCCTTGGAGAGAAAGCGAGAGATGAAGGGATGCGGGGTGTGGAGAGAGATACAATGAGGGCTTGGTGGAGGGAGGTGAGAGGGCGCACACTCCTCTGTCATTGCTGTTATTATTCAAAAATACAAATCTCCTCGTGGTGCTGAATAACAGGAGTGAGGAGCTCAACCTCAGGGTGAAAATGAAGTTGATGCTTATGACTAGCCAGTGTATATTTTCTTCGGGGAACAGGAAACGGGTGGTGTCCAGCAGGGTGAGGGGAGAGGAATGAGGGAGACAGGGACAGGTAGTGTCCAGCAGGATGAGGGGGGGTACTGGCAGGGTGAGGGGGGGAGGAGTCAGGGAGACAGGTGTCGTCCAGCAGGGTGGGACAGCAAGCGAGGAGAAGGAGACAAGTGTCAAAGACGTGGTGTTAACAGAGAGCGAGGCGGACATGGAGGAGGATGAGGAGAGCCTCAAAAAAAAGTAACGGCGGACAAGAGGAAAGCAGGCAGAAGGGGAACAGAGTCCAAGTCCAGTACGGAGGAGGACTCTGTTTCTGATGGTGAATCCTCTGACCACGGGGCTGAGCCTCGTGAGCGCTCATTTAGCAAAACGCACAACAGTGGAGAGCAAATAAAGTCTTTTGTTTCTGTCGTGCTAATAATAAAATAAAGGTTTTCTAAAAATAAAAAATAAATCTCTCTCTCTCTCTCCCGGCATTTTCTTTTTGTTCTTAAATGATGTCACATCCCCTGTGGCCTTTTATCCTCATCTTTTGTTACATTTCATATACCCTCTCTCTGTCCTTCCTTCCTCTCTCTCTCCCTCTCTATCTCTCTCCTCCCTGTGCCCTCACTCCTGTCCATCCCTCATCCTGGATGCATAATTCAAGCTGAGATTTCAGCATGACGAGCGTGGCCATTAAAAATGCATGGGCACGCTGCACCGAGGCCGTTTAGTGCCGCCTTACCTCGGAGGAGGAGCGCGAGCAGCCGGGGCAGTGAGGGCAGGGAGAGCGAGGGCAGAGAAAAAGGAGGGAGCGAGAGAGAGGGAGGGAGGAGAGAGAGAGAGAGAAGCAGGAGGGGTGGTGAGATGAAGAAGCTGGAGTAAAAAAGCAAAGTCAAATCAGAAAATCAGAGGAAGGAAAAATAATGGTACGGTATCACGAATCACACTTTAATAAACCGGTGTCTCTGTGAGAGTCACTTTCTTTGACTTCTCCAGTGCATTTAACACCATCCAGCCACTGCTGCTGAGTGAGAAGCTGCGGGTGGCCGGTGTGGACGCGTCCACCATCTCCTGGATCACTGACTACCTCACAGGCAGACCACAGTTTGTCAGAATGGGGCGTGTGCTGTCTGGAACGGTGGTCAGTGATGTTGGAGCCCCACAGGGAACTGTTCTGTCTCCCTTCCTCTTCACCCTGTACACCAGTGACTTCCAGTACAACACGGAGTCATGCCATCTGCAGAAGTACTCTGATGATTCTGCAGTGGTCGGGTGTATTAGGGATGGACGGGAGGAGGAGTACAGGGCAGTGGTGAGTGACTTTGTAAAGTGGAGCGATGAGAACCACCTGCGGCTGAACGTGGCCAAGACCAGAGAGATGGTGGTGGACTTCAGGAGGAAGGCGACAGCTCCTACACCTCTGAGTGTCCTGGGAGTGGACGTGGACATGGTGGAGGAGTACAAGTACCTGGGCGTCTCCATCGACAGCCGACTGAACTGGAAGGCCAACATCAACGCTGTGTACAAGAAGGGGATGAGTCGACTCTTTTTCCTGAGAAAGCTTGATCCTTCAACGTGTGCAGCAAGATGCTGGAGTTATTCTACCAGTCGGTTGTGGCCAGTGTGCTGCACTTTGCCATTGTCTGCTGGGAGCAGCATCGGGCCGGTGACACCAGCCGTCTTAACAAACTGGTTAGGAAGGCTGGCTCCATCATCGGCTGCCAGCTGGAGCACCTGGAACAGGTGGTGGAGAGGAGGACGTTGAAGAAACTGGTGTCCATATTGGACAACCCGGACCACCCTCTCCACCACCTCCTACAGGGACAGAGGAGTACTTTCTCCAAACGTCTCCTCACGCTCCGCTGCCACAAGGACAGATACAGGAGAACATTCCTGCCGACGGCTATGAGGCTCTACAACAGTTCACCTCTTGCCAGATCACCCTAACCCTTCTTATATTTGTGTTTTTTATTTTTATTTTTATTCTTGTGTGTTGCTGCTACTGGCTCGACAAATTTCCCCTTGGGGATTAATAAAGTATATATCTATCTATCTATCTAAAAAGGTGCCGGGACAAACAAGTTGAAGCAGGTGGTTCTTGTTCCCCATTGTTCAGCTCTGACTGCGTCGATGTGCCTGATTGGCTAATGGAAACACTGCTGCACTGTGTTTGGAAATGGAGGTCATATTATTTACAGTATCCACGTTTCACCCACGTTGGAACTATAACATCACTACCGTGATGTATAAAACTTGTATCCATTCATCACAATACTACGGTGTCTTTTTGAGTCTGATCAGATACCAAATATAACACTATACCTATAACTATGAGACAGAAACTTACAAATCTTAAAGTTATCAACACTTTATTTGTTATTGTATCATCTGTCAGCAGTGGAAGTTATCGTCCAGGATTCTCCTTGTTCGTTTATGTGACCGGGCCAATTGCTGGATATTGTTGCATTGCCTTGTGGTCTTTTTCTGGGGGTTTCCACACAATGCTAATGTTGTTCTGAGCACGACTTTGGGGAAGCGGGAGGGTGTTGTAGTGAGGAGGAGGTGGTGGAGGAGACTATTACTGGCAGGCAATGAATGCGGATTAAAGGGGAAAGAAGAAACAAATGTGTTCAGTCTCGGTCCTCCTTGACCTCTCGCTTCGGAGGGTAATTGGCAAAACGCTGCAAGTAATGCAGTCTCGCTCTCTCTCACACACACACACACACACTCAAACCAACAAGCACTTGCGCTATTGCTCCCAACTCTTAGTAAACCAATATCACACTTATATACCAGCTTAATACATAAATTAACAACTCACATTGTATTCTTCGTCAATCAATAAATCAATTGCATTGATCATTTCCATTTGAATAGTCAACCTAACAGAGAAAAAAAACCCTGATGAATAGCAGCCCACGGGGTCTCGTGAAGCAGTTGTAAACATTTTGGACGTCCAGCGGCCCCCAAGCAAGTTGAGTTTGAGACCCCCCTGCTGTAGAGGTTTTCCAGGCACGTCCAACTCGGAGGAGACCCCGGGGAAGGCCCAGGACACGCTGGAGGGGTTTTATCACCCAGCTGGCCTGGGAACGCCTCGGGATCCCCCAGAATGAGCTGGAGAATGTTGCGTGTGAGAGGGGAGTCTGGGTCAGCCTGCTGGGTCTGCTGCCCCCAAGACCCCACCCCGGATTAAGCAGATATGGATGGATGGAGGGACCTAATATAGGGGCTATGAATGACACATCTAAATGTATGATAGTGTGTAATAGAGTGAGAGAAAGAGTGTCATATCTAGCATATGTCATGTTCTGTATACATCTTCAAATGAGGACATCTATTTTAACACACACACACACACACACAAACGAGCATGCATGCATCCTGTCAATGCCGTGCACCTCCAAAAAGATATCAGTTTTTTTTACAGGAGGACCGTGACTTTCTGCTAATGTTCTTTCCATGTCTTCTGGCCCGGCTTTCATAAATAACACGCGGCAGCTATTAACGTGGTCCGAGAAGGCTGCAGGAGACGGAGGGCAGAGAAGAAAGCAACCCAAGAAGAAGAAAGATGGATTGAGGCACGCCGAGAGCAGGAAAGCAGGCATGTGGAAACGCCAAACACTTGACCTCTTTCTTCCTTCTTCTTCCGACTTCCTCCCACCTGCTTTCTCTGATCTAATGTAACATCGCCGCGAGATGTAAAAACACCTCCCGCCACCCGTCTTTTCCCCTCAAGTCTCCGGCTGCTCTTTTACTGACCTCTTCTCCTCTGATGATTACCGTTTTACTGCCTTCCATCTCCTTATCGATCACCTTTACTGCCCTGCTTCCTACCGTGTCGCACTATCTACTGGCCTCCTCCTCCTCTTTCAGGGAATGGAAAAGAAGAAGAAAAAATAGAATACGGATGAGAGAAAACCAGAACATTGCACGACTGTCGAGGGAAAACCGATTAAGAGGTTAATCCGAGTAGTAAAGAGGATAATAAAAAAAGAAAGCGGACATTTTCTCTCCATAACTTGTTTTATGTCCGTTTCTTGCATCGCACACCTTCTCAGCTCCATATCAAACACACTTTGAGTTTTAACTCCGCGGGCAACACAAAATGGTCTGTACCTCATTTCAGAGAGAACCCCCCGCCCCTTTTTTCCTCCCCCATCATCTCCGTCTTCTACTTTCACTCGCATTTTATTAAAATGTAGTCATAGCGGAATACGTTTTCAAATCCGGGAACTATTTGGGGCGCTCTCGTTTTAACCGCTCCGGAAAAACAAGGCCGACGCGTAATGAAGCGCGCTCTTCCGCTCTCCCAAATATTAAAAATGCATTCCTTCCTGTCTACGCCCCCCCCCCCCCCCCCCCGCCCAAGTCAGAGACTTGAGAAATAATCCATCCGTCAACTCTAAAAAGAGTCTGAAGTGTAATGACTGTCGTTGCTCCGCAGCGCAGTGCTGAACGTGTCACCCACCTGTTCATTCTGTCACCTACCGACACAAGTCGTGCCATGTGATGCGATCGTCGGGCGCATAAGCAACCAATCACGTGATGACAGGAAAGTCGTCCAGCACAGATTGCTTTTTAGTTATTCCAACAAAAAACTAAATACTGTAACGGACAACAAGCATTTGGCAACGGACAAACACATCGGGCAAGAACCGCGAGCCGCTTGGACTCGAGCTCTGTTTTCCCATCTCAAACACTTTCCACAGCAATTTTCAGCCTGCCACCAAATGTCACACCTGTAGAGCAGCTTAATCAGTATGTGTGTGTGTGTGTGTGTTGTGTGTGAGTGAATAGTTTTGGAAGACAGTCTAATGATGCGTATCTGTCCTCCTCCAGTGTCGCTATGCAATGAAAAAAATTATATAAATATAATAAGAAACAAACGCCTAACCGGATCATCACGTACCGGTCAGATGTGCACACTTCTCATTGGCTCACGACTAAACCACAGGGCTCTATGACAAGGTGGACACATTAGGATTGTTTAAGCACTGCTCCACTGCGGAGGGTTACAATGAACCACATCAAATAATAATGTGGTCATGTTTCCATGCGTTGTAAACGTGACATCCAGAGACTTAAGCTGCTGTAAACACCCAGTCCTCACACTCCACTTGTGAACACCAGTAACGAGGAGACATTCTGCACAGACGGCGACCCAAACAGGTGACCGGAACCGTGTGAACGCAAAGCTGGAGGAATTGTGAATTATTCAAAGGCCTTCAGGCTCTGCGACTGAAACACAACAGCTTCAGTGGCACAAACGCAACATAACATTTCCTTCACGGTACAAACTCGATGACAAACATGGCCAAGACAACAAAACAAGTCTCTATAATCCATCAAATATGTTCAACTTAAAGTACATACACTACCGTTCAAAAGTTTGGGGTCACTTAGAAATGTCTTTATTTTTCAAAGAAAAGCACTGTTTTTTCAATAAAGATAACATTAATCAAAAATACACTCTCTACATTGTTAATGTGGTAAATGACTATTCTAGGTGGAAACGTCTGGTTTCTAATGAAATATCTCCATAGGTGTATAGAGGCCCATTTCCATCAACTATCACTCCAGTGTTCTAATGGTACATTGTGTTTGCTAATCGCCTTAGAAGACTAATGTCTGATTAGAAAACCCTTGTGCAATTATGTTAGCACAGCTGAAAACAGTTATGCTGGTGATATACGCTATACAACTGGCCTTCCTTTGAGCTTGAAGTTTGAAGAACAAAATTAATACTTCAAATATTAATCATTATTTCTAACCTTGTCAATATCTTGACTATATTTTCAATTCATTTGATAAATAAAAGTGAGTTCTCATGGAAGACACGAAATTGTCTGGATGACCCCAAACTTTTGAACGGTAGTGTATGTTACATGGTAATACAGCTTAAATACTCTAATAAACACATTGAATTAGTGTCACTTATACACGACAGCAACCAAGAACAGGGATCGAGTTCAGTTCAGAAAATGGCAATAACCTCTTTTTGAAAATTGTAGTTTTCCACTCTCACTCAATCGCATCGTCTCTCCTCGTGATGAGAAAAGTCGTTCTACATCATCCCGGTACTTTTGTCTTTCCAAAGCGGGCGGTGGACTCGAACATTTCGCCGGGGAACCAAGCTGATGACAGAAATGTGTTTGTGCCGTTCCCGCTGTAGCCGAGAGCTCTTCCTCCCAGCGGACACGTCGTCTTGTGGAATAGAGGTGCGACTAATACCTCGAACAATCTCTGCGTTCCATGTAAGCGTGCCAACGTCCCGGTGTTGTGCACGCCGGCTCGCCGGCTCGGCTTCGCACCCGAGCGACCGTGGCTGTTGGCTGAGCGGTGAGCACTGGCCCCTCGTACAACCCCCCCAAACTCCCACCAGAGTGTGAAGCAGTTAGAAAATAATCCTCACGAGTTCCTTCCGACCACGGAAAAAGATATACGTGGTGCATGTTTTGGGTACACTGCCAACTCCTGCTTATTAGCCAGGAGGGATCAAAGTAAGGGAAAAGTTAACTGACAAAAAAGGCACGAGCCTTTTCTCACCCAAACCGTGACTTTGCATCGCAGGAGAACAGGGTAGCCAGGTCTGCGTGACAAAATCAGCCCAATGGCCAATCAAAACCAGCCCAAAACCAGCCCAATGGCCAATAAAACCAGCCCAAAAACCAGCCCAATATCACAACTCAAAATATGCCCGTGCCAAACCATATATACTGCTTTTAAAGTCCATGTCCATGTGTGTATGTGCTGATCTGGAGTCAGTTTGGTCGGATTTGGATATAAATAAATTATTTCATTTAAAGTATGGATTTTTATATCAAGATATTCATGTAATTTGCATGCAAAATAGGTCTACCCGAACCAGCGGACAAAAAATTCAACCCGCGGCAACACTTCAAAAGTAGCCCAATTCCGCGGGAAAACCGCAGACCTGGCAACACTGCAGGAGAAGCACGAGCGTCACTCAGAACATTAATCCTGACATCGATGGTTACACCTGTGTTTGACAAGCTCGCATTTCCATTGGGAGAAAGGCCTGCGACGTCAGATGTGACGGAGGAGCCGTTAAAGTTGTGAGTTACAACAAAGCTGTTCCTGCTTCGACAGGTCAAAATGATCTCCTTTTGTCCGTCAGTGGTTTGTGAAAGCGCCGCCTGTGTGTAATAGGTTCGCTTATCCCTTATCGAAGCTTCTATTCAGGCACCAAACCTGATGAAAGTCAGAGGGGGGGTAGCGTCTCATCCCACTCTGATGTACTCTGCACACCAGTCCTCTCCATACGTGCACTTGCAGATAATACTCACGGACCGTCTGCATCTCTTTTAAGCTTTCCATCTCACTCACAAACAGAGATTCAATGAATGTCTTTTTTAGGAAACCTTCTGTCACACAAACACACATCCAGGGTGAAGTGGTCACAAATAAAACCACAGATTAGCACACACAAGCTGTATTAAACATTTTTAACATTTAATAACCTCCTGGTATCAGAGAAGGACACGTGTGTTTATATGTCGTCATGGGGATGTGTGTGGACAATGTACGTAATAGTTTCAGTTGAGTTTCTTTTCACTGATCCAACTATCTGAGAGCAAGATGTATTGTTGTTAAGTTAAAGAGCTCCTCTAACATACCTCATATAATGGGAAATGAAAAATAGAAAGAAAAGATCAAATAATAAATGCTGAATATGCGCCAGAGCCCTCCGAGTAAATAACAAACCACACACACACATTTGGTATGTTTATTTATTTTTATGCTTTCTTTGCATAAAAACATGTAACATGTCTACAGGAGCTGCATATTCATCATATACAGAATATACAGCATGGCATTTATCAAATATTGTGTTCTCTATCTACGTAATTAACTGTGATAATAATATTATTATTATTATATACACTACCGTTTGAAAGTTTGGGGTCACTTAGAAATGTCCTTATTTTCAAAGTAAACACTGTTTTTCTCAATGAAGATAACATTAAATTAATCATAAATACACTCTATACATTGTTAATGTGGTAAATGACTATTCTCTGGTTCTTAATGACATTTCTCCATCGGTGTATAGAGGCCCATCTCCAGTGTTCTAGTGGTACATTGTATTATCGCCTTAGAAGACTAACGGAGGGTAGGAAAACCCTCTTTATGCGAGCACAGCTGAAAACAGTTGCGCTGGTGAGAGAAGCAATATGACTGGCCTTCCTTTGAGCGACAAGTTTGAAGAACAACATTAATATGTTCAAATAATAATCATTACTTCTAACCTCGTCAATGTCTTGACTATATTTTATATTAATTTTGCAATTAATTCGATAAATAAAAAGTGAGTTTTCATGGAAAACACCAAATTATCTGGGTGACCCCAAACTTTTGACCGGTAGTGTATATATTCATATTGCTGGATGCCATTTATATACACAGAAAATGGCATTAGGAGTTCGTCAAGTGTATGAGGGATCCTTCAAGCTATTTCACCTGTACCCGGGTTTTATGGGTCTATAAGAATGCAGCACGTGTCATACAGATTCTGCAGATTCTGCAAAGCACATCTGTAACTGGTGCTTTTGGGTTGTACGGATGGAAATGATGGCGTAAAGCTCAGCTTTGACGCGTTCGAGCCCTTTTCAGACGCAGTTCAAAGGAGCGTGCACTGAGCTGCAAACAAATCCAATCGCGTCTGTGTTCACCCATTACGTACGGCTCTGCTAAATGAATCATCTCCAAGCAACACTCAACAAATGAAAGTCATAAATAATTTCAGAAGGATAATTAAGTCCCCCTTCATTAACCATTTGCTCATTAAGGCTGCCTTCGTTAGCGGAGGTTGGATGGCCGCGACGTCTCGCCGCTTCAGGAACGCTTCACAAGCACAAGTTGACACAAACCCGAGACCCGCTCTCGTCCTAATGAGGTTTCCTGCTCGCCGTTTGGTGTGCTCCTCGGCGTCGTTATCATCCCCCCATAAATGCCTCCGCGAAAAAGAAATCTCATTACACTCTCCGAGATGCCACGTTGTCTTCTTTTGGCTTCTTCTTGCCGTTTTTGTCTTCCTCTACCGTTTTCTTCTTCTGCTTTTTCCCCCCCCATCTTTCTTTCTGCGTGTTTCACCCGCGTCCTTTTCTCTTTGGTCGGATTCCATCCGTCAGATTCTTCCTCCCAATGTCGTCTTCGCACCATTTCCCCCCTCGGCTTTTTTTTCTCCGTGCCCGTCATTATTTCATCAAACAGTCTGCAACCGAGCCAGACTCCGCCCGACCTTGAGAATAATAGCACATCTGTCTGAATTGGCATCTGAACGGGGAGGGAAGGAGAGGAAGAAAACCGCCTTTAATTGCATTTTAATGCTGCTGTTGTCAAACTTGTGAAGATGAACGCCGAAAGATGATTTGTACTTCCGAGGGCGCTGCTGCGCCTGAAAGGGAGATTGTTCTTGTGCGTCTTAAGTTTACAAAAGCTCAAGTCTGGTGTAACGTTCCAAAAGGGTTTGAGCAAACATTTGCTCTTTGCTTTGTGAAGCAAAAAGTGTGAGATTTCATTCGCACGAGTATGAGAGGTTTGGAGACGCACACAGAACATGTAATTTTGTGTATATATATATATATTTACACATACTTTATGGTCATTCAAGTGCCTCCTGGGAATGGGGATGTTCATGTCATACAATGCATGGTTAAGGGATCCACCTCAAACAGAGAGAGCAGTGCTCAGGAAAGCAATCATTGCCGTGGTAACACACAGGCAGATGAATATAGCAGCAATATCACACGGTGCGGCAGTTAATTCCCCCGACAGGCCGAGAGGAACGGAGGCTGCGTCTGAATTATGGAAGCAATCGGATGGCTCGTCTGCAGTTATTCCCCCTCACACAGGCGTTTCACGTGGATGTACACACACACACGCATATGGAAGACATACTTTACCGAGATGCAAATCTTGAGTAAAAGGCCCTCACGCCAACTCACTCACAGCTGGATGTTTGGGGGAGCGGGGGAAGGACTTCAGCTTCTGACCCTGGAACACTTGATGACAACCCCCAGCAGAGACACAAATAATATGGTGTGTGTGTGTGTGTGTGTTTGTATGGGTTTGAGAGCCTCATGTCGAATCCCGTGGGATGGACGTTGATTGAGTGAAAGGTAGCTATTTCAGCTCACGTGTGTGTGTGTGTGTGTGTGTGTGTGTGTGTGTGTGTGTGTTTGCATGGGTTTGAGAGCCTCATGTGGAATCCCGTAGGACAGCCGCTGATTGAGTGAAAGGTAGCGATTTCAGTGTGTGTGTGTGTGTGTGTGTGTGTACGCGTTGGAGCAGTGTTTTTGATAGGCGAAATCATCTCATGTGATCTCACCAGGGGACAGCCACCACTTATCAATTCATGAAATTAATTTTATTGTGCGAGTGTGACTGAGTAAAAGAAACCCTTTGCTTCATTGTAAAATAAGGAGGACTTCCCGGTAACAGAGCAAACCAAGACACACACACACACACACACACAGTCCATTATGATCTGAGTGCATCCATGACCTCCTCACTCTTAGATGTACACTTTGTCATAGTAATTGAAAGAGATGATTTACAGTGTTGGTACTTATATGTGGAGGAATAGCTTTTCCTGTGCAAACAGTAGCGGGATATAAAACCGTTTGCATCAAGAGGAGACCCAAAGGTCGCAGGGGTCAACCGATCCATAATGCTGCTGTAATCACCAACCACGCGCGGACACAATCGAGGATGAGTGGTCGCAGAGAAAGATGAAGACAAAATACGAGAGTGAAAGAAAGGCGTTGAGCGTTTGGATGGGAGGAGCAGAGGAGGGGCGGCAAACCGGAAGGGCCGATTGGCGAAGGAAAGGATGTTCACAGGTATGTTCCCTCGATGTGTGACACAGCAGCGGCGACATGTGACTCGATCATATCCTCATTAAATCGATTCCCCATAGAAGCACGAAACCAAACGGAGCCTTGGTCCAGCTGCTGTTCCACAGACCTGCTCATGCTGGATTCTGACAGTTTATTACAGCTCTTATGTCTGGAGGGAAGTTAGTGAATCAGATCTGCGAATGTTGCAAAGAAGAAGATTTGACACAAACCCAAAGCATGGCGCTTCTGCAACGCTGTGATCTGCACAACGCCTTTACATGGAGTGTCGAAATTGCCAGCTTAGAGCTTTTTTTTTCCGATGACCCCCATTTGCTCCGTTCTCTTTATATGTTAAATTCCCTCGGAATGTTTCCAGAAATATGCCGCCGCCGCCGCCGCGCCTCTCCGCTCCCCACGAGGATTAGCAAAAGTTTCACCGCATCCCCTCGGTCCACCCCGTGTCGGCCCGCAAAGCAGACACGGTTACAGATAATCTTCAAAAGAGGAGCCGCGGACAAAAGAAACACCGACAACTTTTGTTTGACTCGATTTCTCTGCGGTTTGTCAGCACGCGGTTCCCTCTGCGGCCGAGCGCGGTGAAAACAAAAGAGGTCTGTTTTCCTGAGGATTTGGATGTGATATTTTTAACACAATCTGTTGTTCGAATCTCTTTTCTCTGCTGCTAGATTTGTTTTAAACACACACACACACACACACACTCTCTCTCTCAGGGCTGTGTTAGCTTTCTGAGCCCCTTGTGTTGAGTGGGCGACGAGCTGTGACGGGCACTGTCAGATTAGCCCAGTTAAAAAAAGACATATGTTTATTGCAGCATGTATGTGTGTGTGGGTGTGTGTGTGTGTGTGTGTATGTATGTGTGAGTGTGTGTGTGTGTGTACGTGTGTGTCCTCCATAATATTTTCAGACTGTGACACACGCTGCATTATTCATGTTAAACCATGCAGAGACAGATACAGTCTTGTGTCATATACTTCCACTGCAACGGGCACACACACACACACACACACACACACGCATACATGCACACAGATAGATTAAACTAACTTTATACAAGACGTTTTCTCTCTCTCACACACACACACATAATCGCTGGCACACTTAAATACCGACATGCGATACACACGCGTGTACGCAGGCGCGCACAATGCTCCGAGGCGTATGAGGCAAATGAGGAGGAGGCAGTGCGCAGCCAGAAAGGAGTTCTGTTGCTGTGACAGATCCTGGCAGAAATCATGTTTAGTCGTCGTTGTTGTTGTTGTTTAGTATGCAAATCTTAACTTCAAAGCACGAGTTGGTTGTTAACAAGTGCGTTTGAACGCACACACACAATACACACACACGCACACAATCCTGTGTGCTTTCA
Source organism: Pseudoliparis swirei (assembly GCF_029220125.1). Lineage (NCBI taxonomy): Eukaryota > Metazoa > Chordata > Actinopteri > Perciformes > Liparidae > Pseudoliparis > Pseudoliparis swirei. Next base: position 12,698,628 of record NC_079397.1, on the reverse strand, counting down.
CACACATTTTGAGGATTTCCAAAGGAAAAGAATGCGTAAGTGTGTGTGACTACAAACACACACACACACACATTTGCTGTGAGCGTGCGTGGGATAGACGTGGAACGTGAAATGCCACGGACGTCGTTACAGGACTCATATTTCATCATCGCGCGGCCATCCGTCAGCCCTGTTGGGCTAACGATGACAACGCCAACGCACACGATCGCACATAAGCGCCTTCGTCCAAACGCACACCGAGAGAAACACAAGTAGCCTCGGCGAGCTTCTGCCAGGACGCAAAGCGGAGCGGCGATAAAGGGAGGGGACACTGGATCCACACACAGGAGCACTCGCAAGGACGCTCCATTAGGCCGGGCGCTAGTAGAGAACGCACGAGCACAAAGACAGAGCGCACACACACTCACACACACACACAAAGTCGCTCCGTCCAAGCAGCGCTTGACACGTCTCTTTTCACGCACACACACACACACACACACAAATGTGATTTCAAAAGGAATCTTAAGGCAGCAATAATCGGAAAGGAAATTATAGTAGATTAGGTTATTATTTTAGGTATTTACGGTATTTAGGTATTATTATTTTACTTTTAATGTAAATGTTGTTTTCTAAGTCCAAGTGTTTTTGTGAAAATGTATCATGCTGTACTGCATTTTATGTATTTGTATTGTAATGTTTTTTGCCTGGACCCCAGGAAGAATAGTCTCCACTACGGTGTCGACTAATGGGGATCCTTAATAAACTAAACTAAACACACACACATCTGAGCGGAGACATTAAATCTCACTTTGGGCTTTTTCGAAAAGGCAAATGCAGAGGCTAAAAAAAGAGGTGGCCGCTGCCGAAACCTCGGGGAGACTGACTACCTTTTAATTGGTTGTCATCATTGAACTTTATCTCTCCGGCAGTGATGTGTGAGGGGGCGTGTGCAAGCGTTCTAGACAGAAATGCACACACACACATAAACACACACATAAACACACACGTATACCCAAAAGAGAGGAGACATGAGGAAGAGAGAGGGCAACATCGTTTGATTTCGACGGTTAAATCTTACCTTAAACAGGCGCAGGATGTTGGCCACCATGATGGACACCGAGCTGGCCGCGGCTCCGATCACCCCGATGATTTTATCCGGCTTGGTGAAGATCGGAGGGTCCCCGTTGGCGCAGCGGACGTCGGTGCCGTCCCTCTCGATCAAGGCCTGCACAAACGTCAGGGACTGCTCCAGGGCGTACGTGTCCCGGGAGCAGGTGTCCAAGATGCGGGCCCCCAGGGTGATGTTGGGCAGCAGCTCGGGGTCCTTGTTGATCAGGTCGATGGCGAACATCATGGCCTCCAAGCGGTGGATGCCCTTCTCCTTCTTCAGGTCCCCGCAGGGCGTGCCGCGGTCCCCCCGCGAATGCACGGGAAATAATCCGCCGAGGATGACGTCGCCATCCAATCGGATGGAGTGGGCGTACTCGGGCGCCGCCTGGAGGTCCGTCGGGATTCGCTGAGGGGCGGCGGCGGGAAGGAGCCACGCGTAGGAAGTGGCCACGAGCAGGAAGACGCCGGAGGGAGACCGCGGGCAGGAAGTCGGGTTCCACTGCGGTTCCATGATCGACGATCGATGACCAAACAAGAGCCGGGTCTTTAACGGGGGGCTTTTCAGACGGTTATTCCAAAACCGAGGAATGCGTCTTGGGGAATGTCCAAAAGTAGGGCCTTCCTATTGGTCAAAAAGGGAGGGGGAAAGGACCCCGAGGGTGGAGCTAGCCAAGCCCCATGAGCGAATCATATTCCAGAATTCCAGTGCGATAAAGAGCGGAGCTTCGAGACGCGGCGGGAGGATGGCGGTGGGGAGCTGAGCCTGTAATCCACGAGTCACATCTTCAGGAGAGCCTGGAGAGGAGAGACAGGGAGAGCAGTTCTCAGTAGCGGTGTGGTGTGAGCGACACGCTGCTGCCGGCCGGAGCGCTCCACCTGACGAACGTGTGGGAAACCACCTCGTGGGCAATGAGAGAACGCAGTCGGGCACACCAGAACACATGGTAAACACACACACACACACACTCTCGTGTGTGTAGGCCTCTCCAGCAGACCTGTCAAAATGTGCACTGCCGTTCTCTAATTGACTGTTTGTAATCACCTCTACTCCCACACACACACACACAGACATAGACACACACACACACACGCGGGCGCACTTGTCTCTTGGCATATCGATGAGTGAAAATGACAGCAGAGAACCTTGGGAAGCTTCTCGGGGGCAATTTGTAACGATTTGTCGACGACCTGCTGCAGCGGCGGTCAGGAGGAGCGACAGAGTGACGGAGGGAGCGAGGTTTAGGAGGAGGAGGAGGAGGAGGAGGAGGCAGCAGTGAGACGGGGAGACGAGGGAGGAGAGACGGGCAGAGGAGCCACGTGCAGACAGTGTGTGAGAGTGCCTGTGTGTGTGTGTGTGTGTGTGTGTGTTGCGTCATTCAAACACCTGCTGTTTCTGCTGCAGCTAAATGAACACGTTACAACCAGCAGCACGATGCACACAAACACAGAGAGAGAGAGAGAGCGAGAGATTGAAATCACAAGCAATTTCAAACAATAGACATGTTCCTGTTGCACCTCCAGGGATGGAAAACAAAATCCCTGATTTTAATCTGTTTTTATTTGTCCATTCTCCATGGAGACTTGTAATAGTGAGGAAGCAATGTGTACATTTCGGTTCCTATAATATAATAATATGTAAAGATGAGTCGACTGGGTTTTTTTCTGCACATTTTTCCCTGAAATCTTTAGTTAACTAAGAGAGTGCTCATTATATTCCTAACAACGGATATGTCGCTCTTTGGTCACGATGTAACGCTCCAGTGAATTAACGACAAATTAAATATTGTATTGAATCCGGCTCCATTCAGGGCTATGAAAGGCAGCTTGGTTCCATGACAACATTTCTACACATTCAGGCCATCACTTTGATACGGCGCTATTAATTATAGGCTTCCTGCTTACCTCAAGGCCCAAAGCTTTGCTTCTGAGGTGGTCCTTTTTTCACACAATGTAGCCCTGTAGTTCATTCCACTGATTAAATTCCCTGAGATAATAATCTCACAGCACAAATAGACAACTGAGCTGTATTATTATGATAATACAATAGTTTTCTTTGGACAATAGATGTTACTCCAGAGGCATATGGCTCAATTTTGCGCCGATGACCCCTCGTGGGTTAATCCGATCCTGCCTATATCGCACTAATTGAGATCATTTTGGATGGATTGGGATGAAAATCCGAAACTTTTATTGCAAAAAGCTTCCCCGCTTGACTTAGAGAAGAAAAACAACAGTAAAAGATTCACAAAGCAAAGCGTCGTTCACAGAACAACAACTTTAAATATTCAGCAGGCCGACGCCCACGAGGCCCAGTTACAAGTTTCAGGCTCAGATCTCATCTCCGTGAATCCATTTATAACTTTATTCTGTCCCAATTAATGTATCAGTTCCTCTCCACTCTGAATGGAATGAGGTCAAAGCCGCTCACACGCAGCCCCAGCTATGATTAAAAACCCAGCTGCTTTATGTAGGTTGTCCTCGCTACAATACTGTCTATTCAACACTTTTTCCCCGACTCCACTTGGCTCAAGCACAGAAAGGGTCCAAATGAGGGCCCCTGTTATCAATTCATTACACCTAATTAAACAACTGCAATTAAATAGGATGGATATGATCTGCTGTAGCTTTACAGATTCAGCTTCTCCTGATCAGCTCCTTTGCTTCTCATTTGTTAATCGGATCTTCCCAGACAGAGGAGTCACCGCATGGACTTAAGTTAACCTAAAGGACGATTTAATTCCAGAGAGCGCAGATCATGCTATATAAAAGTGCCGATACATATATACGCCCGGTGGAGATAATGGGTCAGGGCTTGTGTATCCGCCTGTTTGTCCGCGGCTAATCTTCCACACTGCTGGACGCACAAGGCTAAAATGTTTTGTCATTTATGACCGCGTGCTCGTGGTTGCGTTGAATCACAATGTTATTATTGACTGTATATATATATACAGGACTGTCTCAGAAAATTAGAATATTGTGATAAAGTTCTTTATTTTCTGTAATGCAATAAAAAAAACAAAAATGTCATGCATTCTGGATTCATTACAAATCAACTGAAATATTGCAAGCCATTTATTCTTTTAATATTGCTGATTATGGCTTACAGCTTAAGAAAACTCTAAAATCCTATCTCATAAAATTTTAATATTTCCTCAGACCAAGTAAAAAAAAAAGATTTATAACAGCTGAGTGTTTGTCAAGGCTCAGGAAACCCTTGCAGGTGTTTCGGGTTAATTAGACAATTCAAGTGATTTGTTTAATACCCTACTAGTATACTTTTTCATGATATTCTAATATTTAGAGATAGGATATTTGAGTTTTCTTAAGCTGTAAGCCATAATCAGCAATATTAAAAGAATAAAAGGCTTGCAATATTTCAGTTGATTTGTAATGAATCCAGAATGCATGACATTTTTGTTTTTTTAATTGCATTACAGAAAATAAAGTACTTCATCACAATATTCTAATTTTCTGAGACAGTCCTGTATATATATATATATATATGTATATATATTTTTATATATATTTATGTATATATGTATGTATAGATCTATGTAGGGCTGCAACTAATGATTATTTTGATAATCGATTAATCGGTTGATTATTCTATCGATTAATCGATTAATCGGATAAAAAAACAAAAACACTTTAATTTTCAACCCTTTATTCGAAACAGGGTCGTACGGTCATGGTAAACCTGGAAAAGTCATGGAGTTTTTAAATGGCTATTAGCAGACCTATAAAAGTAATTGAAAAAAATAAAATCCCAAAATATTTGGAAAAGTAATGCAAATGTGTTTTATTCCCATTTTAATTTACACGGTATATATACGGTATGCTTTGGAATTCTCATTGTTAGTTTAAATACTACATCTTCTCACTTTGTCACGTATAGACAGAGTTTTCACAAAATGTTTAAAGGGTACCTGTAGTGCAAAACAACAACGTGCTACATCCATTCGGCGCATCAAATAAATCATATTTACCCCGCCGCTATTGTCAACAAGTCACGCATAGCCCGAGGATTTACATTTCTTTGTCAACATTCCGAGTCCGTGAACGCTTCAGGGCGCAGCCATTTTGCTAGTTATTTACTCATGTCAAAGCTAACTATGACGTTGAGTCGTTGAAAGGAATTCAGCCAATCTTCTACACGCGTTGCTTCTTGGGATAGATCGGTGGCCTCAAGAATTACACAATCTATATCAGGGTGCTCAATACGTCGATCGCGGCGACCTGCCAGTCGATCGCGCGTAGTATTGGTAGATCGCATGACATTAAAAAATTGGCCCGCCCCCCTGTCACTTTCTCTATAGCGCCACATTACAGCAGCAGCATGTCATTTCTGTCTCTACGTGTTGCGTTGACAGTCCTCTGCCCGCCGTCTCGTGCGCGGAGCTCCCGACACCGGTTTGCGCGCATCGGGACGGACGGAGCAAAGAAAAAGTCACTAGCCCCCCGAACATGTCGGCCGAACATTGCATCAATGAAAGACATCTCCAGCGCTGGCTTATGCGCGATGTAGCTATCAAGCTCACTCTTTTGTGTGAAGCAGATGAGGTCTAATGACACTATATCATCGGACATAAGTTCGTGCTCTTTACAACAAATGCACTCTATGTCTGTTTTCTGTGGCACACATTTCCCACAACTGCACCAAACGTCCGCCGACTTGCGTGCACGGTCCGCACGGTGAAGCATCTGGACCGGCGGTCCTTCGGCATCAACTTCATCAGAATCATCGCTATCATCGCTGTCACAATTCACTAAATGGGGATAGTCTGCTTTTAAAGGTTCAAACAAGTATCCAGTTGCTGAATCAGACAATCTTTCATCGTCCATATTATCAATCTCTCAGCATTTGTTTGCGAGCGCTCGACGTTGTTTATATTGGTATCTGAACACATCCGCTGTGGCTGGCTGTCGATCTCTCAACGATTTGACGTCACACCACCCGCGACATATTCAAGCTCCAGTGCAATGTCGCATGTCGGAGTTGAGGACTTTGAACAGCCTAAACTACGTATTGTTATTGAATACTGGACCGTCAGTGCATGAATAACCTTTAGAAACACATTATCTTTTGATCTGGCTACATATTCGCTTTCACTACAGGTACCCTTTAATCATGGAAATTTGGTTTAGTCATGGAAAGGTCCTGGAGATCCACTGGTCAGCATGTGATGAACCTGCTCACTGGTCACCATGGTGATGAACCCGTCAGAAACAGACTGACAGCTTTCCTCTCCTGAGCAGTGGTCCCCATGTGGCCCCCTGAACAATATCAGAGACGCGTTACGATTTATTATTTTTTTCACCTGACGTGTCGCGTCTCGGCCAATCAGCGTTCAGATGTCCACAGCGTTTGGGAAGTTAGGTTAGCTTGAATGTTAGTCCGCTACATCTGCTGCCGTCACGCTGCACGGTGTAGCGATGCTAACAAAGTACCGTACGTTAAAAACGATGTGATTTAGCATATTTTTAGTATCGATACTTCATTAAAAGAGCGATCAGGCGCACGCGCTGCTCCGCTCCGTTAAATGTCTGCGCGCGCAGCGCACACAGCGAGTGGCGTCGGGGCTTATCTCCGTTGCCTTTCTCCATGGAAAAATATTTTCCGCTATCCGCCACGGAATAAATAACCACGTTTTCTACGTTATACTCTTGTGGAAATGCCACACACGTCGTGACATGTAGCGCCCTGGTGTCTGGGTTCATAACGTCACCCGGAGGCGCACTCAGCTCCGTGAATGACTTCCGCATCCAGCGCCACGTGAGCAGCAGCAGCCAATTAGATTCATCAACAGAGGAGCAGGTCAGCGCTGATTGGCTCTCACAACGCAGCGTTCAGTCTCTCCTCTCCCTCTCGCTCCGCTCTTGTTTCTCCTGCGCCGCTCTGCGCTCAACTCAACTTTGTTTATACTCCGTGACTTATTGAGCGCCGTAATAATCGCTCGACACAACGAATCGATAATGAAATTCGTTGCCAACTATTTTAATAATCGATTTTTATCGATTTTATCGATTCGTTGTTGCAGCCCTAGATCTATGTATATATATTTATCTCTATATATACATAAATATATGTATATATATTTATATATATATATGTATATTTATATATATGTATGTATAGATCTATGTATATATATATTTATCTCTATATATACATAAATATATGTATATCTATGTATATATATATATGTTTATATATATATATGTATATTTATTTATATATATATTTATCTCTATATATACATAAATATATGTATATCTATGTATATATATATGTATATATATATGTATATTTATATATATATGTATATATATACATATTTATATATATATTTCTCTCTCTATATATATATATATATATACAGGACTGTCTCAGAAAATTAGAATATTGTGATGAAGTTCTTTATTTTCTGTAAGGCAATTAAAAAAACAAAAATGTCATGCATTCTGGATTCATTACAAATCAACTGAAATATTGCAAGCCTTTTATTCTTTTAATATTGCTGATTATGGCTTACAGCTTAAGAAAACTCAAATATCCTATCTCTAAATATTAGAATATCATGAAAAAGTATACTAGTAGGGTATTAAACAAATCACTTGAATTGTCTAATTAACTCGAAACACCTGCAAGGGTTTCCTGAGCCTTGACAAACACTCAGCTGTTATAAATCTTTTTTTTTACTTGGTCTGAGGAAATATTAAAATTTTATGAGATAGGATTTTAGAGTTTTCTTAAGCTGTAAGCCATAATCAGCAATATTAAAAGAATAAAAGGCTTGCAATATTTCAGTTGATTTGTAATGAATCCAGAATGCATGACATTTTTGTTTTTT